>NC_137813.1:63066012-63593512 GCF_963921795.1 Nannobrachium achirus
GTTAGACCTCTCACATGCTACTTAAAGCATATTTTTGGGGAGTAATTTTCCCTATAGCATAGTGTATAGCAACCCTAATAGCTGTCAAAGATTCTACTAGGGATGTTGAATTTAAAACTTTGTTAGATATGTTACTAGACACCTTTTACGAACACATTGGTGAAGAAATCGTTTGGTAAGGAATTTATTCCCAGCTTTGACAGGTATTCTAATAATATTCCCTGACTAATACTCTTTTTCAAAAAATAAAATAAAATAAAAAATAATAATCAATATATGGAGACCCCTGGGACGAGATCCATGTACTGATGGTACATCCCATCCCTTTTATGCCCATACATGGAGATCCCTGTCTGAACCAGCCACACAGACATGGGCTGTCTTCCTCCATATATGAGCATTCCCATATGAAGTCCTGTGGTTCCCATGACATCACAACATACAATCTCTTTTATGCTCATATATGGAGATCCCTATCTGAATCAGCTACACAGATATGGGCCATATCTTGGCCAGTGATGTATATCGATGACATCAGAATCTTCATGGGCATAAAAGGGATTCTGGGGAATATCCATTACATAGGTGATGTCACCTGTGATATCACCTGTGATGTCACAGTGATGTGTCAGGGGAACCACAGTGTCAGGCGTGACCTTCAGACAGACAGACAGAGATATGCGGACAAGATGTGTCGGTTTTCATTGTAAACTTGCGACCTAATGTCGCAAAAAATATCCAATCTATAAGCTCACAACATGTCAAAATGCAATGGTTGTGAGCTTGTATATCGTCTGTTTTCCGCTAGGAGATTTGGTGTGGAAGGAAAAAAGGAGAGCACCAATTAGGCTACAGGCCCCTGGGGGACCCCGGTAGACTAATATTGTTTAACTTAAGTGATTAAACGTATTCTCACTCAATTGACAAGTAGCCATGTGTTCTGTCCCTGATTTCCATGTATCATGTGTTCAATGGCATCCTCTCACAAGAAAGTACCCAGTGTGAATTTTACTCCGAGAGTGCACAGGGGTCTTCAACAGGGGGTCTGGGAACCCTAGGGGGTCCTCAGAGTTACTACAGTGGGTCCCCCACATCTTCCAATCCTTTTTGTTAACAACTTGAACCCTAGTGTCCATATTCTGAGAACTGTAGCCAAAAATAGCAGATCTACAAGCTCACAACGCCTCGCAGCGCGAGGCGTTGTGAGCTTGTAGATCTGCTATTTTCAGCAAAGAGTTTTGGTGTAGAGGGGGAAAAGAGCAGAGTACAGAGTAAAAGGTCAGGTTTATTAGGTAATGACGGCTCAAGTGGTTAAATATCTGAAAACGCAAATTGACATGAATCCAAAATACACTGATGATTGTGCTGTCAAACAATGAAACTATATGGAATCTATGAACAGGTTGGGTCCCTGCTTCATCTCTCTCTCAACTAAGGGGTCCTTGGCCTGAAAACGTTGAAGACCCCTGGTGTACACTGTACAGAGATGGAACCAAATGGACCCGTTTCCACACTGATGGAACCAAATGGACCCGTTTACGGGTCTGTAACTCCCAGATCGAGTTACAGACCCGTAAACGGGTCCATTTGGAACTCGGCCTGATTTTGAGAAACAGTTACACATTTTTATCTTCTTTTTTCAATCGATTGGCCACGATGAGCGATCTAGACTAGGGATATCAAAATTGATATTGTCACTGTCGGTCAGAAACCTCGTATCTCCAAGTTTCAAATTTGTAAGTAAAGCACTGCTTCATCACACAAGGCCGTCACACAAAAGTAGTGAAAACAGCCGATCTACAAGCGGTGCGAGGCGTTGTGTGCTTGTAGATTGTCTGTTTTCACTAGTTTAAATCATTTTAAAAATGATAAATACAAAACAAACGGTTTTGGACATACAAGGTTTCCACCCGACAACGACAATATGAAAGGTTGAATACTCTTGTGCCGCACACAAACGCACAGACATAAACACTGCAGGATTCACTACAATCTCCTTGTTCACAAAGTCCACTCTGTCACGATTACAGTCTTAATAACCAGTTAATCATTGACCCCCCCCCCCCCCCCCCCCCCCAGAGCGTTTTCGTGGCGTCTTGACCCCTCAAGGGGGTCCTCAGCCAATCAAAGCAGCCGGTCATCTGGCAACAGTCTGGGGACGGGTGCGTTACAAACTGCCACCGCACTTCTTCCAGGAAATGAGTGGTTTTCACACACACCCTCATGCATAATAAGTGAGCAAGAGAGTGTTCCTCGGTTTAAGGTGTTTCTTTCTGTGAAACCGTGGTGCTTATTGTGAGAAACCGAGAACATTTCATCCTTGATGCTAGGCAAGATGTTCTTGTGGTTGTGTGGTTTCAAGTCAAAATATTATGTTCATTTGACACTGTGTACTGTACGCCCACTGTACTGTACTGTACTGTACTGTAGGGGACTTGCAAAGAATGTTAGAGAGGCAGGGGCTGATATTTCTAAAAGGGCCTTTGGTGGAAATATCGGAAATAGCTGACCTCCAAGCTCACAACGCGTCGCAGAGCTTGGAGGTCGGCTATTTTCGGTGTGTTATCACACTGAACTAAGCATAATCAAGTTAATACTGGAGATGTGGCACATATGGCATGTATTTCAACACAGAAAGGGCAATTCGTTCAACATAAGATGCTGCGTTCAGGAGAGTTTGGACAAGGCTCTTGAATGCTGCCTTCAGGTATGGCACGGAAAGAGTGCATTTGCATTCCTTTCACCATAGTAAAAACGGCATTCATGGTCTGGAGAAGGCACTTTTTACAGACGGATAAAAGGGCAGGGGCTCAAGCCCCCTTTGATGTCTATGTGTGCACGTGCCTGCTGTACTGTACTGTACTGTACTGTACTGTACTGTACTGTACTGTACTCCAAAAAGTGGGTCGGGAGTCGGGACCCATATGTGGGTCATGGAGAAATGTTTATGGATCCCGAGTAAATTTTTATCTTGTTTCATACATTCATCCAAAAAAATATCAACTGTACTGTACTGTACTGTACTGTACTGTACATTTATTATGCAGCGGATACTATATGAGGCATCCCTCTGTGGTTAGAATGACGCCTGTGGCCTAGCTTGACATATCTAATTAATGGTCCTGCAATTCTGAGTCATATCAAATGTGCCATCTGGCTCTAAGGAAAACAAACACAACGTTTCGACATTTATTTTGGAATGTTCTTTTGAATGGCGCCTCATTTGTAAGAATGTTTTGGATTCTTCGGGCCAGCTGAGCATGTGGGTTGCGCCCAGGAAAACAATGTGACGCAGCCTAGCTTATTCCGCTGTTGGTATTGACTCCTGTTTGGTGGATTTAATTATAAAGAAAGAAACGAGACACAATGTTTTGTTATTTGGAGTTGGAAAGCATTCATTGTGCTTTAACACCCGATGCATTATTTATTCAGGATGTGAGCATTTTGTATATCTCAATCCGCAGATGGCAACATCAAAGGACTTCCAGGTAACACCCTGCAACAATGCATAATAGATGATACAGCCTCCTGTGTCTGGGTACTGTAGTACTGTATACCAAACCTGAATAATTCACCCAGGCAACAGCAAGCGTCCTCCTCATGCTACACTGTAAAGCTGTGGTTCTCAAAGTAGGGGTCCAACAAAATAGTTGGGAACCGAATGAAATGGACACTTGCTGGTCAAGAACTCGGGACAGGACCACTGTACTACACAGCTTTTCTCCACGGAAGAAACTCTTAGCTCGACTATAGGGGGAATTTGTCAAAGTCCATTTGTTGATATCCACTAATATGTGAAATTGGGTTTACTACATGCTATATATTGCTACGAGGTTGGTCTTTTCAGGCTGGTGAGGTTGAGAACTGAGAAACATTCATGACAGAGAGAGAGAGAAAGAGAGAGAGAGAGAGAGAGAGAGAGAGAGAGAGAGAGAGAGAGAGAGAGAGAAAGAAAGAAAGAAAGAAAGAAAGAAAGAAAGAAAGAAAGAAAGAGAGAGAGAGAGATGCATCCAATGGTCCAGCCTGCCGGGAATTGAACCGGGGACTCGATAACCACTAGGCTATTGGGTCTCAAGTTAGAGTTTCCCATCAATAGACTAGTCGAATTAAACAATATACATTCATTTGATTTAATAAGAATGATATTAATATAGAAATCACAGAAGACGGGAGGGAGTGGACGAGTCTTGCTACTTACTGTAAGTGGTGTCTCACCTGCACAGAGAGACTATTACAAGGCACAGTGTTTATCTGCTGCTACTTGAACTGCCTCCCTTTATTGCCAGTTTTATTGCTACTTTAAAATACCCATTTTCCCTGTTTATTCGTGCTGTTTCTTGAAGCTGCAAGAGGATGGGGGCTTGTACGACTTAAAAACCTATGATTTTGAGAATAAAGTTGAGTCTTAATGTGAATCAAAGACGCAAAACAACTGATGAATGTATTGTTTTATCATGTGGTGCTTGTTCCATACAGGGGAGTCGCACCAAATTCTGGGCCCTGGGTACTTTAACTACTGAAAAATAGCAGATTTACGAGCTTGTAGATCTGCTATTTTTGAGAAATCGTGACAATTCACCCTTTGTTAGCCTTCTGGTTGGTCCCTGACTGACCAACCAGCAGGCTCTATCTGCCTTGTCCTGCCCTGGTTCCGCCTTTTTTATGTTGAATAATATAATTCTTGGAGAAATATAAACATTTAAAAACATGCTGAGTCATTATATTGCCACTGAGCAGCTCCATTTTACTGAAACCAAGTTTGAAATTAGAATTGAACACACAGAATAACAATACGAAGCAACTGAATTAAAATGGTAGTGGATGGAGTGTCCCACCAAGACACAGCAACCAGTTGGTGTGAAGAGGCGTGGGACAACAGGTGGGACTTGACAAAGGGTGAATTTTGCAAGTTTTTGAATATTTCAAATCCTTCTAAGGTTTTTTGAAAAACCTATATTTCTATGTCAGTGGTGCTCAAACCTTTTCATGTGAAGGAAGGACCCCCAAAATTATATGTATTTGCTATTTGGCCACGGACCCCCATCTCAAAATATTTAGTTCCAGGGACCCCCCAGAAGCAACATTTGAGTTACAAATGTTCGCTTAAAAAATACATATAGGGTTAGGGTTAGTTCAAAGATTTGCACACATTTTCACGACTTTTCAAAAATTGCAGAGCTACAAGCTGTGGGCTTACATACTGTATGTATATCTAAAGTATAAAATAATTCCAGGCCCCTCCACCTTGGGCCCTAGTAACTCAGTCCCACTTTTCCCCCCCTTGTGACATCCCTGGTTCCATCACAACAACATCAACCACAAAAACCAGACGTCTCCAAAGTCCGGCCTGGGGGCTTTTTGTTAAACGAGGTTCAATTTGATATGGCCCATGGCTTCCTTCCTAAAATGTATTATTCATGGCCCACCAGTATAGTCACGTGAAATTCATACGCTGGCTGAAGTTGTTGGAGTATTTTGAAATTAACCTGCAGATAGGCTAGAATTTCACAAGATTCCTAACTGCCTGTTCCTTGTGTTGTGTCATTCTGAAGATGAAAAATAAGTTATTTATATTTTATTTTGACTGTGAAAATAAGACTGAGAAAATCTTGTTTTGGTCACAGCACAGATATGAGTACTCTTAGCACAATCATTTCATTGTATTTATACTTTGTATGTGACAATAAACCTGAACCTGAGTGACATTTGGCTATACACTGCCAAAAAGACAATATGACAGTGCAGTAGCTAGGCCTATAACAAATATATGCAATTCTTCTATTTCTATGTGACTTTAATGGTCCAAATGTACAGTGTGGCAGAAGATGCAGTCGGCCCTAAAGTATTTTCATATTATTATGGGCTCCTTTGAAAAAGGTTTCGGACACCCCTGACTTAAACCCTCTATTCGTAGTAAAACAGATTGCAACTGTAGAGGCCTACAGTTGGTACACCCTACCCCAAATCCCTTTGCCTAGAGTTGCAGCGTGACAAGTTGTGAACTTGTAGATTGTCTATTTTAAGAATAAGGACACTGGGGTTCAAGCGTTTAACTTGCATATAGGGCATAGGCTTTTCACGTCCCAGCATGCATTGGAGTCAAATATTGACACTAGGCCTGCATGTCTTGTAGCTATGAGAAAGCACATGGTGATTATCTAGCCCGTGTGCATGACACATACTTGGTCACGAGATAACTGCCTGCACTGATATTGAGGTCATGACGTGTGCAAGCATGTGAACATGTACTGTTTATCGACAATGTCATGCAGAAACCTTGTATCTCCATATTTCTTTTTTATTTCGTTTTTTCGTAAATGAATTGCCCTATTTCATCATACTACAAAAGTAATACAAACTACTAGTAAGACGCCTCAGGGCGACATGTGACCTCGCCCTTTAGGGCCAGCTGGCCAGTGATGTATATCGGTCCAGTTACCCATATATGGAGATCCATGTACTGTAGTGCATCCCTTTTATGCCCATACATGGGCGTGCACAGATATGGGCTGTATTCTTCCATAGTGGTTCCCAATCCCAATATGACATCACAACATACAATATAGTCCAGAGTGGTTCCCATGACATCACAACATACACCCATATACAGAGATTGGTGATATAAATTATATCGATGACATCAAGGATCTTCATATATGGGCATAAAAGGGATTCTGGTGAATACCCATATATGGACTTTTACATAGGTGATGTCACCTGTATTGGGCCGCGCTGTCCGTGACGTCATTACTTTAAGTGTATATGAGCACGGAACTCCATGCATTGGAGATCTGTGCTGCGTGCAAAAAGTAACGGTTTTGGACATACAAGGTTTCCACCTGACTGCGACGATATGTGCTGAGACAATCAGAACTTCAGATCTAAGCCATTGTGGTCTGAAATTTCTACAGAGAAATGCTGCTGGATCTATCTATATGCAATATGTTCAAGCAAAACGAGTCTGAGAGACACTTTGATAACGTAGCAGTTTCTTACTGTATATGAGAGCTTATGGGGGAAGAAGTAATCACTGGGAGGTCAAGTAGTTCATCATTGATGGGAGCATACTGTATATAGACACAAAGATAAGGAGGGAGCCAGTCTCATAAAAGCTGCATTCGAAACAATAAACAGCTGCTTGTCTTGACTATGTAAGGTCCAGATAGTTAGAACACATCATAAGGCCATGTGTAAACAACAACAACACAAAGTCAAATAAAGTATAGGGCCTTATCTAACTGGTAAATAGAAGACAGTATGGACAATAAGCCTCACACTAGATCCTATAGTCACTCATGTTTATTCCTTTTATGTCCCCTGTGTCCCTTTTTCAAATAAACAAAGGTTTGACAGAGTCTTTGACCCCACGATAACCATTCCACACAAATGTGTTTTTCGACCAATGTGTCCATGGCAAAGACTTGGCCTTGTCCTTGGGAAATGTTAGATTTTCTGACACCATTTATTATAATGTTCTTATTTTTTATCATAAGACCCAATTACTGAATGTCAAGTCTCCAGGTTGTCTTCAGAATATGTATGGCACTGATTTACGATGACACTATGGCACATTATGAGTCCACCACGTTTGAGTGGTTCTCAAACATTTCATTTGGACCCCCATAACTTTGAGTATGTAGTAACTAGAATTTCGCCCTTCGGGTGCTCGCAGCCGATCCAAGGCATTCAAGACGCGGAAGTATTTTGAGGTAGAATCACTCGCTCGTTCCAAACATGCACAGCCATCAGCTGTTGCTGCAAGGCATTGTGCGCTCATACACACACATTTGCAAACAGAGATGTAGCGGAAAACGTGATACAGACACAGCGCAGACACTACATACACTACCCCATGTTATAGATGCAAGCCTATATTCATGGGTTTCTATAGTCCTACACGGCCATGTTGAGGACCAACACAGGTGTTTCAATTTGTCTGATTGGCATTGAACCAATGTTCTACGCCAATCAGAACACCTGTGTTGGTCCTCAACATGGCCGCGGTGTAGGACTACAAATGAAACCCATGAATACTATGGAATTTTATTATAAGACGCTAGCCTTAATACTGCACATGTGTGCACTGTTTACTGAATAATTATTTCAGAGACACAGCTGCTGTCAATCAAGTGTCATCACTTCCAACCTGACAGAGATCCAAAAGGGTCACTTTCCCTACAAGGTGCACACGATCTCTCTCCACACAGCTGATTCAAAACTATGATCAATGCTTATTATCAAGTGCTGATCGAAGTCACTTAACAAGCCAGGTGTCACTTAAGAACGGCAATAGACGTGAAGAGCCATTGATTGTTCATTTGAATCAGCTGTGGAGCCATATTGTTCATTTGAATCAGCTGTGTGGAGACTGAGATCTTGTAGGTAAGATACGTAGTTATTTTTTGGCATGAGAAAATATGTCTAGTCACAAAGTGAAAGTGGAACAAAACAAAATAAAATAATGTATGTATGTACAAATTAAAA
Source organism: Nannobrachium achirus (assembly GCF_963921795.1). Classification (NCBI taxonomy): domain Eukaryota; kingdom Metazoa; phylum Chordata; class Actinopteri; order Myctophiformes; family Myctophidae; genus Nannobrachium; species Nannobrachium achirus. The sequence continues at coordinate 63,074,497 of NC_137813.1, forward strand.
ATGGAATTGTTTATGTACACACAAATTGAGCATTTGCTGTCAGAAGTTATAGGCCTATTATTCCAATGGTCTTTTTTTATCTACTTACATTGTTATTTTATTCTATTCTTCCAGTTTCCTGTTGTGAATGTATCACCCTTTTATATATCTGTACATTTTGAAAATGTTAATTACATAAACGTTAGGTGTGTCCATGTTGTCTTTTCACCCATTACAAAAGGACAATAATATTTCAAATATCTCCATTCTCCACTCACCGGCGGCGCGCCTCGACCACAACCACGCGCACCGTCCATTTAAAAGCAACGGGGGCCAATGGGCGTCCGGCGGGGGCGGGCTCAACCCGCGGACGGACCAATGGTAGGCCTCTTAGCTCTTTGTTGTTGGTGAGGTCATCACGGCAACGTTGCAGCGTTGCCATGTCCGCTTATTGTAAGCTATCTCGGGCTTGTTTTAACCATAACGTCACTTATAAATATTGGGCTCGTTTCTAGTGTTGTTGGTTATTTGGGGCTTGCTTCCTAAGGTTGTTTTACACATTTTCTTGTCAAGTACCCCTAAATTAACCCCCCTCCGGCTCATCTGACAAAAAAAAAACACTACAAATAGTTATTTGAATTGAAATGGGACTTTCTGCATGATAACTTGGTGCTTTAAGTTCATTTTGATGACAACATTTTTGCACTTTTACTCAAGTACATTTTGAATTCCGGACTGACAGAGAGTTCTACTTTGCAGAGTACTTTTCCCCAACCCTGTTCAAATATAGCCGATAGTTTTCATTGACCTCTTCGCGTGGTTCTCTCGCAAACCCTGGCAACGCTGCAATGTTGTTGTTGAGGACAGACAGACAGAGTAACCCGAGAGAGACACACACACTCACACACACATATACACACACACAGATCCAGGGCGAGAGGAGCAGGAAACAACATCACATTCATCTCAAACACGCGTTCGTTCATGATAAATCGACACGACGTCGACATCAAACCGTTTTTTTCTTCTTCTCGGCTTTCCTCCAGGAAACGTCGGTTCGGCTCGCCGGTGGGTCGGAGGAGCAACTCGGCAGATCGAGGAGGTTGTGTGTTCGTTCGGTTCGGTGTGTGTGAGTGTGATTGTGAGTGTGTATCGAGGAGGACCCGGCCGGGGGGAGCACATATCAGAACATGTCGGTGAACATGGACGAGCTGAGGCATCAGGTGATGATCAACCAGTTCGTTCTGACCGCCGGCTGCGCTGCGGACCAGGCCCAGCAGCTGCTGCAAGCAGCGCACTGGCAGTTCGAGGTACACACACTACACTACACACAGTATGATCCCTCCATGATGAGTGATCGCCTTGTTTCTGTGTTGATTGCTGATCCGTGTCATGGTGTGTGTGTGTGTGTGTGTGTGTGTGTGTGTGTGTGTGTGAGTGTGAGTGTGAGTGTGAGTGTGTGTGTGAGTGTGAGTGTGAGTGTGTGTGTGTGTGTGTGTGTGTGTGTGTCAGTTGGTCTCAACTAAGTGTTTCGTTTGTGTGTACATTTACTCAAGTGCTGTACTCAAGTAACTTTTTGCAAATTACTGGACAATTTGCAAATGTCAATACTTTTACTTCTACTCCAGATAAATAAACATTTGAATTACTTCTACTCCACTACATCTCAGAGGCAAATATTGTACTTTTACTACAATTATTTGGTTGATTGATTGATTGTACAAAATGGAACCAAATGGATCATTATTTTGGTTCTATTGACAGTGACACACACACACACACACACACACACACACACACACACACAGATCATGCGCTATAAGCCGAACACTCGTTGGCAAGACGTACTAGTGGCTCGGTCAAACAGAACAGATCACAGCTAATCTTGTAGATTAGATGCTCTTTGTCAGCGTGTAGATGCAGAGCAAATCTACAAGACCTGTTCCTTGTTTGGACGGTTTAGTCGGTGTGAGCGTCGAGGACGTTTTGAGGACGTGGTTGCTGCATGGATTCCATTGGCCGGGGTTTTGTTTACATGTACATTCTTGGCAGGAATCACAGTGTCATTGTTGACTAGGCCTACTACCCGCTGTCGTCGAATGATACCATTTAAAGCACTGTTTCCCAAACCGTGGGTTGGGACCCATTTCTGGGCCGTGAACACATTTTTGTGGTTAAATGTTTGTTCAAAAGAATCATGTGTAAATAAAAACCAAATCAAATAAATTAGAAGAAAAACATACGAGTAGTGGAAAATAGCCGATTTACAAGCCAACAACGCAGCGTGAAGTGATGCATTTGTGAGCTTGTAGATCTGCTATGTTCACTAGTTTGGGTCCCGGGCAAACATTTGACTTCTCTTTTGGGTATTGAGCTAAAAAGTTTGGGAACCCCTGCCATATAGGCCACGGTACCTTGGATACTGGGAAAAGCAACCAAACATTGTGAGCACCTCAAGATTTGTTTGTGAAAAAAAACAAAAAACTAAAGAATTTCGGAAATGGTCTGGTACTCTTAATTTACCCTTCAACAACGTTTTAATGGCCGGATATCTCACACAGTTGTAGCAATTTGAAGCAATTGTAGAACCATTTTAGGCCTTACAATGCCAACCTTAGAGCCGGTTCAGCCAAATTCTTCTTTTTTTATGAGGTGCCCACTCTTCCGGTTACCGATATGAGCAATTATCAGCATGCTATATACAGATTTGTACCATTTAGGCATCTATCAATGCTCTGATCCAGAGTGATTTACAAGTGGGGACACCTGATTCTAATGGGCTCTATGCACTGCAGCCATTGGAAAGAAATTGGGCCTCTTCCTTCACAGGTCTTATCAATTCACCCTTTGTCAAGTCCCGCCCATTGTCCCATCCCTCTTCACACCCATTGGTTGCAGTGTCTTGGTGGGACATTCGGTGGGACACTCCATCCACTACCATTCTAATTCAGTTGCTTCGTATTGTTATTCTGCGTGTTCAATTCTAATTTAAAACTTGGTTTCAGTCAAATGGAGCTGCTCAGTGGCAATATAGTGACTAGCATGTTTTTAAATGTTTTTATTTCTACAAAAATTATGTTTTAGCAAATTCAACATCAAAAAGGCGGAACCAGGGCGGGACAAGGCAGATTGAGCCTGCTGGTTGGTCAGTCAGGGACCAACCAGAAGGCTGACAAAGGGTGAATTGTACTAATCAAGTCTCTGTTCCGTTTGGAGCAGCACAGAGGTTCTCAAACGTTTCAATTTCAAGGACCCTCATCTGCAAGTGAGGCTGATTTGGTTCCATTCGTACACTCAAGAGTTACACACCCGTGAGACCACACTTGTGTGACATTGGCAGAGTCAGCACGTTATTCTGTTTGACCTGAATGCAACAGAGTCTCAATTAGTATACTTGGTAAGAAAGGAAGTGAAGAAGAGGGCCAGTTTCTTTCCAATTCATGGGTTTCATTTGTAGTCCGACACGGCCATTTTGAAAACCAACACAGGTGTTCTGATTGGTGTAGAACATTGGTTCGATGCCAATCAGACAAATGGAAACACCTGTGTCGGTCCTCAACATGGCCTTGTAGGACTAAATGATACCCATGAATATTGTTGTGGATATAGCCTCAGAGGAAATGTCATGGAACTGTAGTCAACAAACATGCTAGCCTAACATAAATGGTGCAAAGAGAACAATATTAGTGCCTCAAAGAACCTAGGATACTACATCTTACATGAGTCTAACATCTGTCTAAACAACATGCTGCTATATTTAAATAACTTTATGTTCATTTGAAACTCCGGGTGACCAGGTAAACGATGAACATCATACTCTTTCTAAAACAGGGGTTTTCAAAACGTTTTTGACTCGGGGCACCCCTGTAAACCTTTTCATCCAAGGCACCCCTGAATTACACTCTAAATCTTTAGAATCTTACATCATATTACGCGACTTAATATTCACATCTTTCCACCTGAGATACAGTAGGCTATGTCACAGAGAAATATCCGTTTCCATCAGAAATGACTGAAATGCTTGAAGTTTAACCACTTGAAGGTTCACCAAAAATAGCAGATCTACAAGCTTGTAGATCGGCTTTCTGTATACATCTGTGATACAGAAGGGCACTCTGATACATGTGTGTTCAAGCAAAATCCAAATTTAATTGGCAAAAACACATGAACAAGTGTATAACTATCAGTTTTAATTAGGGATGGCCAAATGGAGATTTTTTTCTTAACCGGTAACCGAAAGGCCTTATCAGTTAATTAACCGTTAACCGTTAAGGAAATGTCTTCAAAAATGCGTTAAGTAAATGTGTTCATAAATGCGCTATTTTAGCGATTTAAAAAAGGAAAATACACCCGTTTTTCCCCATAATAAAGTGCCATATTTACACATTACAAACAATAAAACTAGGAGAAACAAGAATACAAATGTTTTCTAAAAGAAATGTGTTTTTGCAAAGAAACGGTGGCATTGAAATGATCAGTCTGTAATGTGATGCGCTTTCGCCAGGCACGTGCGCACATACAGCAAAGGGGGCTGGAGCCCTTAACTTTTATCAACAGAATTGTCCACCAAAATGCCATTCAGCCCATGCCTCTCTAACATTCTGTGCACTCCCTGGCTATCGCCTAACAAAACAGCCTCAGCGAGATGCTCGTATGTAGAGCAATAACGTTCAATCGTATGACTTTTGGAATGGTTGAATCGGCTAAATGTGATGTCCATTTCATTCATTTTCTTCTCTCTCGTCCGTGTTTTGTGTGTGCTGATGCAGCGATCATTGAATTTGCGACTCTGAGCTCAGCTTTGTTATTTTCGCATATCCTACTCTGTAACCAAGACGACTTTAGCGTTCCTCACGTCATCAACATGTAACATTAGAAAGTGGTGTTTTAAGCTCTTCTTAAACGGGATTCAATGTGACGGGTCTGTTTTGTAAAATTCAATCGACGACGGAGCATTTGTTGAACAAGTCAGCGTGTACGACTCGCGTCGCAGACTCGCAGTTGCGTGAATGCATGGATGTTACACAGACATTTGTGTCCCAGAAATGTGTGACCACAGCGCGTATAGTTGCATGGTTGTCATTGGTTGATGACTTGATGTTGCGTAGATATTGGTGTACGGGGCTTTTGGTGTGACACATGGGTTGATTTCCTTTTTCTTTTCTTTTTTATCGGTCAAAATTGACCGTTAGTGCTAACCGGTAACCAATTTCTTATCGGTTTAACGGTAACGGTTAGCCGTTGGCCATCCCTAGTTTTAATCACCTAACACTGAATGTTTTTATTTTATTTTTTAATATCCCAGTCTACATAATGTTCAACAGTTCTACTGGATAGATATTGTAATATTGATGCCATTTTCTAGGACAAGGTCCCATCTTGATGACCTGTATGTGTCCATGTCACATGTCACCTACATCTAATCATTACGTACACACATTTAAACTTAAAGGATAACTTTAGTTTTTACAACAAGAGTTCATAATTTAGTTTGTAATTAGAGAAAAGAAAAGATGAGTATTAAAATGTTTTCATTTACTGCTTTCTTTCGTTTTAGCCATTTTAGTATTTTGATTTCATTGGTTGGGGTCATGCGTACACGTGGCTAAATATGTATTTTTAGGCACAATAAGCTGACAATTTCTTTGTTACTATTTACACCAGCCCCTATAAGTCACTGCCCAAGAAAGATTTTGGTGCATCTTGGGAATGGGCTTATTGTGTCTAAAAATACATATTTAGCCACTTGCATGCATGCCCCCAACCTGGGGGCATACTTTGCCTGTGGAAATCTCATATATGCTAATAGGTAGTGATAGCGCTTTTTACACTAGAATTTGAACGGTACTCATGGAAAAGTGAAGTCTCTCGTCCCAATTTCTGCTTTTGGGCATGTTGTGATAGAGGACAAGTGGTCATAAGATTGTTGTCATGTATGAAAGAAAGATGGCTATATATAGGCTCATTAAGACACATTACCCTCCCAGCTGTTCACAAACGGTAACCCGAGCTGTGGACATACTGTAGTGTACAGTAAGATCTAGTGTTAATTTAACTTGGGCGCGTAAACGGAGCCAGATGGACTGTCCATCTGGTTCCATTTACACTCTCTGGGCTAAATCAACACTGAGGATTTAACTGTGTATTCCCATGCATTGCAGTCTTCTGCTGTGATGGTAAGGTTTTTGACCGAGTGTACTGTAGATGTCCTTACATTAATGCCATTTGCTCTTGTGTTTTGGTCAACACGCTGTGGTTTTCAAAGCCACAAACGGAATGGCTCGTCCGCGCTGCCAGCGATGCGAGTGACGCGATGTCACGCAAAATACTGTCCTCTAGGGCAGTGTCTGCCCTATATATATATATATATATATATATATATATATATATATATATATATATATATATATATATGGGGCTAGTGCAATATGAAATGTGAGCTTACTATATGCTTTTGGAGAGGAATTCGACTCCGGTCACTTCAGTTTAGGCTCTGCAGAGTCGAGGTCTGCGTATCTGACCCAGCTGATCCTCGTTGACGAATCGTTAAAGCATCAAAGAAAGCAATTATGTGTCTGCACTGTGAAATAGGTCGACATATATTCTAAGATAGCATCAGAGCCAAGTCATTGGCCATCGCTATTGTGATGATGTAGCTAGGCTAGGTTCTAAACAAGAAAGCTTGTTTACTGTTGTTGCACGGAAATTAAGCACTTTTACATGAAAAGTGTGTATTAGATTAATGGGATATAAATCATGATATATATCCTATTTTTTATTATTCTTCTAACAAATTAGGCCAATCTCTCGGTTGAATCATGCAAAAAAAATGGCAAAAACATTATTCAACTAAGAGATTGTTAGTCGACTAAGACCCATTTCGATCGATTAGTCGACTAATGGACTAATGAAGGTCAGCCCTACTGCCCTCGTATGAAGCGCCGGCCATTGCGTTGCGAGTGACGTAGCCCGAACCAATCAAATAAATAAATACATTTAAAAAAGTGTTTGGTCAGCGGGACATGGCTGCGAAACCTCGCTCAAATAGAGATTCTGTGAGCGAAGGGGACGTCAGGACCGTCTCATTGAAACAAATGTATTTTAATGAGATTTCATCGCTCACGTCTCTGGCAGTGTGGATAAGCCGTTAACTGAATACTATTACCTAAATACTGAATCCTCTTTCAGGAGCTTCTGGCTGCTAGGTTGAAATACGTTGGTGCTCAACAGGGCTGTTGGTGCAACAAGCACCACCCCGCAGCACAATGTTTCTTTGACTAGGGTAGTGTTTGTCGACTACCCTTTTTTCACTGAAGAAAACTAAATAAAAAACGAAGCTTTTCTGACTAAAACTAAGACTAAATATATTGACAATTCCGTCAACAAATAAAAAAATTACTTAAATGTTAGGGAGGGACTAGTGGTGAAGAGATACTCTAGATTAGAACTAAAAACAAATCATTTTATCATTTGGTTGCACTGGGGTGTTGCGCTCTGAAAATAGCAGATCTACAAGCAGCATGCAACCAAGAGTAAAATCATTCACCATTACGAGTACGACTCCATCAAGGCCTGCCGAAATACATTTTTGATGACAAAATCAACTGTAGATTTAAAAAAAAAAAAAAAAAAACTAAAACTAGACTAATACTAAAACATTTCAGACGATTTATTCAAAAGACTGTCTAAACTAAATTGAAGTTTACTGTCAACATGAACACTGTGTCTGTGGGATGCCCGTAGACCCACGCCTCCCTGTGCGTTCAATGACCAGCAGTCTGTTATTGGTGACGTCAGCGGCTTGGCTGTTGATCTCTTGAGGGCCAGAGGAGCAGGGGGATGCTTTCAGGGCTCTTCTCAGGTTGTTGACATGTTTGGAAAGCCTGTTTGGTTGGAGTGGATGCATCGCTGAGACAAAAGCTACGTCTCAAGTCCTTAAATCAATCCTATTTCCTATTTCCTTGCTTGTATGTTAGTCCCTCACATTGAGGAAAAAGAGAAGAGGAGACGTCCCATTGGCCATTTCTGATGACAACATCACAGGTGATAGGCCAACTCCCAGTGGCCGGGACTAACAGACAAGGAAATTGGAAACAAGTGAAGGAAATAGGAATAATTTAAGGACTTGAGACGCGGTGTCATGCAGACAGCTTCCCTGGTCCTCCGATGCGTAGACGGGACCCTGACGCGGCCCATTTGTGATACAAGCACCACATTTTGTACAAGGTTTCCTCTGGACCTACCTTTCCCAAAAAGCATGTTAGCCACTCCAAAAAATGGGTTGGGGGGTGTCCCATTGACTTACTATACAGAAAAATAATACAAAGAAATAAATCTGCTTTAAGTAGCATGTGAGGGGTCAAACTAGGGGTTTTTCCATTTTCCTGAATCCAATGCAAGCATTTGTTTTGCAAAAAAAAAAAAAAAAACATTCCTTGGCCTAGAAACGGCCCCCACAAAACTGTGAAAAGTGATGACTCATCACTAAACCATAGTTTTGTGAGGCCTTTTTTAGCCCCAAAATGCCATCCAGACACAGTGGTTTATCCAGATTTATCCTTCCAAATCCACAATAAAATAAATAAAACAATTAAAAACAACAATAACAGTAGACTTGTTTTCGGTGCTTACATTGATGTTATCACGTTCTGTCACTGTGACTGTCCCATTGGCTAAACCACCAACCATGGTGTTAAAAGGTTCAGTCTTTACACGTGATGAGCGCTAAAATAATTGTCCCCCACCTTGATGAAAATGCCTATGGTGCATCTCTGCATCCTGCGTTCATATTTAGGTGCCCATACGGTACATACACGACACGCGCATTAACGTGCTGTTCATATTGGGGACGCTGTAAAAAATATATTTTTTGGCGGCTTTTTATTTTTAATTTACAGTAGAGACAGACAGGAAACAGGCAGAGGGAGATGGGGAGAAACATGCAGCAAATGTCGTCAGGAATTGGACTCGAACAGCGATGCGCCTAAGCCAGTTATTCTCAGGATGTGAGCGGTGAACGCTCCGTCTCCACACCGCCAACTCGCCTTGTTAACGATAATACACTGGTAGGTTAATTACACAGCTTACTTGTACAGCCCCTCTCCTTGCGAAGGCCTGTGCATTGATTGTTGTGCCAAATAACACCGCTAAATACATCGTTAGGCCATTGAGGAGATGCAGACAACAAACACGTCTGTTTATTGGATAAAAGTCTGGCTGTTCGAGTGAATTCTCAAGAGGCTTAAATAAAATAAACAAAACAAAAAAAAAACCAGTTAAGCCTATTTTACATGTACCTAGGTGTGGGCGATATGGAAATATACAATATCACGATATTTTTCCAACCTGTATCACGATACACAATCTTATCACGATTCTTTTTCATGTTGGTTTACAACCACCTACAAGGTAACAGAAACTAAAAGAAAAAGATCCTTTTGGGAGGTCTAAATTGACCCTTACAAGTATGTAACTCTGATAGTATACAAATGAAACCAAATGGACCCTAACGGGTCCATTTGGTTTCATTTGTATACTGTCAGAGTTAAAGGGGATACCTTGACATTTTAAAGTTTGAAAACTACTGATTTAGACCAAAATGCAGGTTTAAATGGATTCTGCAATGAATCTCCGTATTAACAATTCAACGGGACTTTTTATCCCTCCCTCAATGTATACGATATCTCTGAAAAGGCATATCGTGGAGACATTGTATCGTCTCAACGATATTTATCACCACATCGCCCACCCCTACATGTACCCTAGGCGTCTCTATTCTCCGGGCAAACATTTGGTGAAAGTAGCCGGTGCAGTAATTTGTAAGATCGAAGGGGGTAAAAAAGAGTGTACCAACTATGGGGCTGTTAAGTATGACATCATTTTGTAGGCAGAGGAGAATTTCTGCCCCCAGTTTCCGTGAATCTTTTTACTATTTTTACTATTTACACATTTTTCTTCTCTTTGTTGTTGAAAGGAAAGTGTTAGAATTATACTTTAGTCATTATTTTTGTCTCGGATCTGTTGAAATTGCGAGGGACAGAAAATGAGTTCTCCTCTGCCTACAAAATTATGTCACGGCTTAAAAGCCCCATAAGACCCCTGGGGGACCGCAGTCAACACAGTGCATACACATGCTTTGAGGTGGTTAATATTAGGTCTAATAGCATTCTTTTCTTTCTAGTTTCTAATGTCTCTGACCTCGCTCTCCCCCTCCAGGCCCTTCCCTCCCGTCTCACCGGCGGGGTTAAGTGTCCATCTGCTTGTACGTGCAGAGGCCTGTCGAGGTTCTTGTGTCTTAGTTGTCAGTTTGTAAAACGGCAGTCTTCTGCCATGTTACATAAGGTAGCCGCTTAGCTCGGTGTGTCTCTTTCACTCGCCCCATTCATACACGGATGTATGTATATGCAGGGGCGTCAATTGGGTATGGCAGGGGTATGCAGCTGCCATGCCCTGGGTCCAGGGGGAAAATAAAAGTTAAGTTTACATATAAATCCATGAATGTATATGTTCTGGTTATTATGTTGTTAAATTACACTAAAAATAACTACAAATGCAAAATGTTACAAAATGGTCACTTTAACAAGCTATTATAATTATATCCTCCACACTTTTATTCTCCCCATCTTGACAAAATGGTAGCCTATCATGCCAAGTTTAGCTGCACTTGAACAACCGTTCCAGGCTGCCATATCCAGCCCAATAAACCGTAGAAACGGGGGGGGGGAATAAAATGTACTTCTTAAAATAAATGGATCATGCCTTGTTGCTAAGGTATGGCAACATGACTGGTGTCTTGCACGCGCGCAAAGGCAAGACACCAGTCATGTTGCCATACCTTAGCTTTTTCTGAACTGACGCCACTGTGTATATGGGAATCTAACCAGCGAAAGACCTTTTGAATTGAACCCCCTCCTCCCTCCTCTTCCCTAGCGGTCTCGCTCTCATGTAGTGTAGGTTCAGGCCGTGGCCCGGAACCCGGCTCGGCTGGCTACGTCGCTCGCTGTTTGTGTTTACAGCGGCAGGAAATACGAGTCGACACAGTGAAGCTTTCATGATTGATGGCGGACAAAAAAAAAACTCGGGGTCTGGGAAAAAAGAGAGGGGAGAAGAAGAAAAAAACGGTGAAAGACAAAAGGAGCGTGGACTCGGTGGCCCTCGGTGCACAATAGCAGCCCGGGCTGCATTGAAGCTTTGATATGTGTGTCACGTTGTTTTGAGACTGGGCAGACATTCCTGCACTACCGCTGCTGTTGTCAAACAAGCAGACCGTGTGTGTGTGTGTGTGTGTGTGTGTGTGTGTGTGTGTGTGTGTGTGTGTGTGTGTGTTGTGTGTGTGTGTGTGTGTGTGTGTGTGTGTGTGTGTGTGTGTGTGTGTGTGTGTGTGTGTGTGTGTGTGTGTGTGTGTGTGTGTGTGTGTGTGTGTGTGTGTTGGGGGGAGGGGAGAACGCACAAGGGAAAGCACACATTCATTCAAGTGTTGTTGGCGAGGAGGAGGAGTAGGCCTCCAGTGAAAAGGAAATGAAGGGCTAAACCCAACTCACACTTCTACAACTACAACCGAGGTCTACTGCTTACCTCTTCAGTTGAGTTATAATTGTGCTATTGCTATAACTGTGTTACAACATGGCAATTTACGCGGTTGTATCACTGTTGTCGTTTATTTTTGAGCATGTACAAATGTTCATAGTAAGTTAAAGGAGCTAATAGTCAAATTTTTTTGGCCATTGTCAGGCTGACTTTGTTTACATCCCTTATCAATCCATATAAAAGGGGATATAAACAAAGTCGGCCTAACAATGGCGAAAATGATTATGTTATCATTATTTTACGCTTTTTGTGGTCATTTTTGAATAGAAACACATATAATAAGCTTAATCTTTTTTTATAAAATATTTTCGTCATTATTTTTATTTTAGCGTCCGTTTTTCAAGAAAAAGTTAACTATAGCTCCTTTAACAAATGAATTTATGAGAACTGAGGACTTTACTGGGCACTTTGTTTGGAATTCTTCTGAGAAAGCAAAGCAGTGACGGGTGGATGTTTAGCAAGACCTTTTAGTTTTTTGGCATTCGTAGCAGCAAGTGATTATTGTTTTCCTTTTCCAAGGTAATGAATGACCTCACCACCAGCAAGGCCCCACACCGTTCATTCCCAGCATTAAGCGTGAATCACGTTCCGAGTCGGAGGGAGCGCACACACGCTGGGAGGAATGTGTTTGGGCTCCTGTGAGGAAAGCAAGCCGAGCTGGCCAATGTTTTGGTTTCTCACTTATCAGTGTTGTTGTCGCTGGAGTGGGGGAGTGGCGGGTCATCGAGTTCTCCCTTTGGCCCTCGCCGTCGCTCGGTTGTTCACAACATAAAATAAAACAGTTGTGGAAGATGTACTAATTATTCTTACTTAAATAAAACTAGGCTATCAATACTGCAATGTAGAACTAACTACTCCGTTACAAGTAAAACTCCGGAATTCAAAATGAGTACTTGAGTAAAAGTATGAGTAAAAGTGTTCGCGTCGAAATGTACTTAAAGTACCAAAAGTAAAAGTACAAAATGTTTGAAAATAGCAGGTCTACAAGCTCACAACGCATCGCGATGCGAGGCGTTGTGAACTTGTAGATCAAGCTTGTAGATGGCCAAGGTATGAAATATAGGGCTAAAGTGGTTAATTTATGTTTTATAATATTATCATTTATATCTGCAAAGTAACTAGTAACTAAAGTTTTCAAATAAATGTAGTGGAGAAAGTGCAATATTTGGATCTGAGATGTAGTGAAGTCGAAGTAAAAGTTTTGGAAAATGGAAATACTCAAGTAAAGTACAAATACCTCCAAATTGTACTTAAGTACAGTACTTAAGTAAATGTACTTAGTTACTTTACACCACTGAAAAAAACAACAAAACAATAGAAGTCAGCTGCCGTGTACTTCCTTGTTTTGCGTCGGGGGAGGCGACCATGAAACTTGTTTACCTTTCTCATGCTTCTCTCTCTCTCTCTCTCTCTCTCTCTCTCTCTCTCTCTCTCTCTCTCTCTCTCTCTCTCTCTCTGCCTTGCCTGTTGTTTGACCTCCTGGAGAAGCTGTCTGTTGTAGCAACATTCTCTACTTGTGTGTTCTGTTGATTGATTGAAGAAGTACAGGCTATCGCATTTCGCTATTAAAGAATTCATTTGTTGTTATATCTCATATATATGAGACAAGAGTACAAATTCTTTGGTCTCTGTTCCTCAACATTGTAGCAACTACAACAAACAAAATAAGTAAATGATATTAACAAGAAAGTAGTGCGGTAAAGAAACAGTAATCATCATATCAATAATTCTGAGGTACTTTTGAAGGTGCTTATTGCACAGGTTCTACTTTTAAACGTAAAAACATAGACACATTTAAGCATTTAAGCTTTAAAACGTAAATTGTTTACAGTAGTAGTCTCAGTGTTCAAGATTCAAAGGGGTCTATTTGTCACTTATACAAGTACAAAACAGTCACACGTTGATGTCACATACTGCAGACTGTGCTAACAGTCGCAACATAAGAACAAGATGCTACTACTGGGTATGAAATAGAATACAGGTTAAGAAAACCTCTGGCAGCAATGGAAAGTGTACAGAAATCAATGGAAAACAATTGTTACATTGTTTTCCATTCATTTCTGTACACTTTCCATGATTTCCATGATTATCACATAGAATATACAGTGAAAGTGCAATGTGTAAAGCCCCTTGTGATAACACGGCTGTTATGAAACAATGCAATATGAATAAAGTAATCGCTTCTCCTGGTTTTCCTTTTTAGAGATACTGAAACAAAGTCATGCCACCCTTAGCAGCACTCGCTAGGTGTTGGCTATCGTGTTTAGAACCTTCTTGCTCTCTGCCTTACAAACCCTGTTATAGATCACACCGCGGGGGATAATGGTTTTAACCTTGCCGGGGGATCACGTGACTCGGCATTGCTGACTGACTGACTGACCCTTGTGTGTGTGTGTGTGTGTGTGTGTGTGTGTGTGTGTGTGTGTGTGTGTGTGTGTGTGTGTGTGTGTGTGTGTGTGTGTGTGTGTGTGTGTGTGTGTGTGTGTGTGTGTGTGTGTGTGTGTGTGTGTGTGTGTGTGTGTGTGTGTGTGTGTGTGTGTGTGTATGTATATATATATATATATAATATATATATATATATACACAATGTGACATAGCTCTGTTTACATAATGCTGTACCCCCTCCAACTGTATGTATGTTCCCCATTTTCAACTGTTTTTATTTTATTTGTGACACTTGCTTTGGCAATGTAAACGTATGTTTTCTCATGCCACTAAAGCTCCTTTGAATTGAATTGAATTGTGTGTCTGTGTGGAAGGGGGGGGGGGGGGGGTAGAGGACTCACATTCCCAGCAGCAAGATAAAGCATTGAACGTGAAACTACTCGTTGTTATCGTGGTGTGTGTGTGAGTCAGCAAGCCCCCTCTCAAGTTCATGTCGTCATGTTCTCACACACTATTTCCTCTCTCTCTCTCTGTTTTCTCTCGTCCACAGACGGCCCTGAGCTCCTTCTTCCAGGAGGCCAACATACCTAGTCACCACCACCAGATGGTAAGTTCATTCGGTTCCCAGCAAACGACGAGGCCTTAAGCCTAATTTATTGCTGCGTCGACGTTGGCGTGCCAAAAGAAAAAACAGACCCACGTCTACAAAGCTGACGACGACTAACGAGCGGCCGACGCCATTAGCTCTCTCAGTCGTCCTTTAGAGCAGTGGTTCTCAACCTGTGGGTCGGGGGCGGGTCCCCAAATGATTTTTGGGGGTCCCCAGATGATTAGCTTATTGTGAAACATTGTTTTCTCACTCAACAGTAAACAAACCAAAATGAAGTTTAAGTGTATTGAGGGTATGTGCACATTTCTAAAGTGACAATGTAAGGACTTTAAAGACCTTTTTAGTACCTCTAGTCAAACATTGGTAAAATAGTCAAATAAGCTGAAATTGTGAAAATGGCAGATCTACATGCTCGCAACGCCTTGCAGATCTGCTATTTTCACAATGGAATAGATCGAGTCAAACTAAATGTAATGCCGACTCCTACAATTCCAAGTGCTTGTGCAGGGTAGGGGGGTCCCCAATTAAAATATGATTATTTAGGGGGTCGCGGCCTGAAAAGGTTGAGAACCACTGCACCAGACCCCCAAATTGATAATGTATTTGGCAGTGACCCACGGAAGAGAAGGGAAACGAATCCAAACATTTTCGATTATATATCGCAAAAAAATAGCAGATTCACAACCTCAGATTGACACCTCGCTCCCGCCCAAAGCGACCATCCTTTTTATTTGTTTATCAAGGAAAAAATCAAACCTCGGTTAGAAGTGGAGCGGTGAATTTGAGCAGCTGTACCCTGAGTGAGTGAGTGAGTGAGTGAGTGAGTGAGTGAGTAAACTGTGCCTGTGAGTGAGTGGTGAGTGTGCCTGGCCTGCACAAAACAGCGCCCCTCCTTTAACTAGTGTGTTGTGTGTGGCCACTCAAGGTATTGCCAGGCTACGGACACGGCCACCCAGCCAGCCACCCACCCACATACCCACGGACATACCTGTCTATTGGGAGCGCTTTCACCGCTCCAAAAACGGAATCAAACCTCGGGTGGAACAGGCTCTAGGGTGAGCTGCCATCTGCCATGGCCGTGTCAGGGGAAAAGAGAGAGAGCAATACACGCCACAGGAACAACTTAACCCATTTAGGCCGAGTGCCGCGCTGCGAGCTTGTAGATCTGCTGTTTTTGAAAAAGTCGTGAAAATGTGTGCAAATCTTTGAATATATGTATTTTCAAAGCGAACGTTTGTAACTCAACTTTGCTTCTGGGGGGTCCCTGGAACTAGATATTTTGAGATGGGGGCCCGTGGCCAAATAGATATCAGTTTGGGGGTCCTTCACATGAAAAGGTTTGAGAACCACTGACATGGTAGTCTCTCAAGAACAGACTAACTGAGCTCCATTTAAATGAAAAGGACCTTTTCTTTGACGATGGCTGGCCAGATTGTTGACATACAAACATCGTTTTTTTCAAAAAATCTTAGAAGGATTCAAAAGACACTTATGTAATCGGGTCAAAAATCTAATTTTCACGATTTTTCAAAAATAGCAGATCTACAAGCTTGCAGCGCGGCACTCGGTGCCGCGCTGTGAGCTTGTATATCTGTTATTTTTCAATAGTTAAAGCATAAAATATTGCGTCATAATGTGTTCAGGCCTAAATGGGTTAATCATAGCAATAACAATGATGGCAGGTATAAAACAATAATAATAATAGTACAGTATATAATATAATAACAGTCCACCCATTAAGACCTTGAATTCTTTCATACTTTACTAAAAATAGCAGATCCACAAGCTCACAGCGCGGCACCGAGTGCCCCTGCTGCGAGCTTGTAGATCTGCTATTTCTGAAAAGTCGTGGAGATTTGTGCAAATCTTTGAATATATACATGTATTTTTAAAGTGAACATTTGTAACTCCAATTTTGCTTCTGGGGGGGTCCCTGGAACATCATATTTTGAGATGGGGGGTCTGCGGCCAAATTATTTTGGGGGTCCTTCACATGACAATGTTTGAGAAGCACTGATGATAGAAACATGAGTTTTATAGAATCGGGTCAACATGTTCAAAGACTTGCACACATTTTCAGGATTTTTCAAAAATAGATCTACAAGCTCGCAGCGTGGCACTGTGGCGTGTGCTGTATTGAGTCTTCTTTTTTTTGTACACAAATTTGTATTGAATGAACGATTCACCCTCTGCTGGGGGGCCGATTCATAGCCTTTAATCTAAATCTAGCTAGTTACACACACACACACACACACACACACACACACACACACACACACACACACACACACACACACACTAGATGCATTTGCCTCAATGTTGCCTCTTGCGCAATACCACTCAATGACAGCCATTTAGGTCCCTGTTTCGCAACGTGGGCTCTGTGGACCCCTAGAGCAATGGTTCTCAACCTGTGGGTCGGGACCCCCAAATTATTTTGAGGGGTCCCCAGATGATTCACTTAATGTGAAACATTGTTTTCTCACTCAACAGTAAACAAACCAACATAAAGTTTATGTGTATAGAGGGTTTATGCACATTTTTTAAGTGACAATTTAAGGACTTTTTAATACTTCTAAAATGACAAATTAAACATTGGCCAAAATGTCAAATATTAGAGGCAGAAAATTGTGAGCATGTAGATTGGCTATTTTCACAATAGAAGCGTGTTACACAAAAATGTAATGCCTCAACCCTTAGTGCTCGTCAGGGTGGGGGGGTCCCAGTTAAAATATGATTATTTTGGGGGTTCGCGGCCTGAAAAGGTTGAGAACCACTGCCCTAGAGGACGAGGACCAGTTGAAACACTTGAGACACTTATTTTCTAAAGATAAAGAAAATAGCTTTTTATGCCTTTATTGATAGGACAGTAGTTTGACAGGAAATGGGGAAAGAGAGAATGGGGAGTGACACGCGCGGCGAAGGCCGTCGGGATCGGGACTCGAACCTGTGACATGCCGTGAGGCTACATTGGTGTCCGGACGGCTGGCGCAGCACCCTATTTTAGAAACATTTCTGACTAGGGCATTCACCGAATATTCGAATATCAAAGTCACTATTCGACGTTGTTCACCGAAGTCGAATATTCGCTTATTTTTTTTAATTGTTTTCTCTTTAAAAAATATATAGTTTATAAAGCTTGGCTAGATTAGCCTGACACTCAGCCTGAATTGACATTTCGTTTCACTTCATTATTCAGTCTGAGGTGCTCACATGCTCACAACGCCTCGCAACGCGAGGCGTTGTGAGCATGTAGATCGGCTATTTTCACAATGTTCGCCTCTTGCCTACTTAATATTTGACAGTTTGGCCAGTCCTGTCGAATATTCGACTATTAAAATACTTTTAGGTCGAATAATTTGAATACTAAAAATCACTATTCGTGAATGCCCTATTTCTGACAAGTCTCTCGTGTCCCAGCTCTGCTCTCATCTCCTATTGAGACACTCAAGTCTAGGTTTGGACACGGCGTTCGACGCAAACCGGTTTCTGTTTTGAAATGTGTCAAACTGAAGGTCAAAAATGCACAGTTGTGTAAAGTAACTACCGTAAGTAGATAGTACTTATTACTGTACTTAAGTACAACTTTCAGGTATTTGTAGTACTTTATGTGAGTCTTTCCAATTTCCAATACTTGTACCTTTCTGCGAAAATCGCCGTTTTGAATCCAAATAGGTCATTTGTGTGAATTTGTGCAGATCCGATGATAAGCTTGTAGGTCGGCTATTTTCAAATAGCCTAGGGTATAAAATGGGGCTCATGTGGTTTATGTATGTTTTTATAATATTAAAATGTGTATCTGCAAAGTAACTAGTAATGGATCCTTTCAAATAAGTGTTGTGGAGTAAAAGTACAATATTTTGATCTGAGATGTAGTGGAGTAGAAGTAAAAGTTGAGTACATTTGAAATACTCAAGTACAGATACCTCAAAATATAGTACTTAAGTAAATGTACTTAGTTTTGTTTCACCACTGGCTGTCAGTTGCTCTGGGAGAGACCGGTTCCAACCTGAAGGTGTGCGTGTGTGCGTGCGTGCGTGTGTGCGTGCGTGCGTGCGTGCGTGTGTGCGTGCGTGCGTGTGTGTGTGTGTGGTAGTGCACGGCGGCTGCCTGGGTTTGTTATTATTTTGGGTGCAGTGTCATTACATCATAGCGCCCTAGGCTCTGTGTGTGCGGAGAAGGAGGCTTAATGGAAGAATACAAGTGTGTGTGTGTGTGTGTGTGTGCACTGTGTGTGCGCTTGTATTACTATACTTGTGAGCAGTGGCGTAAAATAACCGCGTCCATTTACTTTAGTACTGTACTTAAGTACACGTTTGAGTTATAATAATATCCAATACTTTCACTTCTACTCCACTACGTCTCGGATCCAAATATTGTACTTTTACTCCACTACGTTTATTTGAAAACTTTAGTTACTAATTACTTACTGCAGGTATAAATTAGAATATTATAAAACATAAATGAACCACTTTAGCCCTATTTTATTCCTAGGCTATTTGAACAAACTTGTGGATCTGCTATTTTCAAACATTTTGTACTTTTACTTTTGGTACTTGGTGTGTGTGCGTGTGCGTGTGTGCGTGTGTGTGTGTGTGTGTGTGTGTGTGTGTGTGTGTGTGTGTGTGTGTGTGTGTGTGTGTGTGTGTGTGTGTGTGTGTGTGTGTGTGTGTGTGTGTGTGTGTGTGTGTGTGTGTGTGTGTGTGTGTGTGTGTGTGTGTGTGTGTTTGCCAACGGAGTACAGAGATAGGAGGGAGGGAGGTGGTTCAGCTGCCATCCACCCATCTCTGTGCGTCTCGTCACCCGGCATTCCTCCAGGCCCCTGGGGGCCTTCGTAGCAATAATAACAAAACACACTAAAGGCTTCAACAGTTCTCACTCGCCACGACTCATTTCAGTCATGTCTCCAATAATAGCACAGAGTATTATGGATTGGCCATAGAATACGCGTGCAATTCAGAAGCGTCTTCCAGTTTAATCTCTAATGGGGCTTGGATATTTCATGAAAAGCGTAAAAGTTAAAAGCCTCAACCTTGCGATTTCTTCAACTGGTTGGCTTGTGTGTAGAACAGCAAAAAACAAATGGCTAAAAATGATAATACCTGATCATCATAATTCTGCATATTGTACTAATTGCCTAGGCCAGGGGTTTTCAAAGTGGGTGACGGGGCACCCTGGGGTGCCGTGACGGCAGTCCAGGGGTGCCTCAGAATAATTTGATGATATTTGGAATTCAGCAATATCACTACATCAATATCACTTCATCATGTGGACACCTGATTTACGCTGATCTACAAAATCTCACAACGCGTCATGTCGCGTTGTGAGCTTGTAGACCGGCTATTTTTGGTGAACCTTCCCCCCCAGGAATAAGGATACTGGGGTTCAAGTGGTAAAACGTCAAGTATATAGTTATTCTCAGTCAGTTCTGATGGAAACAGATATGTCTCTGTGACATCGCCTACTGTATCTCAGGAGGAAAGATGTGCATATTTGCGTCGCTTATGTAAGATTCTAAAAATTAACAGCGTAATTCAGGGGTGCCGTTGATGAAAACACGTATTTACAGGGGGTGCCCCGAGTCAAAAAAGTTTAAAAACCCCCAGCCTAGGAAACGCAGCAGTAGTGTGGAAGAACTCCTTCCAGTTAACTGCGTGTGATTGCGACCGTCAGGTCGCACTTACTATCAAAACCTCCACCAGCTGTCCGTCAGTCCGTCTCTGTCAGTCACACGTCACACTTTTGCCCTGCTCATATCTCCGCAACCGTTGCCCCGATCCATGCCAAATTTTGCACACATACTCCGTGCCTGTTAAATCACAACCTCCACCCATCAATTCACACATGACCCTCTTCTAGCGCCACCATGAGGCCGATTCTTGCAAAACAATTTTTTGGACACAGCTCCTACAATTTTTGCCCTAAAATCACGCACATCGGTACACAGTATGTCTACACTCATGTCATCAACATGGATCTGTCCCATATAGCGCCACCTTCAGGCCGATTTTTTTAAACACATTTTTGGACACTGCTCCTACACATTTTGCCCTAAAATCACGCAACTCGGTACACAGTATGTCTTAGGGCTGTCTTCGACTCGGAATTTATGAAGTCGATTCGAGTCGCGGGGGTTAATCCGACGCGTCGACGAATCGTTTTATAAAAAAAAAGAAAAAAAAAAGGAAAAAAAAGTGTTGCTTTAAACCACGCCAATAGGCCTACAATAAAACAGTAACATGAACATTGTTTTAAGCATTCAAACTTGTTTTCAAAGCGAACTAAATCCATGAACTTGACGGCCGTTAGGCCTATTGCCGTGCATATGAGACACTTAACCTGCGGGCGGACATTAAATGATTGATGAAAAGATTGCGTCAGGCCTAATTGTGAATTGTGAATCATCAATCGCGGGGCAGAGAAAGAACAGAGACGAGAATAATGTATCTCTTTGACAACACAAATGCGTGTCATTTATTATTTTCACAGCCTCAGGTTGTAACTATTTTCTTTGACACAGAACAGTTAGGCCTACAGGACCTCAATGTAAATAAAATAAGTAATAATAGCCTATACATCTGTACCTCTGCTTTTTTTGTGCAAAAAAATCAAACGAAATGTTTCTTTTCTGTAAACAGCATTATTTAAGAACAAATTAAATGACAATATGACAACAGTGTCATAACGGTGCGCACCGCGCCGAACGGCTGAAGCTTTCTTTTTCAGATCGGAGGCCTTAGTAGTACACACATCACACAGTAGCCTCTTTTCTTTTATATTAAAATAAAATCCAAGTGTTCAAATTCACTTCACACTGTTCAGTGGTTAAAAGAAAACGAATACTCAATTCTGACCTATCGTTGTAAACAAAATGATTAATAAATAAAGCCTCACCAGCCTACACTAGGCTATGAGTGTATTCATTCATACATAGAAAAAATTACACAGGCTACTGACCTTGCCTTGTATCCCCCCCACCCAAAACAAAAAAAAAGAAAACGCGAAAAGAGAAAAAGACAGCTTGTTACAGTGAGTCCAGTTAATCCATTGTTCTATTTATCCTTCTTCTCCTTAATCCGTAGCTTTGGGTTTAGCTGTCGTAGGTTGTGGGCGAGAAACACAAGTTTGTCCACGTTCTTTGGAAGAAGTGAGCATCGGGATTTGTTAACAATAAAGCCAGCCTTTGAGAATATTCGCTCGGACGGCGTGGATGTGGAGGGGACGCAGTGCAGCCGTCTGGCTGCCAAAGCCAGCCTGGGATAGTGGTCCTCGTTTTTTTTCCACCAGCGCAGGGGTCCGCAGTCGTCAGCTTTCGTTTGGTTCTGCAAGTAGGCTCTCATTTCATTCTGAATAGACTCCTCTTCTTGTCCATCTTCTGTTGACATTGACATTAGCATGGCAATCTCTTTCTCCTTTTCCTCCTTTTTCTTTTTTTGAGTCGGCTGACTTTCCTCTTCGGAACTTTCGACCTCTTCACGTACCGTTGCCGGTGTCGCGTCTTGTTTCTCCTGAGACAAGAATGCAGCCAGATTAGTCACCGTTACATATGCCTCATCTCGTTGAGCATCCGATAGGAATGTCAACTTTTTGAAACGTGGGTCGAGCACTGCGGCTTGCACATAGAGGCTGCTCTGTAGTTGTGGCCCTGTTAATCCCCATCTCTCTTCGAACTGTGCAGTAATCTTTCTCTTCAGGGTTTTGATGACCGCACTGTCGTCCTCGCACACTTTCAGGTGGCGTGTTTTCATATTGATGAGCATAGGTACAGTAGCAGACAAGGATGCATTCAGTTCCTGTGACAGCAACTCAGTAAGAGTAATCATGGGCTTCAGAACTGAAACGAGGTCTTCTGCTACTCTCCACTGTACCGATGTCAAGTCTAGGTCACGATGTGCCTTCTTGGTGATGAGGGGGTCAGAGAGCACTGCAGTAACTGGCCATCGCTGCTCGACAAGGCGATCGAGCATTGAGTACGTGGAGTTCCATCGTGTTTGCACGTCTTGGATTAGGCTGTTCTCTTTCACTTTCTGTGTTTTTTGTTTATCTGTAAGTGCTGCAGTGGCCTTCGCACTTTTTTTAAAATGACTGACGAGTCGCCTAGCAGCTGCGATGGCGCGGCAGACCGGTTCCTCCTTTAAAGCTGCGTTAATGCACAGTTGCAGCGTATGCCCAGCGCAACGAACCGATTGTACTCTTCCCCAGGATGGATCGTCGGCTAACTTGCTCATGCAGAGAGTCATATTTGATGCATTATCGTGCGCAATAGCAACCCGCTTCTCTCCTGGAATCTCATATTCATCCATGACTTCGCTGAGTCTGTTCGCGATGTTTTCTGCCGTGTGACTCTCAGTCATCTCTTTAGTTTCCAAAACATACGACTCCGGTTCCCAGTCAGCAGAGAGCGTATGTGCCGTCACTGTCATGTACGCTTCCATTTGCAGCGACGTCCACATGTCAGAAGAGAAACTTGTAGCTGCGCTGTCATTGATTTTCTCCTTAATCACCTCTTTTGTTTCGTCATATTTCTTCACAACATGCTCCATTACAGTCTCTCTTGTGGGCATCGTGTATTCTGGTTCCAGCAGTTCAATTAGATTTTTGAATCCCATACCCTCTACAATGTTCACGGGCCTCATATCAAGAGCAATGAATTCTGCAATAGCGTTGGTAATAGCCCTCCTCCGAGCCTCTGTGAACGGCGGTTTGAAGTCCAGCTTTCTCTGTGTTAACTTCGGGGAGTCAGTACTGTCATCACTGCTCGCCTCTACTGCATGGGCCTGTGGCAGAATGTTTTAAGTAATTAGACTTATTATTGTAGTAGTCATAATTAAAATATTAGGCTACAACGAGCCTATATAATAATAGCCTAATTAATCATAGCCAATGACAGCTGTGCAACTAACAAACTCACCCGTTCCAAATGTTTTGCCATGGATGTTGTTGACGAGTGGAACGCAAATTCTTGATTACAAAGTAAACACTGGACCTTTTTAGGGGCCTTGTCCTTCATAAGCTCAAAATGCTTCCAAACCTTAGACTTTTTTTGAGACATGTTTGCCTTTTAGTTATAGCTGCGACTGTGCGATACAAACGCTCCTGCACGCATGGCCTTCCTGCTAGTTTACCGAGCATGCGCACCCCCCCAAAAAATAAAAGAAAATTAGGAATCGACGCAGGGAATGTGAGTCGACGTCAGGCTCATTTTCCGACGCGTCGATTCGTCGATTTTTAGAAGACACCCCTAGTATGTCTACACTCATCTCATCAATATGGATGTTCCATATAGCGCCACCAACAGGCAAATTTCTTCAAACACATTTTTGGACCCTGCTCCTACACATTTTGCCCTAAAATCACGCTGTGACCTGACGGTCGCTTATCTCCCTATTAGGGAGTCTTACTGGTATAGTATGTGTGTTAACATGGGTGGATAGAGTTTAGTTGCGCTAGGCTAGGATGAATCAGCAGCGTTGAGAGAGTAGAGTTGGGCAGATAGAAATAAAGGCAGATAAACATGAGTTTTCTTTAACTTTCTGCCTAAATCATCTAGGTGATTAAAACGGACCAAAAATAGCCGATCTACAAGCCATTTCCCCCCCGTGGCGTAACTTGAGAGACAAAGGGGGCGTGTGTTTCTAACGCATGTAAACGGCACAGCGATATGGTGCACTACAGCAGGGGTCTTCAACCAAGGACCCCTTAGCTGAGAGAGAGATGAAGCAGGGACCCCCTCAACTTTTTCAGAGATTCTATATATTTTCATTGTTTGATAGCACAATCATCATTGTATTTTGGATTCACTGTGAAAACCTAATAAAGTTGACCTTTCACTTGGTACTTAGTGTGCTCTTTTCCCCCTCTACACCAAAGCTCTTTGCCGAAAATAGCCGATCTAGAGGCTCACAACGCTGTGGGCTTGTAGATCTGCTATATTTGGCTAAAGTTCTCAGAATATGGACGCTACTGTAGGGTTCAAGTGGTTAATATAAAAATCACACCCGTGTGAAGTGAGCGGTGGTTGTGGAGGCTGCGCAACAGCATTACTGGGTGGGTGCAGCGGGGGTTGCAGTACTTATGGGTCTGCTGCTCTAAATATCTCTTGACTGAGTGTGTGTGTGTGTTAGGGTTGTTCGATGTGGCCTAAAAATAAAATCTCGATTTATTTCTCAGAAAAGTCGATTTTCGATTACGATTTCCATTTTTTGGTAAAAGAATAATACGTTGTTTCAACTATGTTGTTTTCATTTAAAAAATGCAAGGAAATTATTTTTTTAAATTATTGTTTTATTTGTTTTATTTTTTTACATAGCCAAATAGCAAAATGTAATAAAACAATAATACTAATAATAATAACTTTAGTTGCGCAACAATCACATACAGAAGTTAACTTGGTTAACTTAGTGTTTCCTTATCAATAGTGAGTGACAAAACAGCCAAAACAAGCCAGCTCTTGGAGGCTGGTGAAACGGGTGAAAAAATAGCTAAGGCCGCCCCTGCACTGCTCATGCATGGAGATGTTGATTGATTGTAAACGGAGGCGAAGCGCTTTGCTTCCTGAGTCTCCCGACGCAAAATTAACACAGTGATAGGGACAGTAGGACTACAGTAGGTGGGTAACACAGCATAATAAGCTTCTTTCAAACTACAACAATAAGTAAGTTTACCAGCTCAGCAGCGTTTGTTCTGTTTGCTGCCTGTACCAGCGCGAGTGAGCGCAGTGCTGTGGTGAGCTCTGCCACAGCACACAGTCTGACGTGCGCTGCATGTGCATCAAAGAAATTACACATCAGAGAGAAATCAGTATTAATTTGGTGTCGGACCTTGTCGTCCTGCTTTAGGAGGACCGGGCTGTGTACGTTTTGCCCCTTGCAAGGCTCCAATGAGTAAGAATTACCCTAATTAAAGTGAAACTCGATTTGACGATTTCTTATTTTTTAAATCGTGTGTGTGTGTGTGTGTGTGTGTGTGTGTGTGTGTGTGTGTGTGTGTGTGTGTGTGTGTGTGTGTGTGTGTGTGTGTGTGTGTGTGTGTGTGTGTGTGTGTGTGTGTGTGTGTGTGTGTGTGTGTGTGTGTGTGTGTGTGTGTGTGTGTGTGCGCCCTCATTGCTACCCGTGTGTGTGTGTGCGAGAGAGAGTGTGTTGTCTGCCTGCCCTGCTCAATAGCGCCCCTCCTTTAACGTGTGTGTGGTCTGTGTGTGTGGTCATGAGAGGTATGCCAGGCGACAGACATACACGGCCGGCCAGCCAGCCAGTAACATCTTGAAAGCGAATCACAGGAGCGGCGGGACCACCGCTCAAAAAAGGAGAAAAAAAGGTTTCTATCACACAAACATTTGGAGGACCCCCTGCAGTAACTCTGAGGACCCCCTAGGGGTCCCGGACCCCCTGTTGAAGATCCCTGCACTACAGCAGGATCTGAAATGTCACCTCGGTGCGTCCCTATAGTCACCATGTGTCATTGTATTGTAACAACGTAAACCGACTAAACAATGTTTAACATTATCACTCTCAAACTACTTCCTCGTACTGTTGATACTCCCACTTCCACCACCTGCAGCAATACAACACCAGCAGTAATGAGTGACAGGCCATGGTTTACTCAACAGGGGGTCCGGGACCCCTATGGGGTCCTCAGAGTTACTACAGGGGGTCCTCCAAATCTTTGTGTGATAGAAACTTTTTTTTTTTCTCCTTTAACCACTTTAACCCTACCGTCCATATTCGGAGAACTTGTCTTTAGCCAAAAATAGCCGATCTACAAGCTCACAACGCCTCGCAGCAGGCTTACCAAACTTTTAAATAGGTTTGGTGTAAAGGGAAAAAGAACAAGTTCAAGTACAGAGTGAAAGGTCAAGTTTATTATTGACAGTTCAAGTGTTTAAATATCTGAAAACACAAATTGCCATGAATCCAAAATACACAGATGATTGTGCTGTCAAACAATGAAACTATGTTATCTCTGAAAAGGTTGTGGGGGTCCCTGCTTCATCTCTCTCTCTCTCAACTAAGGGGTCCTTGGCCTGAAAACGTTGAAGACCCCTGCTTTAGAGTGTTGTGAGTGTTTGTTGGTACGGGTGAAAATGTAAGTTTCTCTTCTGTGTGTGTGTGTGTGTGTGTGTGTGTGTGTGTGTGTGTGTGTGTGTGTGTGTGTGTGTGTGTGTGTGTGTGTGTGTGTGTGTGTGTGTGTGTGTGTGTGTGTGTGTGTGTGTGTGTGTGTGTGTGTGTGTGTGTGTGTGTGTGTGTGTGTCTTTTAACTGCGATATCCAATATCCTGGAGAATGTATTCAAAGTTTGAGGGCGCTTATTGTATTATCAGTGGGCCATTCTTTTCCCACGACAACCGATCTCAGACGCTATAGTTTAACGACACGATATTAACACTTAATGCAATTCTCCAGCAGAAAATATTAGCGGGATTTCAGGGCCCTTTTTCTTTTTATGCCCTTTCATTACTGTCACTGAGTCTCTGCACATTACATAGTTAGAATCCGAGGTGTTAGGGTGCATTTGGTTACATTTAATTCGGTACAAAAATCAAACGTTGATGATTTTACTGTGTATTCTAGGCTTGTCACAATACCGGATTTCTAACTTCGATACAATATTTTTTAAAATTTCGATACTCTATTCCATTTTCGATACCACAGAACCACTTTGATTTTAGTGCAAAAATGTGTATTTTTATTTAAAAAAAAATACAGAACTTCTTGAGATGGTAGTGCACTTTTTAAAGGCCTGCCTTTGATGTTTGCACATTCTAAGTACAAACAGGCCTTTAAAATAACTAGGAATAAGCCAAAGTAGGAAGGATACACATAAAAGTAACGTTGGTGTAAACCAACAAGAGAGGTAAAAACTGAGTATCGATACTATGGAAAAGTCATATTGAAAATCAATACTATATTCAAAATCGATACTTTCCGATAAATCAATGTTTTTGACAACACTAGTGTATTCATGTGGAAGCTCTTACACTGTACGTGGCGTGCGTGCACGTGTTGGTACATAGTTGTGGAGGTGAGCAGGGTGCCACATTAAAGGCCAGTCCAGACTTGCCTTTTAGCCTAAAGCTGTTGAACTTCTTGCCCCCGGCCCGGCCCCCCTCCCCTTCTACCATCTCCCCTCGCTCCCCCGGGGAGCCTGCTGCTGTTGTAAACAACACACATGCGCGCGCGCGCACACACACACTCACACTCACACACAGTTAGGTCATAGGACACGCTGCCTATTGTTTTACCCATAATTCCACAGTCCACGACCGCTCCCCACTGACTGGCTGGTTCGCTAGGCTAGCTAACACGCACACACACGTCACACACTCGCACACACACCAGCTGTCACTGTGCTCTGCTGTAATTCCATGGATGTTTTGGGGGGTTTCGATGCGAGCCCCCCCCACCCCCCATCCCCCACCCCTCACAAAGCTGTAGTGTACACAGTATAGACATGACCAGAATGCTTGAATACCAACTGGTATCAGGGTTCCCACGGTCATGAAATTCCTGGAAATATTTTTAAATTAGAAAAAATATTTTTCCAGTACTGGAAAAGTTTTGGAATTGATCAAGGATCCTGGAAGGTCCTGGAAGAAATAGCTATGCATTGTCTTTGGTTATTGATTTTGTTAATACCTCTGAAATGACAAATTAAACATTGGCCAAATTGTCAAATATTAGAGGCAGAAATTGTGAAAATAGACGATCTACATGCTCACAACGCCTCGTTGCGAGACGTTGTGAGCATGTAGATCTGCTATTTTCACAATAGAACCGTGTTATACGACATTCCTCAACTCTTAGTGCTCGTCAGGGTGGGGGGTCCCCAGTTAAAACATGATCATTTCCGGGGGTCACGGCCTGAAAAGGTTGAGAACCACTGGCACTACCTGTCTTTGGGCATTGCGCGTAGGAGTAAGCGACTTGTTATTGAGCTGAATTATTGTTACTGTATATAGTCCTGGAAATCGGGTTAAATATTCTGAAAAGGTTTTGGAAAAGTTGGTACCCAGTCAGTGGCATTTCTGCGTAGAATGACTATGGAAGTGTTTTCACGATAAACCTTATTATTATGTGTTAGCTGTGTCTAGTTTGTCAACCGGTGGGTATTTAGAACAAGATAATATTATTTCTAATAGTCCATCCATAACAATATCATACTGTAAGTGTCCCGTTCCTCCAGACATAAGCCGACGTTTTCTACCAGGAAACACATGTTTTGGTTGTGGTGATGACTCGGCTTAAATAGGGCTGAGCAATTTACCGGCAAACTCCTTTTTGTTGACTTTGTTCAGCATGAGAAAAGTATCCAGTATTATGGGGGATTAAAAACTCATTATTCGATAACTTTGTTTGTGTGACTTTTTTTCTATTGATTACTCATGCCATAGAGAATTGAGTTCAATATATATATATATTTTTTTGTATTTGTCACATTCCTAAGACAAAAATGTGATTATAGTAAATTTCCCCCCATTGATCTCGGATGTGGACCCAAATGCATTTGGGTCCCCATCCAGAATCAATGACGGTACATTTATTGTAATCAAATTACAATAAATGTTATTGTAAATTAATACCACAAAAAAACTAAAAGTATTATTGAACTCAAGTCTCCATGGCGTGAGTAATCAATAGAAAATCGTTTTGGGGGTGAGCTACTCCTTTAAATCATTGCTTATTTTTAATCGATTAGTTAGATCAGTGTTTCTCAACCTTTTTTCCGCATGGGCACACTTTTCATGTCCCAAGAATCCATGGGCACACCAACATAATACGGGGGTGTAAATATCGTCACTGTCGGGAAGAAACCTTGTATCTCCAAGTTTAAAAAATGTGTATGTTTCTTGGCAAAGTAAAGCCCTGCTTCATCATACAAAATGGTAAATGGTGCATTTATATAGCGCTTTTGTCCAATGCGCTTTACATAGATTGTGCATTACATTCACCCATTCACACACACATTCATACACCGGTGGCGGAGGAAACCATGCAAGGCACCAACCTACTCACCGGGAGCAATTAGGGGTTCAGAGTCTTGCTCAAGGACCCTTCGACATTAACTCAGGGGGAGCCCGGATTCAAACTGGGAACCTTGGGCAGGCATGCCAAGCACCCGCGGACCCTCCGAAACGGCTCACACACTTCTCAACTCACATCAACACTGGCTGTCCACCAAGTGTGTGTGTGTGTGTGTGTGTGTGTGTGTGTGTGTGTGTGTGTGTGTGTGTGTGTGTGTGTGTGTGTGTGTGTGTGTGTGTGTGTGTGTGTGTGTGTGTGTGTGTGTGTGTGTGTGTGTGTGTGTGTGTGTGTGTGTGTGTGTGTGTGTGTGTGTGTGTACTGTGGGTCTCAACCTCTTGCAGAGAGAGAGAGAGAGCAAAGGCACAATTAGGGCTGTCACAATATGACATTTTACATGACGATTAATTGTCACTCAGATAATTGTGATTAGCGTCATTGACAATTACATTTCTGTTTGGCTTTTAGGCTTTGAAGTTGCACATGGTAGATATGACACATGACCTAAATATACAAAGATATTACTGACATATTTGACAACTTAAAAAAGAACATTGACAGTGGAAATAGCCGATCTACAAGCTCACTTGTGAGTGTTAAGATAATCAATCTTGTCACATCACAGGCGTAAAGAAGTGGGTGAATCTGTCTTTTTTTTGTACAGGCATTTGTGGTTTGGATGGACAGACAGACAGACCCACCTTGTTTATTTTATTAAGCAACTTTAGCCAGAAATAGCAGATCTACAAGCTCACAACGTTGTGAGCTTCTAGATCGGCTATTTTCGTCAAATAGCTCTAGTGTAGAAGGGAAAAAGAGCAGACTAAGTACAAAGTGAAAGGTCAAGTTTATTAAGTATTGACGGTTCAAGTGGTTAAATATCTGAAAATACAAATTGACATGAATCCAAAATACACTGACGATTGTGCTGTCAAACAATGAAACTATATGGAATCTATGAACAGGTTGGGTCCCTGCTTCATCTCTCTCTCAACTAAGGGGTCCTTGGCCTGACAACGTTGAAGACCCCTGTTCTAAATTTCCCAGCCTTAGTCATGGTTCTTTAGTGCAGTGGTCCAGTGACCACCAGGGGTCCTTGAGGGGGTTCCAGTGGGCTGCCAACAACATGTGTTAATGTGGCATCAAAAGCTTATCCACTTTAAAATCACATCTGCTATTAAAAAAGATAAAAAGAAAAGAAAATCTTGATCACTCACACAAAAAGGAAGACAAAAGAAAAAGAACAAACTGGTTACACTAGTCCCCCAATGTCCATACACTGTCCCCTGTACGCGCGTTTGTCTGTGTGTACACGTGTATGTGTGGCGGAGAGAGTCGCAGCCCCAGCCTGAAGCCTCAAAAGTCTAGTATCTGCTCTCATTCCATAGGGATTTCCCTTTGGAGTGATGGTTAAGATATTGGACTTTCACGCGGGAGACCCGGGTTCGAAGCCGGGTGGGGAGGTTCGGATCACCTCCGTTACATATGCATGTACGACAGTGTGTGTGTGTGTGTGTGTGTGTGTGTGTGTGTGTGTGTGTGTGTGTGTGTGTGTGTGTGTGTGTGTGTGTGTGTGTGTGTGTGTGTGTGTGTGTGTGTGTGTGTGTGTGTGTGTGTGTGTGTGTGTGTGTGTGTGTGTGTGTGTGTTTGTATGAGTGTGCGAGTAGGCATGCAGTTTCACCTGTGTATATGTCAGAGCCCCACCATGGCAGCGCGTGTGTGTTTATAAATAAAACAGGTCTCACTCACGAGCCCAGAGGTCCACCACGCCACCGCCTCTATTCATGGCCGTACACCTGATCCTTGGAAGCGTGTTTGTTTTACGTCCGCGTTGTTACGGTCTCACAAGACGACAGACAGCGCTGCGCTGGCTTCTTCAACCAGCACATTGATGAATGGCCCCGTCGAAGGGCTTTGGCACGGCAGCTACTGCTACACCAGTGTTGATTTTGTCGATTAAAGCTGAGATGAAAAATGTCTGTTGACTATCTTCTTTTTATTTCCACCGATGAAAACTAAATGAAAACCAAGCAATGAAGACAACAACTATGACTAAATAATACTGACAATTTCGCCAACAAACAAACCAAGCTTGTAGACCATTTGGTTCCATTTGTACACTTAGAGAGTTAGAGTCACAGACCATTAACAAAGCAGTACAGTTGTTAGTGGGGGGGGGGCTCACCGCTCCAAGAGATGGGTCAAAAAGGCGGAGAACACATTTCAAAATACAGCAATGTATCTGACTAATAATTAGGGCTGTCACGATTATGACATTTTCCATGACGATTAAATGTCACTCAAATAATTGCGATTAACGATTTAATTGTGTTTTTGTCGTGGACAATTACATTTCTGTTTGACTTTTAGGCTTTGAAGTTGCACATGGTAGACATGACACATAACCTAAATATATAAAGAATGAAGGACATATTTGACAACTTTACACTTAAAAAAAGAACATTGATAGTGGAAATAGCCGATCTACAAAATCACAACGCGTCGCATCATGAGCTCATTGTGAGCTTGTAGATCTGCTATTTCCACTATTTCTGATTTTATGCTTTAACTATTGAAAAATGGTGCCGCGCTGCGAGCTTGTAGATCTGCTATTCTTGAAAAAACGTGAAAATTATAATTTTGACCCGATTCTATAAGTGTCTTTTGAATCCTTCTAAGGTTTTTTGAAAAACCTATGTTTCTATGTCAGCAATCTGGCCAGCCATCGTCTAAGAAAAGGTCCTTTTCACTTAAATGAAGCTCAGTTGGTCTGTTCTCGAGAGACTACTATGTCAGTGGTTCTCAAACCTTTTCATGTGAAGGACCCCCAAAATGATATGTATTTGGCCACGGACCCCCATTTCAAAATATTTAGTTCCAGGGACCCCCCAGAAGCAAAATTTGAGTTACAAACGTTCGCTTTGAAAATACATATATCCAAAGATTTGCACACATTTTCACGACTTTTTCAAAAATAGCAGATCTATAAGCTTGCCGCGCTGTGAGCTTGTATATCTGCTATTTTTCACTGGTTAAAGCGTTCAATAATAATAGGCCTAAATGGGTTAATTAACTCGCTATATATCCCCTCTCTCTCTCTCTCTCTCTCTCTCTCTCACAGATGTGCACTCCCAGGAACACTCCGGCGACGCCGCCCAACTTCCCGGACGCCATCACCATGTTCTCCAAGCTGCGCACGTCCGACTCTGCGTCCGAGTCCTCCTCCATGTCCATGGCGTGCTCGCCTCCGCCGTCGTCGACGACGTCGGCCTTCGGTAGGGCTGGTGATAAACATCGTTGAGACGATACAATGTCTCCACGATATGCCTTTTCAGAGATGTCTTACATATCGTGATACAATGAGGGAGCCTTATAGAAAATCCTGTTGAATTGTTAACACAGAGATTCATTGCAGAATTCATTTAAACCTGCATTTTGGTCTAAATCAGTAGTTCTCCAACTTTAAAATGTCAAGGTCTCCCCTTAACTCTGTCAGTATATAAATGAAACCAAATGGTAAGGGTCCATTTGGTTCCATTTGTATACTGTCAGCGTTACTAACTGTCGTGATACAGTTTAAATTGTGACTAGGGATGGACGATAAGCGATTTTATTGTGATAAACATTCACGATAATCGTATCGTGGAGATTTAATTTATCGTGATATCGTCCTCCGTCATGCACTGGGATCAATTCACCTTTTATTTGCCGAGCTGCATATCCGGTACCACTTAAACCCTCTATAATTGGTAAAAGGTACTTATAATATACATACTTGATACAGTTTTTTTACTCTATCAAATGTCTTTGCCAAAAACGGCCACGATGCGGTACAGCGCGGCACGGTCATAGTGATTTTGATGAGTATAATGAATAAGCTTCAGCAAACTAGTTCACATGAACGATATCGATGTAACTAAGAGATTCGATTGGGTAAATATATCTTAAATGGGCAGAATTACAATTAAAAACATACATTTTATGTTGAGGGCGAGATTATAGTTCCTGGTTACTTCCTGGTCATTGCGAGTCACCAAAGTTGCACTGCGCTCTCTGTCTCTCTCTCTGCCTGTTTCAGAGGATTAAACTAATTAATTGTATTTTTGGGGGGAAAAACGCTGTTTTGCAATGTAACTACTGTACTTTTGTGTTCCTTTTTTATTAATATCACGTAGATGTTTTACTTTTGGTACTTTAAATAGCAATAATGAGGCTAGTATGAAAATGACATGGGGTGGGACTTTTCTCCCATTCACTTCCATTATAAAAATATTCTTCCCTGGCTTTGTTGTCCCACCTAGTAACAGAATGACATGGGGTGGGACTTGACAAAGAGTGAATTGTGACATTGTATTCTCTCTCCATATCGCCTCCACCTCTAGGCTTCGGCGGCTCCTCCTCCTCCTCCTTCTGGGCCTCGTCTCCACCCAGCCACCACCAGCCCCCCTGGCTGCCCCCCTCCTCCCCCACGGGCCCCCACCACCACCACCACCACCACCACGTGGTGGGGCACCACCTGCACCACATGCACCACTTCCACCACGCCGCCCCCATGTGGCCGCCCGGCGCCTCGCAGCCCGCCGTGTCGCAGCAGCACCCGCCGG
Source organism: Nannobrachium achirus (assembly GCF_963921795.1). NCBI lineage: Eukaryota > Metazoa > Chordata > Actinopteri > Myctophiformes > Myctophidae > Nannobrachium > Nannobrachium achirus. The sequence goes on from NC_137813.1 coordinate 63,108,674, forward strand.
TCGTCTCGGCGCTCCGCGGCCAGAGATGAGACTCTGGGGGTGGGGGGGGGAGGCGGTTTGTAAAGGCTAATGTCGATTGGTTCTGGCTGGGAAATAAGGGGGTTTAGAGGGGAGGGGGTTTAGGTTTTCGAGAGGTAACACCGTTTGTTCTCGGCGTTTGGTGGCGGCAACGCTTTGGCGCGGAGTTTGTAAAATCGGTTGTTTTCCTGCTGTGAGATACGAAAAGTTAACGTTTCGGGTCTCGGGTGTAGCGAGGACGAGACGCCGTTTGTCTTTCCTTTATAGTTTTTTTGTTAGTCTTTTTTTTAGTTTTCCTAAAATGACGATGATGAGCAACCTTTTTTGAGAGGAAGGGCGTCTTTTTTGTTTTTCTTCTTCGTCTCTCTCTCTCGCTTCATGGATGCTCATCCATCCAAGCCTAGGAGGAAGCCGTAGCCTCGAATAGGGACAAACCACTAACGCCACGGAGGAGGTGGGACGACGAGACGCCCACGAGAGGCGACGTCACCGGACAGGAATTCGCGGGGGGAATGTTTTTTCGGCAGGGGAGGAGACGGGGACGCATGCCGTCTTTTTTTTTTTTCTTCTTCTTTTTGTGAATGCAAGGACCCCGACAGAGCACTTAAAAACAAACACGTACCTTACAGGACCAGAGCCATCGCGTGACGCGGTGCTTTGGAAAACCGACCGCCATCTTGGGCCGTTTTTCTTACGAACTTTCTGTTAGTTTGTTTGTTTGTTTGTTTGTTTGTTTTCGGTGACGTCGGGATGTCGACGATCTCCGCCAGCCTCTGGGCTCGAGGAACTCTGCAATAACGTGGGAGAAGACGGGAAGGATGGAACTGCGGTGCAAAAAAAAGACAAGAAGTAAAGAAATAGTGGCAGTTTTTTATTTTTTCCCCCCTCATTGTAAGAAAAGAAATCTATGCTTCTAATATACATATTATTTTGTGGTTTGAGAGTTATCTGTACAGTGTGATATAAGAGTGTAGCTCAGTGGTTCTCAATGTGGGGTTCGGGGACCCCCCACCCCCAGAGGGTTCCCAGGAGGTCCCCCAGCTTAAAATCTTCATCGCTATTAGGAACCCGAATGGACCTTTTTACATATCTGTAGCTCAGAGTGTCCAAATGGACCCGTAAGGGTAGGGCTGTCAACAATTAGGACATTTTAGATGATGATTTATTGTCACTCAAATAATTGCGATTAGCGATTTAATTGTGTTTTTGTCGCTGACAATTGAGTTTCTGTTTGGCTTGTAGGCTTTTAAGTTGCACATGGCAGATATGACACATAACCTAAATATACAAAGAAATGACTGACATATTTGACAACTTTATACTTAAAAAAGAACATTGATAGTGGAAATAGCCGATCTACAAGCTCACGTTAGATCTATTTCCACTATTTTTTACTTAAAAAAAAATATGAACATTTTTCAACGGTTATGAAAAATATTCGCGACTATGTCAAATAATCGCGACCAGACGATTACGTAATAATTGTGACAGCCCTACGTAAGGGTCCATGGGAGTTATGAGGTGTTCTGTGTCCTAATAATGCACACCAAACCGTGTGTGTGTGTGGGGGGGGGGTCCTCGGATTGAAAAGCGTTGAGATCCACTGGTGTAGGTGAGGTATAAAGACGGAGCCCGGGCCAGATGGAGCTTGGGTTTCCTGCGTTTGGCCATAGAAGTGCTAAGCGCGGTGAAACTCAACTCTGGCTCGGCTCGTGTTCGCATGATCTTGTGTCAGGGAAGAGATGTGGGCTCGGGGGCGTGCGGGCGGGGAACGTATATATAGATATATTTAAAAGAAACAAGAAAGCCCCCCCCTCCTCCCTCGTTTAACAGGTGAATCTCAAAAAGAGATGGTTTTGGTTCGGCAGGAACAGCAATAATTTGACAATTTTTGACGTAAGATTATAGCCAGACGGAGAGTTGGTACATTTATATTGTTTTTTTTTTTTTTTTCTTTTTGGTTGATGGAATGAACATAGGGGTGCCACGGTTCAGTCAGCCCACGGTTCGGTTCGTATCTCGGTTTTTGGCTCACGGTTTTCGGTACAGTAAAAATTTAAAATGAAAAAATAAAGAATAAAGAACGTTAAGTTAATTTTAAAGATGGGGTGCAATCATTTTGTTTCCCCCCTAAAACATAATAATCAGTTATTATGATTATACTAGGAGGAAGATTTTCTCCAAAAAAGTGTACAGAAAGAGTTAAAATTATGTATTTATGTGGCCACAACCAAAAAAATTACGAAATTCGGTTCATTCGGTATAGGCTGTTCGGTTCGGTACAGGGCCATTCGGTTGGGTTCAGTATTGTGGCACCCCTAGAACATACGGAAAGAGGCTTTGAGCAGGGATAATGTCCAGCTTATGCTTTGTGGGGCGGCGAAAATATCCGACCTCAAAGCTCACGACGCGGTGTATCCGCGACACGACGCGAGCTTGCAGGTCTGCGACGCGACAAACTACGAGTTGAACTTGACGTTGTCACGCAGGATTGTCATTAATAAGGCACCGCTTTGTGGTTCGTTGAGAAATTCGATTTATTGCTCTGCAAAAAATTGCCCCTAAAAAAAACAACCTCCGCAAAGGTTTCGGGATGGATTTACGTCCCTTTTTTATTTTGGGTGGGGTTTTGTTCTGTAGGAGAAGTGCAACAAACCAGTATTCCATGACACATTATGGGAGCATCTTAACGCACTTGTAAACAAAAACAGACCAGCGGAAAAAAAAGAAACACGGACGTCAATTGCGCCGTTAAGCCACGGACAAGACTCTGCTGTAAGGGATATGTTTTTGGTTCAGACAAAGAGTTTGTCGTTAAGTCAGTTGCCATAGTGTTTGTTCGGTATCAGGGGTCTCCCCATCTATTGTAAAAGAAATGAACAACATGTTCTGGTGGGACACCAGGAGAAAGGGCATTTTCTGTTAACTAAAGAGCCCGAGAGACAAACACTCTGCAAGCAACTCAAGACTAGGGATGGGACGCTAAGCGATATTATCGTTTAACGCGATAAAAAACACTCACGATAATCGTATCGTGGAGATTTCATTTATCGTAATATCGTCCTCCGTCATGCACTGGGATCAACTCACCTTTTATTTGCCGAGCTGCATATCCGGTACAATTTAAACCCTCTATAATTGGTAAAAGGTACTTATAATATACGTATTTGATAGTCTTTTTTTCACTCTATCAAATGTCTTAGCCAAAAAATAGCCGATCTACAAGCTCACAACGCGTCGCATTGCGACGCGTTGTGAGCTTGTAGATCTGCTATTTTTGGGCAAATGTTCCGACCCAGGACAATGGATTTTGATTATCGTGATAATATCGTAAACCGCGATTTCTTTTGTCACAATAATCGTGATATGACATTTTCATATCGTCCCATCCCTACTCAAGATTCAACATCTTTTAGTTTGTCATTTACATTTATGTTTGCAGCAAGCATAAGAAAACCAAACTGCGTCTCTCTCCTATAAGAGATGGGCGAAAGTGTCGTACGCAATGATTATGAGCTCTTTAACACTTAATTTAACGAAGATATATCACTTACAGCATTTTAGTTTTTCTGTTTTTAATCCATTTGTAGCTCTCAGAGAGTGCTGCAAAGTTCCATGTGAACACACGTCAGCCTGAGGATTTGGACTGCGGGGGTAAAGGCCGGCTCAGTGATTTCTTTCCACACAACCTAGCGCAGCTCAACAGTGCTACTACCTCTGAATGGGGGGAGGGGAGGCCCCACGCCTGCTTTGAATGTATTCTTTTCTGCAGACACACACACCATTAAATGGCTTTTAAAGCGATAAGACACTTTGGTAGAGGGTTTTGCCTTGTCACGATGTAACCTTTGGGACCCGGAAACCGCAGGAACCGGAACCAGGAATCGGTTTCCATCAATTTTTTTTCCAGAACCGTTTTTTCTTTTCTTTTTCTTTTTCTTTTTTCTTTTATTTTTTAGAGCCGGGCAAACGTTATGAGCTATTTCTTGGCAAATGTTCCGCCCCAGGATAATGGATTTTTTTGATTATTGAGATAATATCGTAAATCGCGATTTCCTTTGACACAATAATCGTGATATGACATTTTCATATCGTCCCACCCCTACTACAATACCGGTGTTTCTCAAACTTTTCTTTTAAATTCAAGGACCACCATAACTCTGAGAGTCTACTAATGGATCCGTTTGGTTCCATTTGTACTCTCGGCTGCCTCCTGACGAGGTTAAGTTAAAACCCAAGCCTCTACCTGAGTGCCCTATGGTTTTAAACCAGCAGTTCATATTCTCCGGTGCTTCATATATTTGTAGTAGTTCCTGCCAAAAAGTAAAGGGAATTACATCATAGCATTACAGACCGGTTAAATGTGTGTATTTTTGTTTTTTTACATGTATTTTAGTTTATTCAAGTGGTAGAAATAATCTGAAATACATAGTCCTGCGAGGCCATGATTGTTCTGATCAAGTTTACAACGGTGATAACATTTTGAAACGACAACCTTGAGAGACTATCTTGTGATGAAAACCGCTTTTCATGTACTACTCATGTATGTCAAAACTAAAAATATATATTTGTGGATAAAAGTCTGAAGACGTCCTGTATAAGTATAATTTAACAATGAGACAGGGTTTTGCTGTGTCACAAATGTCTTTAGACCAGGGGTCTTCAACAGGGGGTCCGGGACCCCTAGCGGGTCCTCAGAGTTACTCCAAATCTTCCAATTATTTTTATATTAACCAACTTGAACCCTAGCGTCAATATTCTGAGAACTGCAACCAAAATAGCGGATCGTCTATTTTCGGCAAAGAGGTTTGGTGAAGAGGGGGAAAAGAGCAGACTAAGTACAGAGTGAAAGGTCAAGTTTAGTAAGTGTTCAAGTGGTTAAATATCTGAAAACACAAATTGACATGAATCCAAAATACACTGATGATTGTGATGTCAAACAATGAAACTATATGGAATCTATGAAAAGGTTGTAGTGGGTCCCTGCTTCATCTCTTAACTAAGGGGTCCTTGGCCTGAAAACGTTGAAGACCCCTGCGTTGGACTGTGATAGAGGAAGACGGACAATTCTGATTGCTACGACAAAAATACGAGGTGGCAAAGTATGCCAAAAGAAATCATTTCTGCCTTCAAAAGTTTTATTTCTATTCAAATTAAACTGATTATAAGATACAATGTCTATGATCTACTGTGATGGAAGCAGTTTTAGCTCGACCAGTAAGTGGAGATTTAAGTCCTTTCTGTTTTGGGACCTGTTGATCGTTCTGTTTGCTGATTTGTTCTGAAGTAACAACAGGGCTGGCCGATAACCACTTCAAGACGATATCATGATTGTTTGAAACCGTTGCCTCGATTACCACGAATGAACTGTTCTTATTTCTGGACCTTGTAGATCGGATATTTTAACCCATTAGACCTGGGGTCGATTCTAAAGATGTCTTCTAAAAAGGTTTAGAGCCACACTTTCAGAACCCAGAAGAATATTTTATTAAGACTCTCCCCACCCCATGTCCGTTCATTGTTTATTTTATTTTAAATATTCGATCAAGTGTGTGGAAAGTCGCTCGACGGAAAGCAAAAACTGTCTACTTTCTCACGGAACCCTCGGAAATCCACAATGTTCTGATCCACGCTCTTTTTTTGTTTGTTTTGTTTTCTATAGACTTGTCTCAAGTATTTTTGTGTTCATTCTTTTTCTCTATCTGTTGAAATTTGTATTTATATGTTTAATATGTTTAATAAAACACAGTATGATCTCCGTCTGGCTTTTGGTGGCGAGTCTTTTTGCAGCTTCACCGCAGGTTAACTGTAGGGCTGTCACAATTATTACATAATCGTCTAATCGCAATTATTTGACAATCACGATTATTTTTCATAAATGTCATAATCGTTTCCATGATGAAAAATGTTCATATATTCTTTTAATTAAAAAATTGTGGAAATAGCCGATCTACAACCTCACAATGCGACACATTGTGAGCTTGTACAGAAATGTAATTGTCAACGACAAATACACAATTAAATTGTTAATCGCAATTATTTGAGTGACAATCGTCATATAACCGTGAAAGCCCTAGTTAACTGTGAACAGACATCCTCTGTTGAGAACACCCATTTTTATACACACACACACACACACACACACACACACACACACACTCACGTTTGCATTACTATATACTTGTGAGGACCTAAACATTTTTAGGAACTGCCGATTTTATGAATGCCAGTAAAAAAAAAGAGGTTTGAAGCCTAAAGCAAAAATAGCTGATCTACAAGCGTTGTGAGCTTTTAGATGGGTAATTTACTGTATAACCAGTTCTCAAATTCTGCCCGAACCCGACCCGACATTTAGGGTAGGGTAGGGCCTAAAATGTACTCGGGCTCAATGAAAAAAGAAAATATATGTTTTAATTATTTTATTACTATTACTCTGTGATAAACCCGACAATAACGGACCCGACCCGACGTTTTCGGGCCAAGTAGGGCCTAAAATGTATGCTAACTAGTCGGGCCGAGTAGGGCCTCGAGCCTACCTACAGTAGTTAGGGCCCAGTTAGGGCCGGGCCTTAATTTTTCAGTCCCGTTGAGAACTCTTAATAACCACGTAACCATGTTCAAATCAGGCATTAACTCCGAAACCCCCAAACCTAACTTTCTCTTGTAAGGACAAGGAGACATTTCTCAGTTTTGAGTTGAGTATTTCCAATTCTCAATACCTTTACTTCTACTCCACTACATCTCAGATCCAAATATTGTACTTTTTTTCCACTACATGTATTTGACAAGTTTAGTTACTATTAGTGTGCACTGTTTGCAGATATACATTATAACATTACAAAACATACATAAGGGTGCACACACACCAAAATACCTATGAGAGTGGATTCCCCATTCCACCAATGCATTTCAATGAGATTGGAGCATTTTTTTACAAAATTCCTCTACTGGCATGAAACCGCTCCATTCTCATTGAAATGCATTGGCGGAATGGCGATCTATAAGCTCACAATGCGCCGATGCCAAGCTTTGTGAGTTTGTAGATCTGCTATTTTGAAACATTTTGTACTTTTACTTTTAACATTTTAACACTTTAAGTCCATTTTGATGCCAATACTTTTGTACTTTTACTTAAGTACATTTTGAATTCTGGGTTTCTGCTTGTAACAGAGTATTTCTACAATGCAGTATTGCATACTTTACTTAAGTAGTAGGGGTGTACCTATACATTTTAATAGCATTTCGATGCATATCACGATACATGGACGATATTGGTTCATTCATGGCGATACGATACGATTCGATTCAATGATAAAATCGATATAGTAACTATTTAGCAAAGAAATTAAATCTGTGTGAAAGGTGTGGATAGTGCAGGTTTTTAAGGGAAACGTGTATTATTATGGATATAAATAAGTAAACACTGTGATTATCTGCCAAACACATGAACATTGTATATTGACAAACCCGCACCTTGACATGAACCCAGAGATTACACACATTTATCGATAGACCAGTGTAGCTATATGGAAAGGAAAAGTAATTAAATCCCTCCTTTTCATTTGTTCTACTAAAAAATACTAAATACAATGCACACGAAGGTAGTATCATTACAATCGATTCTTTGCACTGCCGATTCGATACGATACAAAATAAAACGATACGATTTGATTTTAGCTTTTTTCATTTCGATATACCTCGATTTTTCAAAGTTAAAAACGATATTTCGATACAGTTACTATATCGTTACACCCCTATTAAGTAGAAAATGTGAGTACTTTTTCCACCCCTGCATGCAGGACACATTCGGCTCTCACATAATTAGTACACACACCAACACACACGTGCGTGTAGTAATACACACACAAACACTCACACAGCTACAAATAAGTCCTGTTTTCTGTGAATTAGTGAAGCTGTGTATTGTGGAAGGATGTGGTAAAGTAGGTGGAACATTGCTGTTGAGCTGTTGTGAAACTGCTGTGTGACTTTGAGTCTTATCTAGTCACACAAGAAGTGACCAACTGACACTCTGTGACACCATACTGTTGCCTCTGTCACAGACTCACTGTTCATTTTGACAGGCACATTTTGAAGTAGTTTTAGTCGAGTTCAATACAATTTCATTAAACTTTAGTCATATTTTAGTATTCTGAAAGGTATAGCCCAGTTTAAAGGCCCATTCCCACTGGCCCAGATAAACAGATAAAAATATCTGTTTCTCCATTCAAGTGGATCGTAAGATACAGATAAAAATATCTGTCACAGATATTTTTTTTTTTTATCTGAATCTTACGATCCACTTGAATGGAGAAACAGATATTTTTATCTGTTTATCTGGCCCAGTGGGAATGGGCCTTTAGTCATTAATTTCTTTTTGGTTCTGGTTTTGTGTCCATAGCATACAGCCTTTGATTGATTGATTGATTGAAGACGTTATTAGAAGTTTGCATATGAAAAGGTACAGTTTCATGACTGTATGGTTCACTGGTACAAGGACAACTAAAAGGAGATCCTAGTAAGCGTTTCTGCTTATTTGCACAGGAAGCCATTGAAGTATTACCTGACTTTCGCCAGATGGTGGCAGCATTGCGTTGCATTGCTTTACCATCTGGGCTCGGTCCGCCAGAGTTGATAACACTCGTAAAGTCCCGGGCCGGACCAATCAGCGGCAGCTATGGGCGGGCTCTGAGCGGCTCTGAGCCAATAGAGTCTTATTGCAGACCACGTGGAAACCCAGGAGGCGGATTCTGGGTGCAACGTCATGCAGACAGGCCAATATGAGTGGTTGGAGTTGGCACTCCCAGACTGTGATAGAAACGGCCACATCCAATCACCTGCTACAGAAATTCAAAAAATGGCCCGCCCCTTACATCGAGTGTGTCCGAGAGAGCCCAGATGTAAGGCAGAGTTACGCACTGCTGCAACTATCTGGCGAAAGTCAGGTTAATTGAAGTATATCATATAACATTGAATGACAGACGGATAGAACAGTACTATGCAGTAGATATAGTCAGAGAAAAATAAAACAAAATAACAGTGCAAAAAGGGTTCCGTCTGGGGAACCCAGAGCCCCTGGTTGTCCCAGGTTCGATTCCAGGCCAGTAGAGGTGGGACGTTCGCCAACGAATCAAGTCTTTTGAACAGCTCTTTGAAATGAACGATGGGATCCGGTTCGCAATAGGGAGCCGTTCCTTCTAAATGAAGAGTTGCGGGAAAAGCACAAACATTCTTTACTTATGTAAACGTATCAATACTGCAATGTAGAAATACTCTGCCACAAGTAGAAGTTTGGAATTAAAATGTACTTGAGTAAAAGTACAAAAGTATTGGTATCAAAATGCACTTAAAGTACCAATGGTAGAAAGTACCCGTTTGACAGGTTTTCCAATGAATAACATTTTGAAAAATCATTTGAAAATAGCCGATCTACAAACTTGTAGATCGGCTATTTTCAAATGGCAGGTATGTACCTATATATGTCCAAAATAAATGTATATAGGGTTGAAGTGATTTGTAATTATAATCAAAAATCTACAAAGTAACTAGTAACTAGAATGAGCCAGTCTTTTGAATGGCTCTTTGAAATGAACGGATCCCAGAGATCCGGCTCACTTCAAAGAGCCACAAATCCCATCTCTGCAGGCCAGGGCATTGTGTGTCCCTGAGCAAGACTCTTAACCCCTAATTGCTCACGCGCTCCTTGTGGGCAGGGAATCAAGCTGGGTTGGGCTGAAAATACTGAATTTCCCTCACGGGAGGAAATAGGTAACAATTCCTTTATTTAAGGAATATTTTTTAAGAGGTTTTTTCTTTGTCTGTTCCAAATCAAATAATGAGTGTCTGTCACAGCGTTTCTCCTCAGTGGCTGGAGCAATTGATCTGAAATCGCATCACCATTAGCATATGAACACACCTGACATAACTGTGAAGCCCGTTTGTCACTTTCACAAATCGTATGCTGTATATTAGCATTTTTATGGTGTATCTACTATCTATTCTGCATCTAGCTTGAGGCACATCTATTCTGCATCTAGCATGAGGCAAAATGTTTAACCAGCTCTCTGTGTGTGTGTGTGTGTGTGTGTGTGTGTGTGTGTGTGTGTGTGTGTGTGTGTGTGTGTGTGTGTGTGTGTGCAGGCAGGCGGGTGTGTGTGCAGGCAGGCGGGCGGGCGGGCTGGGGGGGGGGGGGGGACAGTATCTCTGTAGCCATTAAACAAAACGGGTTTCTTACATTGATGCTCCTACAGTACATCATGCAAGCACCAGTTAAAGTTACTTTCCATCCCTCATATACTGTGTGCACAGTGCACATCCCATAACCCACACACTGCACATCATTTTGGAGCTCATATCTTTGAACGGGTAAGGGCTAGTCTATACTATAATTTTGCGAATGTCTGTCTGTCTGTCTGTCTGTCTGTCTGTCTGTCTGTCTGTCTGTCTGTCTGAGTGAGTGTCTGTCACAGCGTTTCTCCTCAGTGGCTGGAGCAATTCATCTGAAATCGCATCACCATTAGCATATGAACACACCTAACATAACTGTGAAGCCCGTTTGTCACTTTCACAAATCATATGCTGTATATTAGCATTTTTATGGTGTATCTACTATCTATTCTGCATCTAGCATGAGGCATATCTATTCTGCATCTAGCATGGGGCAACATGTTTAACCAGCTGTGTGTGTGTGTGTGTGTGTGTGTGTGTGTGTGTGTGTGTGTGTGTGTGTGTGTAGGCGGGTGGGGGGGAGGGGGGGGGGGGTACACAGTATCTCTGTAGCCTTTAAACGAAACGGGTATTTCTTACATTGATGCTCCTACATTATCATGCAAGCACCAGAAAGTTACTTTCCATCCCTCATATACTGTGTGCACAGTGCACACCCCATAACCCACACACTGCACATCATTTCGGAGCTCATATCTTTGAACGGGTAAGGACTAGTTCAAAAAATTGAGCAAAATTGAAGCATTTTCCAGATCTTTTTGTGGGCTAGAAAATTGGAAAATTTAACCAATATTTTATTTTTTGGGGGGCTAGAAAATCAGGCGATTGAAGGAAAAATGATTTTTAGACTTCAATTCCACAAAAACCCAGATTGACAAAAATCCATAGAAGGCTCTGGTTCAGGAATAATACAAGACAAGCTCATGACATTCTGGTGATAGGTGAAAGAGTGAATCACCTCAAACAGTTGTTCTCTCAAGCTTAGAATAAAGATTAGCCTACTTTTTTTTATTCTATTACATTATTTGTTCTCGACTCATTGTTGCTTTGTATTCAAGATCTCCTAGTGTTTCCCAGTGTATAATCCCTAGTTTACACCGTGTTCTTCAGTTCCTTGTGTTGCTTCATGCCTGAAGTGTTTGATTTGCCGGTTTAGTTTGGTGATCATTAAAAACTCTAATTTGAACTGTGCCTCTCATCTTGCACTTGGATCCTACTCTCTAGTCTCTCCTGACTTGAACCGTGACAGTTAAGGGATGAAGGAGTGGACCAGGTGGCAGTCGGAGGGCCCCTACAGCCCATGTTTCTCACTCTGATTGGTTTGGCGTGGTGTCTCACAGCCTCTATTGTAATAAAGGGAAAGGTTGATTGCCCCCTCTGTAATGAATAAGAATTTCATTTATTTATTTTAGCTGCCGTGCTGTGGCACACATATGTGCCTCTACAACCCAAGCTGCTGCTGCTCACAGATGACATTCATCCAAAACGTGGAAGGAAGATTGCAAGTTTGACTCTTTTCTGGCCATACCTCTCAAAATGTGTTCTGCATTTCTACACTTTCTGCTTGATTGTGCTCTATTCGTCTTAAAAATGAATGGACACAGCACCAATAGAGGGTATGCACGTCCACTGGGACCCGCCCCCCAATCGAGACTGAGTGGCAAAACGTTTGGAAGTGCTAGTTGCAAATCACTCAACGGTCCTGCATACCACCCGTTTCTAAATTGCACATAATGCAGGAGGCAGCAGGATGTTGTGTTGTTGAAAACGAGCGCTTCCAAACTCTGACACTTGTAAAAAATAATCCCCTGCACAGAATTTCTTGACAGAAAGTAGCTCATAACATGTCTATGGTGGATTAATTTTTATGAAACAAAAACTTTGCAGATAGAAAGAGGATAATAATTCAAGCTTTCAATACAGCCACAATGTTGGTGAGTTTAACTTGGTTTAATAAAATCAGAAAGGCCTTTTCTGTTTGGATGTATGTTTGGCTGTCAATGGCAGAAATTTGTTTTTTGCCACTCAGTAGGCGTTCCCACGCAACTTCCAGCAACAGTGATGTCATGCGCATACCCTCTATTAATACTACCAAATAAATACTTCCATACATAACCCAGAGCTATGAGTAACCTAAACATTCTCAATGATGCAATATAATTAAACTATTGGGGTGAACTTCAAATTATTGACATTTTAAATAAACGCATAACTTTGCAAACAGAGGAAACACCCCTCTCCTCCACAGCACTTGGCACAGCCAGAACAGAGAAATAGGCTGGGCCTGGCAACTTCAGGGTGGGCACAGGGGGGGGGGGGGGGGGGGGGGGGGTTCTGTTAATCATTAGGGTTACACTCCCCCTCCAAACATACAGTAGCCAACTGCTGCTAGTGTAAACATCAGAGCGACAGTTGCAAAGTACTGTTCATTTATTCATATTAAGCAAGACTATACATATACACACATATGCATATACAAAGAAATAAAAAAATAAATAAATAAATGTTGGCCAAAACCAGTGGGTGACCCAGCTTTCTACATAGGCCCACCCATGGATGCGCCCCTGCTTGGCACAATCCTATTAAACAAGGAATAGCCACCAGCCATGCAGGAGAGACAACTAGGGAGGTGACCCCGATTACCACCACCACGATTCAATCAACTGGAGAACATTGAAATACGTTAACACGGACCATGGCATGAACCAACCCTTTCAGTCATTCCCCAAAGCCGGCCAGCCAAGTTGGTCAAATGGAAGCCGCTTTGCAGTTGGGTGTGTACGCCGTCCTCAATCACTGTATCTGTGTAGAGGGCACGGGCTGCCCTGTGACACATCATATTAGATTACCCTCAACTCCCAGAGATGTATTGAAGTGGTTATGGAGACAACAGTTTGTGCTTTTACTCAAGTGCAAATTTGAGGATTTTTACTTTACTGTAGTCTCTTTCTATAATTTTACTCCACTACATCTCCAGATGCAAATATTATGCTTTATACTCCACTACAATTTGAAAACATTAGTTACATTGTAGATTTAAAGTTTTTAAAAACATGCTACTTCAGCCCTAGATTATGCATTCTTAGAATATTTGAAAATAGCAGATCTGCCATTTTCAACGGGACATTCTGCAAAAAAAGTACTTTTACTCCCAGTAAAAGCACATGAGTCACCTCAAAACCTCATGAGGGACCCAATACCTTCCCAGAGGAGCCTCTTGCTCGTTATGGAGCAAGAGAGGAGTTTAGCCTTGGCCAGGAGGAGGAGATAGGCAGTGATTTGGCCACCAATGCCGACCCATGAGAGGGTTCGCGGTTCAGGGTCAAAACACCCGATGATTGTTGGACACTGCCTGAAGCCATCAGCTCCTCCTGAGCCAAGGCTACATTCACAAAACTTGAATGAAGGAGAAGCATTTTTAGATGCAATTGTAATCATTTTATTAGGAATACAAAGTGAAAACATCATTTCTCACAGATTGTTGAGTATGGACCTGAACATTTCACATTAAGCCATGTTGCAGGGTCAGTCCCGTGAACGTAGATTCCACAGTTCAGGTCTTTAGCCTCACGAGGAGAACTCTCCCAGTACCTGCACAATAAAGAACAATGCATTTGAACCACATCCAGTCATACAGTGACTTCTGAGTCACAATAGAAAAACTGTAAAATGTAAAACATCTCACTGTGTTGTAGGACTAAGTGGCGTTCCATCCACCCACGCCCAGCTGCCCTGGGTCCTCTTCAGACCAATCCATGAGTCATAACGATTCATTCCTCTGACAAATTCCTGATCATTTGTATATGATGGAATCACCATTAATATTATCCAGTACATTCACTTTAATCATGGAATTATTAACATGCATGCAACTTTGTGGACACATACTAACCTGTTCTTCTTTACTGTTAATGATCAGCATTTCTGCTCCTAGCAAATGACATTCATCTCTACTGTCCTGCCATGTTCCATCTTTAGTAGTTGTAAAGTAACATCTGTCTGCAAGCTTCTTCCATCCACTGGGACATGACTTTTCTGAAGACAAAAAAAAAAAAAAAAAAGTTAATTCTGATAATGTACTGATAATTACAATACAGTCAGGACATTGAGTATAGGAGCTGACTAATGACTCACGAGTCGTTGTAGTCGTCGGTGGTGTTGTCGTTGTAGTCGTCGGTGGTGTTGTAGTAACTGTACATTGGGGAAGAGAAAAAACTCAGGCCTTCAACACTAGCAAACAAACCACTGTAATTACAGTATGTGAACGACAACATGAAAGAAAGCATCTCTGCAACATTGCCCGCCACACACACAAGTCCATCTCTGAGTTCCAATGTCCCATGATGCCATGTGTGAATTATGGGCATCACTTCCTGTTGTCATTCAATTAATTTGAATCAGCCGTGTGGAGGGAGCTCTTGTACGGTACAATGACCTTTCTTAATTTGTCAGGTGGTGTTCCCACGTTGTTGACCGACACAGATCACTTGAACAGGAAACGATGCCCATAATTCATGCAGTCTCGTTTCCCCAGTAAGCTCCCTATAGGAAACTTGGGATATACACGGCAAGGCCTGGGCCAAGCAGGTGGTGCCATGGTCTTCATAAGCCAGATCCCAAAACTCTTCACCTACCGCTGTGTTTATTAACAAAGCTAGTGGCATTTATTTTAGGCCATGTGACGTTCACAAGATGGTCACATATCTCAGCAGGTCACCAATTTCATCCCAACACCATGCTGGAGGACACAGCATGTAGGTATAGGATCTGACTAATGACTACTAAAACAAATCCCCTCCTCCCACAGGGGACTGGGCATTGGTTTGACCTCCTGTTGGTCTGACCAGGTTAACATTCACCAGATTGGCATTCACCAGCGTTTGTTTTACTGAGGTTAGGGTGAAGTGGTCGGAAAAACAACATGGCACCCTCCCACACTGCAAAATAAACCAACAAACACTCCATGGGGTTTCTGAAATCAGCCTACCTTTACAGATGCCATCCTTCAATGTTTTCTGGATTATATGAAGAGCTCCAAAGTTGGTCACTGTAAACACATGCGAGTGTGGAATGGTAGCAATGGTTTCCAACTCTGCTTTTGTACCAGTACCTGCAAAAGCACCTCCAACCTAAGGAGGCACACAAAAAAAGTAATTGTAATTTATCCTCAAGGTAGTGGTCGAGGCGTCTTTATTTTAAATCTTGGACACAAGAGTACAATTATTGTTGGGCACAATGTAGCAGCATTAAATACATCCATCACATGCACATTGACCATGCAGTTGCCAGTTGACAGCTGCATTAGTGTACAGTACTTTTTTCAAAAGGAAAAGTGAGTCTGACAACTTACCCCAATGGCAAATCGAATAATGCCCAGCCTTGCAGCTAGGGAAGCAGCATTAGGCAAGTCGTGTCGGTCAGAAGACGATCCATCAGTAATGACGATCAGGAACTTGTTCACGTTTGGTCTCGGCCCTCTTTGTCCTACAAAAACGTAATTGCTGTCGAAAAGAATAAATGTTTTACTTGCAAACGTTTCTCATAAAATATTTGACATTCGTGTTCATTTGTCAAGATGGGCACTTACATAACATCTTTAATTGCTTTAGCTGTATAGGTACCCCCCTGTTTTTGACGAATACGATCAATTTGAGATCTCCAAGATCCTGAGGTGGCAAAATTATCAAAATAATAGTGGATGGTGGTGTCCGACGCGTATTGAGCAATGGCGAACTGTAAACACAAAAACAAAACAGAAAACACTGATCTCACTGAAATCCAGTATTGTGCAGTTACATTCAAGCAAATGAAGTGGTTGACAATCAAGCTGACAAAAAGCCAAAAGTCATCGATCATCATCTCAGTTAAATATTCAGTCTCCCTCAAACTGGGCCAAGTTTGTTTTGCAAACGTCTGCATGAGCATAGCATTGAAAATAGGCCAAGTATTGTAGGCACATGTTAGGTCAACTGTATTTACAGTAGAAGCTGCAGGAAGCAGTGCATTCCGTGGACTATAGTCAACTGGTTATAAGTAAATTCCTCAGCTATAAGCTAAAGGAGT
Organism: Nannobrachium achirus; assembly: GCF_963921795.1. Taxonomy (NCBI): domain Eukaryota; kingdom Metazoa; phylum Chordata; class Actinopteri; order Myctophiformes; family Myctophidae; genus Nannobrachium; species Nannobrachium achirus. The sequence goes on from NC_137813.1 coordinate 63,124,982, forward strand.
TCTCTTCCCCAGGTAATATGGATGGTTATCACATCATGATTCATATGTAATGTTCTATATGTGCAGCTCTACAGTGACCTTTTTCCTCTGATCAGCATGTTGCAACAGCATAGAAAATGTCCCAGTTTGGAATAAATCCTTTTAAGTTATAATTTGACAAGACTATTTATGGTAGACCCACCTGTGTAGCTTGTCCCTGGACCAGTAGTGAGTCAATCAAATGCTTAACAAACGTCTTCATCAAGTTGAAATCACTGGAGGAAACACTGCCCGAGCCATCCAGTAGGAATGCAATATCTGCTGCTGCCCCAGGACACGCTGTTAAAAGATTTAGAAGAAGAAAAGACTAATGTAAGTCTTTTGTTGCATTCTGCATTCTGTTTATTACGTTTCACAAGTCTTTATCATCTTGTTTACAACAAAAAAATATTATATTTGTAAGCTAATGTATAAATACAAAATATTATTAATTTGAGCTATTCAGCACTAAAGTGTCAAAATGTCCCTCAGTGTAACTGTCCATCATGTTATGAACACGAGTGGACATAATGTAGATTTGAATTATTACAAAACACACTTTAACCACTTCAGCCCCATTTAAAGTATGGATCTGTGGAAGCAATTAGTCAGTCAACACATCAGGCTTCATTTTCAGTTGTTAACATAATTATATTTAAGAGAAGTTAACACACACGCACACTTTCCACTAACATTCTGTATGAACAGTTAAATGGATATTCCACTTTCAACAGGGAGCAGTGGAAGGGTCTCTCTCCACATACACACCCATTGTAACACCCATTGTTAACTTCAAACTCTATTTTAACCATGATAGATTCATTAAAAACAACCATAATTTTTTTCTGGTGACTCATATTACCCTCCTAATACATGAGCAGGCAGTATTTTTTCGATAACTTTTTTCATTTATTTTTAATAATTATTTGGGAAAATGGAAAAAATGAAATACAAAAATATAATTAAAAATAAATGAAAAGGTTATCAAAAAAAAAAAAAAAAAAAAACACAGCCTGCTCACATATTAGGAGGGTAGTATGAGTCACCAGAAAAAAATAATGGGTGTTTTTAATGAATCTATCATGGTTAAAATGAAGTTTGAAGTTACAATGGGTGTGTGTGGGGAGAGGCCATGGGCCTGGAAGGCCTGGTAACATTTACATCAAATATCTAAATATGCAATCAAGCTAATTAAAAACTGTTCAGGGTATTCATAAAAGCCTGATTAGATGATAAAATTGCCCAAAGTTTTTATTTTTTTAAAAAGTGAAATATCCCTTTAATATTAATAATTAGACATTAGAGTCAGCTTACCTTGACTGTTTCCAGGAACATTCTGCATGAAAAGAACCAAGAGAACAGCAGTGACACTCAACATGGTCCACATCCTGGAGATCTGACAGGAACCTGGTGAGAATACACAACATCTTTAGACACACTATGACAGTGTTTGTCATGGTCAATGTTCTGTGCTGTAGTGTGCATGGCACATGCCTATCAATGGTGCACACTTTCTACCTAGTTTAATTGCAGACACAACCAAACTACAAACTTTAAAGTTATTTATTCAAGGAAGACTCAACAAATGGGTCACACAAACAAGTCTCTCACCTTAGCTCTGCTCAGGCTCCAATAGTAGCAAAATGGGGTGGAATTCCTTTTATAGGTTTGCCAGGGAACACACCTGTAGCCAACCTCTGATTGGGGCCAAATTGGGCCAAACCAACCTCGTCCTATATATGGACATGGTTTTCAAGGTGTTAAAGATCAGGGACACTGGGCACTGAAAGTTAAAAGTCTAAATGAAATGTAGGCCTACATTATGTTATTTTTTGTGCTGGTTCTTGGCTATTGAACAGAAGTGACAGTATATTACAAATCACCCTGATTATTTGGTTGTGTCTGGTGGGAGGGGCCATGGCGCGTATCAGGGCTGAGCTGTTCACAGGGGTGTCGCACCAAACTCTGGGCCCTGGGTACAAGGATTCACTGCGGGCCCCCCATGAATGTTCTTCATAGGGGGACCTGGGAACGCATTATTCCGCATTATTTTGTGCTTAAACTATCAAAAAAATCTTTGAATATTTGAAATATTCTTTTGAAAAACCTATGTTTCTAAGTCAGTGGTGCTCATACCTTTTCATGTCAAGTACCCCCAAAATGATATGTATTTGGTCAAGGATCCCCATCTCAAAATATTTAGTTCCAGAAGCAAAATTTTAGTTACAAATAAAAAATACATAGGGCCTATATTCAAAGATTTGCACCCATTTTCACGATTTTTCAAAAATAGCTAAAGTATGAAATAATTAAGGCCCCTCCACCTTGGGCCCTAATAACTCATTCCCAATTTTACCCCCCTTGTGACTCCCCTGCCTGTTCACTATCTGACAGTGTGCTGTTGTCTGTTTGCTGAGGTGCACAGGAACTGTCACTATTATATCCAACAGTGGTGGACAGTACTCAACTAAATACATTTACTTGAGTAGGCTACTGTACTTACGGTAAGTACAGTTTACAGATTCTGAGGATTTGTACTTTACTTGAGTATTAGATTTCTTTGATACTTGATTACTCTTATTCAAATACATTTCCAAGTCTTTTGTTGCATTCTGCATTCTGTTTATTACGTTTCACAAGTCTTTATCATCTTGTTCACAACAAAAAAATATTATATTTGTAAGCTAATGTATAAATACAAAATATTATTAATTTGAGCTATTCAGCACTAAAGTGTCAAAATGTCCCTCAGTGTAACTGTCCATCATGTTATGAACACGAGTGGACATAATGTAGATTTGAATTATTACAAAACACACTTTAACCACTTCAGCCCTATTTAAAGTATGGATCTGTGGAAGCAATTAGTCATTCAACACATCAGGCTTCATTTTCAGTTGTTAACATAATTATATTTAAGAGAAGTTAACACACACACACGCACACTTTCCACTAACATTCTGTATGAACAGTTAAATGGATATTCCACTTTCAACAGGGAGCAGTGGAAGGGTCTCTCTCCACATACACGCCCATTGTAACACCCATTGTTAACTTCAAACTCTATTTTAACCATGATAGATTCATTAAAAACAACCATTATTTTTTTCTGGTGACTCATATTACCCTCCTAATACATGAGCAGGCAGTGTTTTTTCGATAACTTTTTTCATTTATTTTTAATAATTATTTGGGAAAATGGAAAAAATGAAATACAAAAATATAATTAAAAATAAATGAAAAGGTTATCAGGCTACTGTACTTACGGTAAGTACAGATTCTGAGGATTTGTACTTTACTTGAGTATTAGATTTCTTTGATACTTGATTACTCTTATTCAAATACATTTCCAAGACAAATATTTGTACTCTGAAAAGTACTGAGCACTCTTTGCCCCCTAAAATGCAGTTGACAAAACACAGTGCACCAGTTGGTAGTGCCGTTGCCTCACAGCTAGAAGTTCCTGGGTTTCAGTCAATGGAAGGAAGGAAGGAAGGAAGGAAGGAAGGAAGGAAGGAGGAAGGAAGGAAGGAAGGTTGGTTGGTTTTGTGTAACATAGTAAATTGGTTCTACAAGCAGGTTCTACAAGCAAGCACATCAGTGAAGGTGGTTTCAAAGAGTTAATTCTCTGAAACAAGAGTTATACAAGGTCCTATAAATGAATTGTGATAAAAATACAGTAATTGTGAAAAATTGTGATTTTACTCTTACTTTTACTGAAGTACATTTAAACGCATGTATTCTTGACTACTTAAGTACATTTATAAACAAGTACTGTTTTACTCTTACTCAAGTAACATTTTGAATGAGGTACCTTTACTCGTATTGGAGTAAATTCTGACCAGTATTATTACTTGCGCCCATATTCAATCAATCAATCAATCTTTATTTCAGACTCTACAGGTCCATATATCAACAACCAACAATACAAGAGACAACAGAGATTAAAAACAAGAACAACAACAACAACAGGGCACAACAGAAAAGGCACTAAAAAACATACAGACACTCAATCCAATGTCTCCAGAGACAAGAGGAGTACCTAATGCTGCTCTTTTTAGGCATGATTAGAGTCATTATAATTTCATTTTTTGAGTCCTTCAACCTCATCATGAAACTGTACATCAGATTCCTGATTACCGCATTCAAAGTGGCAACCCCACTGTTCACAAACAACTGGCTGGCACTTGTCCACCTTGGGACCCGCAGCAGGATTCTGAGAGCATCATTGTATGCCACCCGCAACTTATTATATTTACCTTTGCTATAACTGCACCACAAGTGGGCAGTATACAGTGGTGTACAATAGGCTTTAAAAAGGGCTATCTTTACATCATCAGTACACATGTAAAATTTACGTGAGAGCATATTGGCTTGTGCATATAGTTTACAGTATTGTCTTTGTATATCATCATCATCACTGAGGTCGTCTCTAATGATGTGCCCCAGATATCTGACCTTGTTCACAACATTAAGCACCTTGTCGGCCAGCTGAAAAGAAGGGAAAGCTGCCTTTCGTTCCTCCTTAGTTTTCATTATCATGACAACACTCTTTTTTGGATTAAATTTAATGTCAAACATCTGACCATAATCTGAGCACACTCTAAGCAGCTGCTGTAACCCAGCAGAGCAGGGAGACATGACAACCAGGTCATCCGCATACATTAAGTGGTTAACAAGCCTTTCTCCCATCATACAGCCAGTCCTGCACTTTTTAAGACTGACTGACTGAGAGTTCATCCATATACAAATTAAAAAGCACAGGTGATATTATCCCACCCTGTTTGACCCCATTAGTCACTTGAAATGGACCAGATATAGTATCACCCCATCTTACTTGCATGGTTTGATGGGAGTACCAAAAATGTAAAACTCTTATTAAGTAGGAAGGGACCCCTCGCTCTCTTAGTTTTGCAAAAAGTTTGCCATGGTTAATGCGGTCAAAGGCTCGAGAGGCGTCCAGAAAGCACGTAAACATGGTGGAATTATGTTTATTGTACTTACCGACTGCCTCTTTTAGAGCATATACACACATGTCAGTGCCATGTTTACTTTTGAACCCGAATTGCTCATCAGTGGAGACAATATACTTATGTAGTCTTTCAAGTATTATTCTCTCTAGCACTTTTGACAGCACACTAGCCAAGGCAATAGGCCTGTAGTTGTCAATGCTAGAGATTTTCCCTGTTTTTTCTTTAACTACAGGCACTAGCATAACTGACATCATATAGTCAGGAAGTATTCCATGCATCAGCATTCCAGAGAAGCACAGGGCAAGTAGTACTGAAGCTCTGTGGCTGGAGTACCTCAAGTGTTCAGCTGTTATCTGATCAGGGCCACAGGACTTATTAAGAGCTAGCTTTCCTATAGCGTTTCTGAGTTCATCCGGTCTAATGACTACTTCATCAGGGGACACCTTTCCAACACTAAAATCATCACTTTTAACACAATTAAAAAGGTCTTTGTAGTGTCGCTTCCACATTTCTGCAATCTTTGCACTCCCTGTGATCCCGTCAATATTGGAAGGCAACAGTATTTTACTATTATTAATTATCTTGATTTCTTTCCAGAAATCCAAGACATCTTTTTGCTGCAGCTTTCTGGCCATATAAAATATGAGGCGCAAGTACTGCGTTCAGTTGAAGGTTTTTGTCTGTGGCACACATTGGAACACTGAAGTATACTATAGTAATATATATATATATATATATATATATATATATATATATATATATATATATATAATATATATAATATAATATAATATATAATATAATATAATATATAATATATAATATATATAAACCGGAGAGGATATATACACCGGCACACACCTGGAGAGGATATATACCTGGAGACTACCTTTCCAGGTATATATATCCATACCTGGAGAGGATATTAGAGCCCGACCGATACCATTTTTTTCGTCCGATACCGATATCCGATGTTGGAGAGTGCTAGAGCACCGATACCGATATCGATACCGATGTTTTGTAAAAATATATATATATGTTTTTTTTTACAAAACATAAAAAAAATGTCCACCAGACATTATATAGCCTTAGTATATATGGTTCTGTATCCGTATATCAGACAGTTTGAGCAGATTTCATTCCAATTGGTTATAAAGTAGGCCTAGCCCTAGTCAGACATCTATATTTCTCTGTGGATTTTCACATAGGTCTACATACCTTCCTTCACCCCAAAATGAAAAATCAGAGTTATACAGCACATGTGGTGAGTGAATGACACACGAGAGGCAGCAACTCCACTATAGTGTTGGCTTGCGTCTTGGACTATTATACTGCACTCTGCTGGATAATTCTGGTATTGCCCACAAATAGGCCTATATAACTTAATATTGGATATCGGTGGAATAATTCACCGATGTCCGATACCCCTCCGATAGCTCCAAAACGACCGATATATCGAATTGACCGATGTATCGGTCGGGCTCTAGAGGATATATACCTGGAGACTATCTCTTCGGGTATACGGTATATCCATAATATCTGGAGAGTATATATACCTGGAGACTACCTCTCCAGGTATATATATCTATATTAGTCTCTAGATATATATCCTCTTCAGGTATACATATCTTTATAATATTATTTGTGAGAGAGGCCATGGAGGCCATGAAGGGCTATTCCCAGCAAACCAGTAAACGTAACGGTTCCCCGCTTGGCATGTACACTGCTCAATACTCTGGCAAGCTACTAAGCTATGTTTGCCGCCATGATTGTACTTAATTGTCATACAATTAATATAAAACGACATTTTTTATACAGGCATATATTTTAGCCACCTCTCGCTAGGACCCCCCTCCCACTCTACTGCGCATGTGCAACTGCAGTGCACACAGTAGAGATGGGATTTATGGCTCTCTCAAGTGAGCCGGATCTCGGATCCGTTCCTTTCAAAGAGCCGTTCAAAAGACTGGCTCATTTGAGTTACTATGTAGATTTTGGCATTTTGATTATGATTACAAATAACTTCAACCCTATATAAATGTATTTCTGACATACATATGTAGCCTACATACCTGCTATTTGAAAATAGCCGATCTACAAAGCTCACAAATATTTTTTTTTCATTTTTTTTACATTTTATTCATTGGAAAACCTGTGAAATAGGACATTCTTAAAGTACATTTTGATACCAATACTTTTGTACTTTTACTTAACATTCCAAGTTTCTACTTGTGGCAGAGTATTTCCACATGGATTGCAGTATTGATATTTTTTTTACTTAAGTAAAGAAGTTGAGTACTTTTTCCACCACTGTTCATTTACAAAAGAAACGGCTCCCTACTACGAACCGGATCCCATCGTTCATTTCAAAGAGCCGTTCACAAGACTTGATTCGTTCGCGAACGTCCCATATCTAACACGCAGTAGCAGCAGCAGCAGACAGAGAATCGTATGGCATTTTTGGACACAACACGGATAGTATTGTTATTGCACAAGATACACACGCTGCAAACACATAAACAGCTTTTAGGAACACGTTTTCTCTTTCGGTTTTCGGCGGCGGCGGGGGGCGCGACCGGACCGTTTTAATGCCTCGGATCGGAATGATACAGACAGAGGAAGATACACCGTCCTCCGTCCTGTGTGTGTGTGTGTGTGTGTGTGTGTGTGTGTGTGTGCGTGTGTGCGTGTGCGTGCGTGCGTGCGCTGCAGTGAAAACCTGTCTGTTTCTCTGTCTCTCCGATCCATGTTCACAAAAAACATTGCCTCACTCCATAACCACTGGATCGTGCATCATAATAATGCGTTAATAGAACATGCACGCCGAACGCACACAATGACACATTCGCGATCGTGCAAATGCTATGGTGTAACTAAATAGCCTACGCATGTAACATTGTGTTGACGGAGGGACGCTGCTCTAACGTGCAAGCTTCATTCGTTATGTTGCTTTCTGCAATGGAGAGCAGGGGTAGGATGAGGAATAGTGGAATACACAAAAAACATGATACCAGCGAGGCATTTATGTAATTTCCAACATCAAAAACCCCAAATATTAACAACAATCAACGGGTCGACAATGTCTCAGAACGTGCCTACTTTCGCCATTTGATTTGTCCTGACTCCTGTTATATTGGTGCTAAAAAAGGTCACCAGCACTTTCGCCTATAACATATTCGCCTACACGCATTTGGTCCTTTCGCATGGCATTTTCGCCTTGGAGGAGAGTCTTTTCACCTACCTGTCTGAGCCATTTCGCCTACCCTCAATTCTGCTGTCAGACTGTCCATGTTTGCATATTTTCTCTTTGTCATTTAAATATCATAGTGACTGTGACAGTGGTGTCAAGTGAATCTAACAGTTTATTTGACATTTATTATTTACATCACATTTTATTCCTAAAAAATGGCAAAATAGTTTTTAATGCCCGTTGACTGGCAAGGTTGATTCTATAGGCTATTAGGTGTATTATATATCTTATATAGACCTATATAGGCTAATAGCCTACATATCTATTTTGTATAGCCTAATGTTAAAACAATATAGTCCTACAATACTGTTCATTTTACAATACTGTTCAATACTGCACCAAAGAATGTAGTATCGGGACATAAATTAATTAATTATTTGGGCGCACCTGATTCCAATAGCTCTGTATTTATGTGATTACTATGGAGTGCATAGGATAGCCGTGTGTAGGTTTGACATGTACTGTAACACCACTGTCACAGTCACTATAATATTTAAATGACAAAGAGATAATATGCAAACATGGACAGTCTGACAGTGGCTGTCTGGGGCCCCACGCAGTCAGGGCCGTGTTTTGCTGTAGGCCATTCCCTTTAACTGGCCAATAGGGATATGTGGGCACTTGGAGAGGTGGCCACCTAGACAACTGGGCACTAGGGACATAAAGGGGAGCACACACTGAACGCAGGCAGCTGCGCAGCGTCGCATCGCGGTATCGACGCACGTGAAGTGCCGCGCGGTAACCCCAACTGGATGCGGCGCGCTGCCACACAGCACATCCATTTCCCCCGGTGGGGAGAAGCATGGGAGAACATGTTCAACGCGCGGCAATGCTGGTCAAATAGAACAGTGGCGTGTCGGCACGGCAGACGAGGCGTTCCGCGCCGCCTCCGCGTCCAGCGTGTGTTCCCCTTAAGCCCCCGCAGGGGGCTTTTTTTCTAGTCTATATATACCTGGAGAGGATACATATCTGGAGACTATCTCTCCGGGTATATATATCCATATATACCTGGAGAGGATGAGACTACCTCTCCAGGTATATATATATATATATATATATATATATATATATATACCTGGAGAGGATATATTCCTGGAGACTACCTTGATAAAAGGCGCAAGTTTGCTCCTCGTTAGAGGTGCAGTCTTGTTTGTACTTTTACTCAAGTACTGGGGTCAAGTACTCTGTCCATCTCTGATATCCAATGACATATACTGTATCTGGTCTCCATTGTTTTTTGACACTTTATTGTATGACCCCATGGGGAAATAAAACACTGTTCAAATCTGCCTGGACATCTTTAATGTAAATGTCTGGTTGTACTAAGAGTACTAAGGTTTAGTGGTGGAAAAGGTTTTCTCAAATGTGTTACTTAAAGAGGTGGTGCCATAGTTTTGTATTTTTCTGGTTTTCATGTGTCTAGGAGGTTGACAGTACTTCATTAGACCCCCTGGTGTGGCAACCACGCATACCAATGAACTGGTGGGTGTGGCCACATAAAAACATAATTTTAACTCTTTCTGTACACTTTTTGGAAAAATTCTTCCTCCTAGTATAATCATAATAGTAGATAATCATGTTTTATAGAGGGGAAAATCATGGCACCCATCTTTAAGTAAAAGTACTGCAATAGTCTCCGCACTTGTATTCTATTATACTATGAGGGTGGATTCTGCCAATGCATTTCAATGGGAATGGAGTGGTTTGCTGCCATTAGCAGATTTCTGAAAGAAAAAAGCTTCATTCCCTTTGAAATGCGTTGCCCTCATAGGTAGAATAAAAGTGTGGCGTGGGGGGCACAGTCGTCGGTCGGTAGCGCTGACACCTCACAGCTAGAAGGTCCTGGGTTTGATTCCTGCTGGGGACCGCTGTGGGTGTGTTCTCTCCTCCGTGTCATCAGCACCCACACCCTGGGTGGGGATAGCAAAAGTTTGCATGTTCTCCCCGTGTCTCCTAGGGTAGGTACCCTCACAAACAAACATGCAGTAATCCTGGTCTCTATAATGCATCCCCCTTGCCGCCTGATGGAGGGGATAGGAACTGGTTGGAATAACGTGTTCCTTCCATGCGCTACGTCCAACCGGGGAAGCTCCCCCCTGCCGTATGGTAAGAAGCGGCCTGGACTCCTCATGCAGGAAGCTTGAGCTCAGTTCGGGGCTCTCTCCAGGTTGGCAGAGGGAGAGCAGAGCCCAAGATTACAGCTTAGGCAATTGGCACTAAAAATGGGTTACAAAATCGTGGGATAAACATTTGATTGAAAATAGAAAGAAAAGTGTGCCGTGCCCTTACAAGTAAAAGTCCGGAAATCAAAATGTACTGGACTAAAAGTCCAAAAGTGTTGGCATCAAAATGTACTTAAAGTACCAAAAGTAAAAGTACTCGTTATCTTTTATTGAAATGAGCAGATCTACAAGCTCACAAGGGGGTCATATGTTCCCTCGACCCTATGTTCCCTCACTGAAAAATCGTTATACCCATCTATGGAGATCCCTGGTGTCATCAATATTAAGCCCATGTCTGTGAATGTCAACATGTCAGTCTAAGCCGCATAGACGATACATTTCAGTCTAACCAATATGCCCATATCTCCATATACATGGGTCTCCATATATGGGCATCAGGGATCTCCATATATGGGTAACTGGTCCGATATATAAAGGATAAAATAAAAGTCTATATGGGTATTCCGATGCCCTGTTGGAACCACACTAACAGAATCCATATATGGCCGATACAGGTGGCCAAGACAGATGGCGCGACCTCGCCCTTTAGGGCAAGGTCGCTTTTCACCCTTAGGTGTCTTACTGGTGGTATGGGAGAAAAGGGCTTAGGGAACATAGGGTTGAAGGAACATGGGGTCTATTTTGCGATGAGGGAACATAGGGCAGAGGGAACATGGGAGATATTTTAGATAGTCATTAGAGAAAAGAAAAGATGAGTGTTAAAATGTTTTCATTTACTTCTTTCATCGTTTTAGTGATTTTAACGATTTTGATTTGCATGCATGCCCCCAGGTTGGGGGCATGCTTGCAAGTGGCTAAATATGTATTTTTAGACACAATAAGCCCATTCCCAAGATGCACCGCAATCTTTCGTGGGCAGATGTGACTTATGGGGGCTGGTGTAAATAGTAACAAAGAAATTGATGGCTTATTGTGTCTAAAAATACATATTTAGCCGCTTGTACGCATGCCCCCAACCACTGAAATCAAAATACTAAAATCGCTAACAACAATAGAAAGCAGTCAATGAAAACATTTAAAAGTTTACACTGATTACAATCTAAATAATAAACCCTTGTTGTGAAAAAATCAAACCTTGGTTCGAAGTGAAGCGGTGAACTTATTCACTGATATTCTGGACGTACGGGACAGATAAAACCTGTTCATTCTGGACTGAAATGACCATATATGGACAAAGCTTCAAAAACAAAGTTGTCCTTTAACGCCTCAATGTCTATAGCTGACCTGTTGTGACATCACATATTTGGCAATGCCCATACTGTATATGGACCCTCCATATATGGCCAAGAAAGAATTCATTTACAAATGCCTCAATGTCTATGGGGGCTGGGGGCGTGTTCTCTCCTCTGCGTCATCAGTACCCATACCCTAGGTGGGGTTGGCAAAAGGTCCTTTCTGTGTGGAGTTTGCATTTTCTCCCCGTGTCTCCTAGGGTAAAAATCTACCCTCACAAAAACATGCAGTATTCCTGGTCTCTATAGCGCCTCCCCCCTGGCCAGCCTGATGGAGGGGAAAGGAACTGGTTGGAATAACGTGTTCCTTCCACGCGCTACGTCCAGCCGGGGATATCTCTCCCCTGTCAGGTGAAAAGAAGCGGCTTGGACTCCTCATGCATAGAAGGAAGCATGAGGTCAGTCTGTTGCTTTCACCAGGTTAGCAGAGGGAGTGTGGCGCCCAGGATTACATTAGATAATTGGCACTAGGTGAAAAATGGGTTTTAAAATTGTGGGATAAAAATGTTAAGAGAAAAAATATATATATTAAGCCCATAGTTTGGAATGGCCATATATGAACATATATGGGCATTCCACATATAGTCTCATGCAGTCTATATTATAGACCACATAGACTCTATAACATAAGACATCTACAAAAAATTATCTGAATCTTACGATCCACTTGAATGGAGAAACATATTTTTATCTGTTTATCTGGCCCAGTGGGAATGGGCCTTTAGTCAGCAATTTATTTTTGGTTCTGGTTTTGTGTCCATAGTGTACAGCCTTTGGATGATTATTTGATTGATTGATTGATTGATTGATTGATTGATTGATTGATTGATTGAATACGTTATTAGAAGTTTGCATATGAAAAGGTACAGTTTCATGACTGTATGGTTCACTGGTACAAGGACAACTAAAAGGAGATCCTAGTAAGCATTTCTGCTTATTTGCACAGGAAACCATTGAAGTATCTCATATAACATTGGATGACAGACGGATAGAACACAGTACTATGCAGTAGATATAGTCAGAAAAAAAAGAAAACAAAATAACAGTGCAAAAACTATATACAGTAGATATTTACAAAGAGGGGTCAGGGGAGGGTAAGGCTGGGCTAGGTTTGTTTTTACCAGTTACGAGCGGCTGCCGCCTTTAAGTGGTTTTTCAGTGCGATTTTAAAGGATGTTAGGGATTTTCACTCCATTAAGGCCTTCGGTAAGGCGTTCCACATTTTGGTGGTATAGCAGGAGAATGAGTTTGACCCTTTGTTTGATTTGACTCTGGGTTGGCCCTGTTTCAGACAAGACTGTGACCTTTTTAAGGTCCTGCTCTTGATGTAATACTAAACTACAGTTCAGGGAACCTATGGCAGTGCTGCTGCTCTTTTTTGGGACCTTCCTGGTTAGGTCTGGTTATATGGAAACGTAAGCAGAACTTGGTTGGTCCCGGAACTTCACGGGTTCTTGATGGTTTTGGTTCAGGAAAGTTCTGGTTCTAGTTCTGGTTCGGCCCTGTAGTGGAGAATGGGCTAAAGATTTTGTCCAGGAAAATGTATCTTGGCAGGCCTTGATGGCGTCGTAATGGCGTAATTTTACACTTGGTTGCTCACTGAAAATAGGCGATCTACAAGCTCACAACACGTCTCCGGTTTACTTCCGGTATATCTGTGATGTGGGCAGACGCCTTTTTAGGAGACAGGAAGCAGGTTCATTCCAATAGGAGAGTTAATGTGAACACGGCTTCTGAACCATTCTTTAGCCCCATGGTCACTTGACTAAGTTGGAGGTGGCATAGCTGAATGGTTAGGGAGCCCGTCTGGGGAACCCAGAGTCCCTGGTTGTCCCAGGTTCGATTCCAGGCCAGTCGAGGTGGGACGTTCGCCAACGAATCGGGTCTTTTGAACGGCTCTTTGAAATGAACGATGGGAGCCGTTCCTTCTAAATGAAGAGTTGCGGGAAAAGCACAAACATTCTTTACTTATGTAAAAGTATCAATACTGCAATGTAGAAATACTCTGCCACAAGTAGAAGTTTGGAATTAAAATGTACTTGAGTAAAAGTACAAAAGTATTGGTATCAAAATGCACTTAAAGTACCAATAGTAGAAAGTACCCGTTTGAAAGGTTTTCCAATGAATAACATTTTGAAAAATCATTTGAAAATAGCCGATCTGCAAGCTCACAATGCGTTGCAACGGCAGGTATGTATGTACCTATATATGTCCAAAATATATGTATATAGGGTTGAAGTGATTTGTAATTATAATCAAAATCTACAAAGTAACTAAATGAGCCAGTCTTTTGAACGGCTCTTTGAAATGAACGGATCCCAGAGATCCGGCTCACTTCAAAGAGCCACAAATCCCATCTCTGCAGGCCAGGGTAGCAATGTCGATGTGTGTCCCTGAGCAAGACTCTTAACCCCTAATTGCTCACGCGCTCCTTGTGGGCAGCGAATCAGCTGAGTTGGGCTGAAAATACTGAATTTCCCTCACGGGAGGAAGTAGGTAACAATTATTTTATCTAAGGAATATTTTTTTAAGAGGTTTTTTCTTTGTCTGTTCCAAATCAAATAATGCCAAAATACGAATCACACATTCAAAAAATTGAGCAAAATTGAAGCATTTTCCAGATCTTTTTGTGGGCTAGAACATTGGAAAATTGAACCAATATTTTATTTTTTGGGGAGCTAGAAAATCAGGCGATTGAAGGAAAAATGATTTTTAAACTTCAATTCCGCAAAAAACCCAGATTGACAAAAATCCATAGAAGGCTCTGGTTCAGGAATAATACAAGACAAGCTCATGACATTCTGGTGATAGGTGAAAGAGTGAGTCACCTCAAACAGTTGTTCTCTCAAGCTTAGAATAAAGATTAGCCTACTTTTTTTTATTCTATTACATTATTTGTTCTCGACTCATTGTTGCTTTGTATTCAAGATCTCCTAGTGTTTCCCAGTGTATAATCCCTAGTTTACACCGTGTTCTTCAGTTCCTTGTGTTGCTTCATGCCTGAAGTGTTTGATTTGCTGGTTTAGTTTGGTGATCATTAAAAACTCTAATTTGAACTGTGCCTCTCATCTTGCACTTGGATCCTACTCTCTAGTCTCTCCTGACTTGAACCGTGACAGTTAAGGGATGAAGGAGTGGACCAGGTGGCAGTCGGAGGGCCCCTACAGCCCATGTTTCTCACTCTGATTGGTCTGGCGTGGTGTCTCACAGCCTCTATTGTAATAAAGGGAAAGGTTGATTGCCCCCTCTGTAATGAATAAGAATTTGATTTATTTTAGCTGCTCTGCTGTGGCACACATATGTGCCTCTACAACCCAAGCTGCTGCTGCTCACAGATGACATTCATCCAAAACGTGGAAGTAATAGATTGCAAGTTTGACTCTTTTCTGGCCATACCTCTCAAAATGTGTTCTGCATTTCTACACTTTCTGCTTGATTGTGCTCTATTTGTCTTAAAAATGAGTGGACACAGCACCAATAGAGGGTATGCACGTCCACTGGGACCCGCCCCCCAATCGAGACTGAGTGGCAAAACGTTTGGAAGTGCTAGTTGCAAATCACTCAACGGTCCTGCATACCACCTGTTTCTAAATTGCACATAATGCAGGAGGCAGCAGGATGTTGTGTTGTTGAAAACGAGCGCTTCCAAACTCTGACACTTGTAAAATTAATCCCCTGCACAGAATTTCTTGACAGAAAGTAGCTCATAACATGTCTATGGTGGATAAATTTTTATGAAACAAAAACTTTGCAGATAGAAAGAGGATAATAATTCAAGCTTTCAATACAGCCACAATGTTGGTGAGTTTAACTTGGTTTAATAAAATCAGAAAGGCCTTTTCTGTTTGGATGTATGTTTGGCTGTCAATGGCAGAAATTTGTTTTTTGCCACTCAGTAGGCGTTCCCACGCAACTTCCAGCAACAGTGATGTCATGCGCATACCCTCTATTAATACTACCAAATAAATACTTCCATACATAACCCAGAGCTATGAGTAACCTAAACATTCTCAATGATGCAATATAATTAAACTATTGGGGTGAACTTCAAATTATTGACATTTTAAATAAACGCATTACTTTGCAAACAGAGGAAACACCCCTCTCCTCCACAGCACTTGGCACAGCCAGAACAGAGAAATAGGCTGGGCCTGGCAACTTCAGGGTGGGCACAGGGGGGGGGGGGGGGGGGGGGGGGGGGTTCTGTTAATCATTAGGGTTACACTCCCCCTCCAAACATACAGTAGCCAACTGCTGCTAGTGTAAACATCAGAGCGACAGTTGCAAAGTACTGTTCATTTATTCATATTAAGCAAGACTATACATATACACACATATGCATATACAAAGAAATAAAAAAAAAAAAAAAAAATTGTTGGCCAAAACCAGTGGGTGACCCAGCTTTCTACATAGGCCCACCCATGGATGCACCCCTGCTTGGCACAATCCTATTAAACAAGGAATAGCCACCAGCCATGCAGGAGAGACAACTAGGGAGGTGACCACACCCCTGATTACCACCACCACGATTCAATCAACTGGAGAACATTGAAATACGTTAACACGGACCATGGCATGAACCAACCCTTTCAGTCATTCCCAAAGCCGGCCAGCCAAGTTGGTCAAATGGAAGCCGCTTTGCAGTTGGGTGTGTACGCCGTCCTCAATCACTGTATCTGTGTAGAGGGCACGGGCTGCCCTGTGACACATCATATTAGATTACCCTCAACTCCCAGAGATGTATTGAAGTGGTTATGGAGACAACAGTTTGTGCTTTTACTCAAGTGCAA
Source organism: Nannobrachium achirus (assembly GCF_963921795.1). Taxonomy (NCBI): domain Eukaryota; kingdom Metazoa; phylum Chordata; class Actinopteri; order Myctophiformes; family Myctophidae; genus Nannobrachium; species Nannobrachium achirus. The sequence continues at coordinate 63,141,488 of NC_137813.1, forward strand.
ATTTGAGGATTTTTACTTTACTGTAGTCTCTTTCTATAATTTTACTCCACTACATCTCCAGATGCAAATATTATGCTTTATACTCCACTACAATTTGAAAACATTAGTTACATTGTAGATTTAAAGTTTTTAAAAACATGCTACTTCAGCCCTAGATTATGCATTCTTAGAATATTTGAAAATAGCAGATCTGCCATTTTCAACGGGACATTCTGCAAAAAAAGTACTTTTACTCCCAGTAAAAGCACATGAGTCACCTCAAAACCTCATGAGGGACCCAATACCTTCCCAGAGGAGCCTCTTGCTCGTTATGGAGCAAGAGAGGAGTTTAGCCTTGGCCAGGAGGAGGAGATAGGCAGTGATTTGGCCACCAATGCCGACCCATGAGAGGGTTCGCGGTTCAGGGTCAAAACACCCGATGATTGTTGGACACTGCCTGAAGCCATCAGCTCCTCCTGAGCCAAGGCTACATTCACAAAACTTGAATGAAGGAGAAGCATTTTTAGATGCAATTGTAATCATTTTATTAGGAATACAAAGTGAAAACATCATTTCTCACAGATTGTTGAGTATGGACCCCAACATTTCACATTAAGCCATGTTGCAGGGTCAGTCTCGTAAACGTAGATTCCACAGTTCAGGTCTGTAGCCTCACGAGGATATAAACTCTCCCAGTACCTGCACAATAAAGAACAATGCATTTGAACCACATCCACTCATACAGTGACTTCTGAGAGTCACAATAGAAAAACTGTAAAATGTAAAACCTCTCACTGTGTTGTAAGTGGCGTTCCATCCACCCACGCCCAGCTGCCCTGGGTCCTCTTCAGACCAATCCATGAGTTATAACGTTTCCTCATTCCTCTGACAAATTCCTGATCATTTGTATATGATGGAATCACCATTAATTTTATCCAGTACATTCACTTTAATCATGGACTTATTAACATGCAACTTTGTGGACACATACTAACCTGTTCTTCTTTACTGTTAATGATCAGCATTTCTGCTCCTAGCAAATGACATTCATCTCTACTATCTTGCCATGTTCCATCTTTAGTAGTTCTAAAGTAACATCTGTCTGCAAGCTTCTTCCATCCACTGGGACACGACTTTACTGAAAAAAAAAAGAACAAAAAAACAGATAATTCTGATAATGTACTGATAATTCCAATACAGTCAGGACATCGAGTATAGGAGCTGACTAATGACTCACTAGTCACTGGAGTTATAGTTGTCGGTGTTGTAGTAGTCGGCATTGTAGGATTCGGTGGTGTTGTAGTAGCTGTACATTGGGGAAGAGAAAACACTAAGGCCTTCAACACTAGCAAACAAACCACTGTAATTACAGTATGTGAACGACAACAATATGAAAGAAAGCATCTCTGCAACATTGCCCGCCACACCTACGAGTCCATCTCTGAGTTCCAATGTCCCATGATGCCATGTGTGAATTATGGGCATCACTTCCTGTTGTCATTCAATTAATTTGAATCAGCCGTGTGGAGGGAGCTCTTGTACGGTACAATGACCTTTCTTAATTTGTCAGGTGGTGTTCCCACATTGTTGACCGACACAGATCACTTGAACAGGAAACGATGCCCATAATTCATGCAGTCTAGTTTCCCCAGTAAGCTCCCTATAAGAAAAGACTAATGTAATGCCTCATTCACATACAGAAAAGCCAAGCTAATGGTTTGCTTGGTAATTCAATGTATGCTCTATGCAAACCAGCTTTTAAAAATGTCCAAGCTGGAAAAAAAGCTTGGACATTTTTAAAGCTGGTTTGCATAGAGAATACATTGAATTACAGCTTGGACATTTTTAAAGCTGGTTTGCATAGAGAATACATTGAATTACCAAGCAAACCATTAGCTTGGCTTCTCTCAGTGTGAATGCAGCATTAATCTTTTGTTGCATTCTGCATATTACGTTTCACACGTCTTGATCATCTTGTTCATACACACATACACACATACTAATGTATAAATACAAAATATTATTAATTTGAACTATTCAGCACTAAAGTGTCAAAATGTCCCTCATTGTAACTGTCCATCATGTTATGAACATGAGTGGACATAATGTAGATTTGAATTATTACAAAACACACTTTAACCACTTCAGCCCTATTTAAATATGGATATGTGGAAGCAATTAGTCATTCAACACATCAGGCTTCATTTTCAGTTATCATTATATTTAAGAGAAGTTAACGCACACGCACACTTTCCACTAACATTCTGTATGAACAGTTAAATGGATATTCCACTTTCAACAGGGAGCAGTGGAAGGGCCTCTCTCCACATACACACCCATTGTAACACCCATTGTTAACTTCAAACTCATTCATTCATTCATTAAAAACGCCCATTATGTTTTCTGGTGACTCATATTACCCTCCTAATAGGTGAGCAGGCCGTGTTTTTTCTATAACCTTATTTTTAATAATTATTTGGGAAAATTGAAAAAATTAAATACAAAAAAATAAAAATAAAATAAATGAAAAAGTTATCGAAAAAACAGCCTGCTCACATAATTAGGGTTACACCCCGCCATTCCGAAACACCGCTATTCCGAACGTTGACTTCTAACCCTAACCCTACCCCTAACCCTAACCCTAACCCTTACCCTAACTAACCCTAACCCTACCCCTAACCCTAACCCTAAACCTAACCCTGCTTCGGAATAGCGGTGTTTCGGAATGGCGGACTGTTGCCCATAATTAGGAGGGTAGTATGAGTCACCAGAAAACATAATGGGTGTTTTTAATGAATCTATCATGGTTAAAATAAAGTTTGAAGTTACAATGGGTGTGTGTGGGGAGAGGCCCTGGCCCTGGAAGGCCTGGTAACATTTACATCAAATATCTAAATATTCAATCAAGCTAAAAACTGTTCAGGGTATTCATAAAAGCCTGATTAGATGATCAAATTACCAAAAGTTTTTTTTTTTTTTTTTTTTTTTTTTTTAAGTGAAATATCCCTTTAATATTAATAATTAGACATTAGAGTCAGCTTACCTTGACTGTTTCCAGGAACATTCTGCATGAAAAGAACCAAGAGAACAGCAGTGACACTCAACATGGTCCACATCCTGGAGATCTGACAGGAACCTGGTGAGAATACACAACATCTTTAGACACACTATGACAGTGTTTGTCTTGGTCAATGTTCTGTGCTGTAGTGTGCATGGCACATGCCTATCAATGGTGCACACTTTCTACCTAGTTTAACTGCAGACACAACCAAACTACAAACTTTAAAGTTATTTATTCAAGGAAGACTCAACAGATGGGTCACACAATCAAGTCTCTCACCGTAGCTCTGCTCAGGCTCCAATAGTAGGCAAAATGGGGTGGAATTCCTTTTATAGGTTTGCCAGGGAACACACCTGTAGCCAACCTCTGATTGGGGCCAAATTGGGCCAAACCAACCTCGTCCTCTATATGGACATGGTTTTCAAGGTGTTAAAGATCAGGGACACTGGGCACTGAAAGTTAAAAGTCTAAATGAAATGTAGGCCTACATTATGTTATTTTTTGTGCTGGTTCTTGGCTATTGAACAGAAGTGACAGTATATTACAAATCACCCTGATTATTTGGTTGTGTCTGGTGGGAGGGGCCATGGCGCGTATCAGGGCTGAACTGTTCACAGGGGTGTCGCACCAAATTATGGGCCCTGGGTACAAGGATTCACTGCGGGCCCCCCATGAATGTTCTTCATAGGGGGAACTGGGAATGCATTATTCCGCATTATTTTTAGTGGGAGCGTTTCAGGCAAAAATCGTGCACTTTATGAAAGAAGCATGAAATTTGGCACACAGTTAGAACATGCCATATGGAACATTTTTGGCTATAGGGGCATCGCAGATTTGTCTTGGGAAACTTGTGGGATCCAATCAAAGTTGGGCTCTCATAGACTTTACTATAGAGTAAAATAATACAAAAAATAAATATGCTTTAAGTAGCATGTGAGGGGTCAAACCAGGTGTTTTTCGGGATTCTGAATTCAATGCAAGCATTTGTTTTGCACGAAAAACATTCCTTTCCGAGAAACGGCCACCACAAAACTGTTGAAAAGTGATGACTCATCACTAAACCATACTTTTATCACTTATATGGGGTCCGTTTCTAGCCCAAGGAATGGTTTTCCTGCAAAATAAATGTTTGCATTGGATTCAGAATCCCGAAAAACACCTAGTTTGACCCCTCACATGCTACTTAAAGCATATTTATTTTTTGTATTATTTTGTGCCAAATTCATAGCATGAAATTTGGCACACAGTTAGAACATGCCATATGGAACATTTTTGGCTATAGGGGCATCGCAGATTTGTCTTGGGAAACTTGTGGGAGCCAATCAAAGTTGGGCTCTCATAGACTTTACCCTTTTGTATTATTTTTGTGCTATGACTGTGTGCCAAATTTCATGCTATGAGAGCCCAACTTTTATTGGCTCCCACAAGTTTCCCAAGACAAATCTGCGATGCCCCTATAGCCAAAAATGTTCCATATGGCATGTTCTAACTGTGTGCCAAATTTCATGCTTCTTTCATAAAGTGCACGATTCCATCAAAGTACTGCCCGAAACGCCTGCACTATTTGTGCTTTAACTATCAAAAAAATCTTTGAATATTTGAAATATTCTTTTGAAAAACCTATGTTTCTAAGTCAGTGGTGCTCATACCTTTTCATGTCAAGTACCCCCAAAATGATATGTATTTGGTCAAGGATCCCCATCTCAAAATATTTAGTTCCAGAAGCAAAATTTTAGTTACAAATAAAAAAATACATAGGGCCTATATTCAAAGATTTGCACCCATTTTCACGATTTTTCAAAAATAGCTAAAAAGTATGAAATAATTAAGGCCCCTCCACCTTGGGCCCTAATAACTCATTCCCACTTTTACCCCCCTTGTGACTCCCCTGCCTGTTCACTATCTGACAGTGTGCTGTTGTCTGTTTGCTGAGGTGCACAGGAACTGTCACTATTATATCCAACAGTGGTGGACAGTACTCAACTAAATACATTTACTTGAGTAGGTTACAGTACTTACGGTAAGTACAGATTCTGAGGATTTGTACTTTACCTGAGTATTAGATTTCTTTGATACTTGATTACTCTTATTCAAATACATTTCCAAGACAAATATTTGTACTCTGAAAAGTACTGAGCACTCTTTGCCCCCTAAAATGCAGTTGACAAAACACAGTGCACCAGTTGGTAGTGCCTCACAGCTAGAAGTTCCTGGGTTTCAGTCAATGGAAGGAAGGAAGGAAGGAAGGAAGGAAGGAAGGAAGGAAGGTTGGTTTTGTGTAACATAGTAAATTGGTTCTACAAGCAGGTTTTACAAGCAAGCACATCAGTGAAGGTGGTTTCAAAGAGTTAATTCTCTGAAACAAGAGTTACAAGATCCTATACATTAATTGTGATACATTTTGATTTTACTCTTACTTTTACTTAAGTACATTTAAACGCATGTATTCTTGACTACTTAAGTACATTTATAAACAAGTACTGTTTTACTCTTACACAAGTTAAATTTTGACTGAGGTACCTTTACTCGTATTGGAGTGAATTTTGACCAGTAGTATTTGTACTCTTACTCAAGTACTGGGGTCAAGTACTCTGTCCATCTCTGATATCCAATGACATAGGCTATACTGTATCTGGTCTCCTTTGTTTTTTGACACTTGACCCCTTGGGGAAATAAAACACTGTTCAAATCTGCCCAAGTGCTTGCCTGGCCATCTTTAATATACATGTCTGGTTGTACTAAGAGTAAGGGGTAGTGGTGGAAAAGGTTTTCTCAAATGTTTTACTTAAGTAGATAGATAGATAGATAGATAGATAGATAGATAGATAGATAGATAGATAGATAGATACCTTTATTATCCCAAGGGGGAAAATCAGTTGCCCAGAGGCAGCACAGCAGTATAAGGTTATTTACAAAGTTACAGAGAAGTAAGAAAAAGATAAAAGAAAAACATGAAGAGAGTACAGTAAAGAGCAAGGTACATCAAGAGAGGGAACAAATAATATATACATATATATACATAAAGTGTCCTTAAGCACAACTATCAAAATAGTACAGTGTCCAAATCAAAAGTGACCATAGCAGTCAATGCTAGTTAGTGCAACAAGTATCTCACGACTCAATGTCATGTCAAACACAGGCAAAAAAAAAAAAAAAAAAAGTAAAAGTATTATAGCCTACTGCAATAGAAATACTCTATTAGTGCATGGTCACACTGCACTTGTATTCTATCCTATGAGGGTGGATTCTGCCAATGCATTTCAATGGGAATGGAGTGGTTTGCTGCCATTAGCAGATTTCTGAAAGAAAAAAGATTCATTCCCTTTGAAATGCGTTGCCCTCATAGGTAAAATAAAAGTGTGGCATGGGGGGCGCAGTCGTCAGTCGGTAGCGCTGACACCTCACAGCTAGAAGGTCCTGGGTTCGATTCCTGCTGGGGACCGCTGTGGGTGTGTTATCTCCTCCGCGTCATCAGCACCCACACCCTGGGTGGGGATAGCGAAAGTTTGCATGTTCTCCCCGTATCTCCTAGGGTAGGTACCCTCACAAAAACATGCAGTATTCCTGGTCTCTATACTGCCTCCCCCCTGGGAGGGGAAAGGAACTGGTTGGAATAACGTGTTCCTTCCACGCGCTACGTCCAGCCGGGGATATCTCTCCCCTGTCAGGTGAAAAAAAGCGGCTTGGATTCCTCATGCATAGAAGGAAGCATGAGGTCAGTCCGTTGCTTTCCCCAGGTTAGCAGAGGGAGTGTGGCGCCCAGGATTACATTAGATAATTGGCACTAGGTGAAAAATGGGTTTTAAAATTGTGGGATAAAAATGTTAAGAGAAAATATATATATATTAAGCCCATAGTTTGGAATGCCCATATATGAACATATATGGGCATTCCACATATAGTCTCATGCAGTCTATATTATAGACCACATAGACTCTATAACATAAGACATCTATGATGACAGACGTCCCCCCCCCCCCCCCCCCCACACACACACACACACACACACACACACACTTTAAATATTGGACTCGATCGCCACAAGTCACACAATATTCCCAACATTTTCATACTAAAATGGCTTTTTTTCAGAGAGACAAGTCAATAGCATGATCAACGTTATTATCGACCTTTCTCCGTCCAAGCAACACACTCTCGCGGGAGCTAGCACCAGTAAACGTCAATATAAGCACGTGCCTGAGATTTATCTGATGCGGGCTATCATTTGTAGGATTTGTGTACCATTTTGCCTCTAGTGGCTCCAACTGAGAAGGTGTATCTTCCTATAGAAAGAATCTTTGGCGGTAGGCACCGTTCAAAAGTGTGAGTAGCCTGCTTCCTTCCACCAACCGCTGCCAAGCAGTGGCGTCAGTTCAGAAAAAGCTAAGGTATGGCAACATGACTGGTGTCTTGGGGGGAAAAAAAGAAAAAAAAAGAAAAAAACATCGGCACGGTTCAAGAAGGAGGGGTGGCGGGCTCATGTTTAGAAACATAATATTATGTCTCAGATCATAATACAATAATAGAAATGTCACGGCTAATCTATCAACAACCATTCTATTTCGGCTGGCAAACTGTTCAAGTGACCATTTTGTTAAATTTTGTATTTACAGTTATTTTAATGTAATTTAACAACATAACCAGCACAGATAGACAAAGAGACATTCATGGATTTATATTTAAAAGTAACTTTTATTCTCCCCCCTGGTCCCAGGGTATGGCAGCTGCATACCCCTGCCATACCCAATTGACGCCTCTGCTGCCAAGTTCTCATGAAGGAGCTTGTAGATCTGCTATTTTCAAAATAAACATGAAAACATCTAAAAGTATTTTGTGACCCCTGTACCGATCTACAAGCTCACAATGTTGTGAGCTTGCAGATTTGCTATTTTCAAACATCCAATGCTCATCACTTCTTTTGGGCTTGTTTTCATAGACCCATTTGCTTATTTCTCTCGCTAGATCTGGCAACAGGGCATCCTGCCCTGCTCTCTCTCTCTCTCTCTCTCTCTCTCTCTCTCTCTCTCTGTAGTGTACTGTACTTTTGAGCGGTGGTCACACCGTCTCCTATACGTGGCCGTGTGTGTGGGTATGCGTGTCTGTCTGTCTGTCTGTCTGTCTGTATGTAGCCTGCAATACCTTTCCTGACCACACATGTTAAGGGAGGGGCGCTGTTGTTCGCACGCACGCACGCACGCACGCACGCACGCACGCACGCAGCCTCCACCGCTCAGTTCACACGAGTGTGATTTTTTTGTTTAGAATTTGCATTTTAGGCAACTTAAAGTGATTTACATCTATTTCCAAATGATTTTTTTATACATTAAATGCATTTGAAAACGTCTGCATGATGAGTAGTCTACTACTTTTGGTACTTTAAGTACATTTTGATACCAAATTACCAATACTTTTGTACTTTCAGAAGAAGCCTACATTTGCCTACAAGCCTACATTTGGAATTCCGGACTTTTACTTCTAGGCCTATCATGTTTATATTCAGTATTGACTTATATTCAATACTGCAGCATTTCTGCAGTATTGATACTTTTACATTAAAAAATGGGAATACCTTTTCCACCACTGGCCCTAGTCTAACTAGATTATAATGAGCGGACGCAAAAAAATGGGAATACCTTTTCCACCACTGGCCCTAGTCTAACTAGATTATAATGAGCGGATGCACGAACGCACACACGCACGCACGCACGCACGCACGCACACACACACACACACACACACACACACACACACACACACACACACGCACCATTATTTTTGAACAGTCCTAGTGGTACCCTCTTTGCAGCACAGGTCTTACAGGTCACAACATGAAAGCATGCTTCACTGTGCTATGCAATGCTATGCTAGGATTCCCAGTGTTTATGCTATTCTAAATATGTTCCATTTCCAGGCATGGCTGCTTTGTTCAGCAGCACACCCATATGGCCAAGGGGCAGGGACGTGCAGAGAATGCTAGAGAGGCATGGACTGAAATTTCTAAAATGGCCTTTTGGTGAAAATATTGACTGCGACGCGTTGTGAGCTTGGAGGTCGGCTATTTTCAGTACTTGATACCACTATTTTCAGTACTTGATACCACTTGATACCAAAAAAACACAAAACTAAGCATAAAAAAGGCATTACTGGAGATGTGGCATAACGGCATGGATTTCTACACAGAGAGGGCAATTATTTCAACATAAGATGCTGCATTCAAGTTCATGAGAGTTTGAACAAGGCAATGCTCTTGAATGCTGCCTTCAGGTATGGCATGGAAAGGGGGGCATTTGCATTTCTTTCACCATAGTGAAAACAGCTTTCATGGTCTGGAGATAGCACTTTTTACAGACTGATAAAAGGGCAGGGGCACAAGCCCCCTTTCGTGTCTATGTGTGCACGTGCCTGCCAAGGGCCATGCCTGACTGGAACTGACACAAGGGACTGTCCACTGTGACATTTGAAGGGATTGACATTTGGAAGGCTTTTATTTTTTTTACTCCTGAAGCCACAGAGGCTGCTGTGGTATTATTGTCGGCCCAACACTCTGTTCGCCACAACTTCTGTTCAGGCAACATCACTTTTTATGGGGCGAGCTTACAATAAGATGCCTGAGCTCGTGTCAAAGGCCCCCAAAATTATGTATTTGGCCCGTGATTCACGTCTGTATCCTGTCACATGAAACTGACCATGATAATGGAGGCGCGTTACAATGATTGTTCGTTACATTCACCCATTCATTCGCACAAAGATGGCCAGAGAGAACGTTAAAGAGGCAGGGGCTGACATTTCTAAAAGGGTGTTTTAGGTGAAAATATCGGAAATAGCCGACCTCCAAGCTCACAACGCATCGCGTTGTGAGCATCATAGTTTCGATGCTTGATACCACACTAAACTAAGCATAATCAAGTGAATACTGGATACTGTATGTGGTAACGCCACAGCATGGATTTCCACACTGAGAGGGCAATTCTTTCAACATAAGATGCTGCATTCAAGTTCAGGAGAGTTTGGAAAAGGCAATTCTCTTGAATGCTGATATATGGCATGGAAAGGGGACATTTGCCATGGTGAAAACTGCATCCATGGTCTGGAGAGGGCACTTTCACAGACAGGGGCTCAAGCCCCCTTTAAAGTTTACAGTTTAGGCATTTAGCAGACGCTTTTAATCCAAAGCGACTTACAATAAGCAGATAATACATCACTATAATAAACAAGATAACATGTCAGAACATCAGCAACAATATAACAAATGCATATGCATCCTTTGATGTCTATGTGTGCACCGTGAGATGGGCAGTATTTGAAATACATGTATTTGAAATACGTATTTGAAATACTTTTTTGTATTTTGTAATTTGTATTTGGCTGGGACGGAAAAAATTGGATGTAATTTGTATCAAAATACTTTCAGGTCTAGTATTTTCTGTATTTGAAATACAAAATACTTTTTATGTAATTTTATTCTCAAATGGACACATTTTAAACATTCACAAAGGTTTAAACTGTAGGGGGAAAGACACATTTTCTTTCAATCTAATTTGCTGTTGGTTTGTGTGTGATACAGCCATAGCACTTGACTTTGGTTTGCTTCAAATGTATTGTGCATTATGATTACAATTTCGAATTACTTGCGCGCAAGTACTGCGTTCATCTGCGTATGTATGTAGGTTGGTAGGTAGGTAGCTGTGTGTGTTTAAGCATGTAGCACAATAAGGGACCAGCATTTCTGGCAATGTCATCATTAACAGCCAATGAGGGACCAGCATTCCTGGTGATGTCAGTGATGATATCACTGGCATCGCCAGTGGTGATGCCAGTGTTGAGCGCACCTCATGGCGCGCTCTGCTGGCGTGCAAGCAGGCCATACATGGCCTACTTGTGCACAAGGAGCAAGTTGGCACCTCAACAGAGTGCAGTTTTAGTAATTATAAGGCTGGCAGAGCGGGTTTTGCACTCTATGAAGTACTGGCGCAGAGGCAACTGTGCATTCAGTCTCATGCCATAGTTCCTTTAGAAGATAACGGTAAAGTGGGTTCCAGACGATACGCGGTCACCGCCTCCTAGTAATTCATTTTCAATGAGAGGCGGGCGGCTATTTCCGCGCAGCGAAGTTTTGAGGCGGCAAGGCGAGCGGGCGCAGTCCCGTGAAAATCCCTGCGAGCGTGCTCGTTTGTGCATGCGTACATGGGCAGTGAGAGTTGGATTGTGTTCATCTTTGTGAAATACCTTGTGGCGTTTACTCACTGAGCAAGTGTGTTTGTGTCTCACCGCGGTGCGGTAACCCAAGCGGCAGCCGTAGCGTTGACCGCTTATCGTGTGGAAGGCACTTCTGGCCTGAGCTCTCACACACTGGCACACAGTGGTAAACATTTAGGCAGCCTGCTCAAGACTAACACCATAGTATGGTCAATTTAAGTGCCTTCCACACGATACGCGGTCACCGCTATGGCTGCCGATTGGGTCAGCGGTTACCGCACGCGGTATTTCACAAAGATGAACACAATCCATCTCTCACCGCCCACATATGCATGCACAAACTAGCACACTCGCGGGGAATTCACGGGACCGCGCCCGCTCACCTCGCCAGTTAATTTAATACTTGGCAGTCAATCTATAAAAGTACTAATCATTGCATCAATTTTTATAAAAAGTATTTATGTATTTTCAAAATACAAAATACGTATTTGAATCTTAAATACATTTCTCTGGCCTGTATTTATATTTCGTATTTTGATACATTTTTTGACCCAGTATTTGTATTTTGTATCAAAATACTTTTCAATGTATTTTCGCCCATCTCTCTGCCTGACGATGGTGGAGGAAACCATGCCGGCACCAACATGGGGTTCAGAGTTCAGACTCAGAGTCTTGCTCAAGGACGGGATCGAACTGAAACGGCCACTCTACCTCCTGAGCCACTGCCGCCCCTGATGATACTGACATCACATTGCCATGATACTGACATTTGACCAGGTTAAATTAATTAAAGGGAGGGAAAAAAGTCTCAGATGAAATTGAAGAGGTGGTGTTAGTTTTGTACTTTTTGTTTTCTATGTGTCTATATTTAAGATTACTCTAATAGACCACGGGTGGGGTTGTAATGTGCAAATTTGCCTTCCCTGTGTATTTTTGGTTTCTTCCTGAAATTTGGAAGCCTCTGAGTCAAAAGGCCCAATTGAAATACATTGATTTAATGACATCATAATATCATCCCCTCCCTTTTTACCACCCAACACTGTGGCTCCTAGTATAATCATAATACCTGATCATCATCATGTTTTAAGGGGGAAAAAATCATGGCACCCCACTTTGAGAAGATGTGCACTTGATAAAACCGACCCATGGAGGTCCGTCTTTTTAGAACCACTGACTTGAGATGTAATTATTTAAACCATAATAACTTTATGAAGGTAGCACGCAGTCAGACAGTTGGTTTCCACTGATCATCCATGCCTCCAAATATCTGTCATAAACTGGACACAAACAGGAAACTATCTGCTGTGCTTTATTCAAAAGTTCAGGAAACACGTTTGATATTGTTTTAAAATTGCACTTGGTTTTCAAATGAAAAGCTCAATGAATGCATTGTATACAAAAGGAAGGGGAGAGCGGTGTTAGGGGACAATGCTGACCCCTAGAGGGTGGTCAGGGACACTCCAGTAGTTCATTGAAACCAGTGGTGGAAAAAGTACTCAAATGTTTTACTTAAGTAAAAGTACCAATACTGTGATGTAGAAATACTCTACTACAAGTACAAGTCTGGAGTACAAAAGTATTGGTATCAAAATGTACTTAGAGTACCAAAAGTAAATTAAGACAGAATGTCCTATGCTCACAACGCCGAGGCGGTGTGAGCATGTAGATCTGCTATTTTCACAATTTCTGCCTCTAATATTTGACAATTTGGCCAATGTTTAATTTGTCATTTTAAAGGTATTAAAAAGTCCTTAAATTGTCACTTTAGAAATGTGCAGATACCCTTTATACACTTAAACGTTACGTTGGTTCGTTTACTGTTGAGTGAGAAAACAATGTTGCACATTAAGTTAATCATCTGGGGACCCCCCCAGTTGACAGGTTGAGATCCACTGTTCTAGAAGACCTGTGGACGTCTTTTGAATGCTCCCAGAGAATATTCCGCGATTCTACAAAGGTACGTAAAAAAAACACACTCTAAATCCCAGCAGTCAATGTGTAAATGACAATTTTTTGGTGTTAAAAAGTCCCTTAAATTGTCACTTCACTGTCATCTGGGGTTGAGAACCACTGCCCTAGAGCAGAGGTCTTCAACAGGGGGTCCGGGACCCCTAGGGGGTCCTCAGTTACTACAGGGGTCCTCCAAATCTTTGAGTGATAGAAAGTTTTTTTCTCCTTTTTTATATTTTATTAACCACTTGAACCCTATAGTGTCCATATTCTGAGAACTATAGTCAAAAATAGCCAATCTACAAGTTGTGAGCTGGTAGTTTAAAGACATTTAAAAGACATTTGGTTCCATCTGTATACTGTCAGAGTTACTGTACAGACTTGTATGGGTCAATTTAGACCCCTCTAAACGAACCCACAGAGTCCTTGGAATCCACTTTGAGAACCAAGCTCACAACGCCTCGCGCTGCAAGGCGTTGTGAGCTTGTAGGTCGGCTATTTTCGGCAAAGAGCTTTGGTGTAGAGGGGGAAAAGAGCAAACTAAGTACAGAGTGAAAGGTCAGGTTTATTAAGTATTGACGGTTCAAGTGGTTAAATATCTGAAAACACAAATCGACATGAATCCAAAATACACTGATGATTGTGCTGTCAAACAATGAAACTATATGGAATCTATGAAAAGGTTGTGTGGGGGTCCCTGCTTCATCTGTCTCTCAACTAAGGGGTCCTTGGCCTGAAAACGTTGAAGACCCACTGCTCCTAGAGTGTGGTGAGGGGTTGTTGGTCCTTGTCCCCAGGGCTGTCTGGCGGTGGGGGGGAGCGCCGCGGGGCCAACGAGCCTTGTGACAAACTGCCCAGCACGGACAGGGAGCCGTCCTCCACCGAAGCACTGGAACCTGGGGGAGGAGGGGGAGAGAGTGAGTGACCGACCCACCAGTGGTGGAAAAAGTACTCAACTGTTTCACATTGTACGCTTGTATTTTCAAATGACCGGTATATACTGTAGATGCCTGAAGTGGGTATTCTTTTCAATAATAATCCAAATCTACAAAATAACTAGTACCTAAACTAAAACTATAACTTTCAAATAATTGTAGTGGAGTAAAAGTACAACGTTTGACTGTAGTAGAGTAGAAAATTGGAAATATGTTAAAAAATAAATAAACCATGATTAAGGTTTGGCAAGATGTTAGGAAATATTTGTGCGATACCATCCCCATTTCTCGCTTCAGCCCGATTTGGGGGAATGAGGCATTTACCCCGGGTAGGGCGGATGGAGGTTTTAAGCTTTGGGCTGGAAAAGGAATCAAACAACTAAAAGATGTTTTTGGCAAAAATAAGACTCTGCTTTCATTTGAAGAACTTATGGCTAAATTTAATATTCCTAGAACACATCTGTTTACATTTTTCCAACTTAGGGACTTTATAAAGGTTAAACAAGTACAGTCTCTGACGATTCCTCCTCTGTCGATAATAGAAAGAGCTCTCATCAGGAATCCCTTTGAAAGGGGCATCATATCTGGGTTTTATACTCTCCTGGTGGACCTCTCTCCCGAAACATCTGAATCTAGATTTAATGCCTGGAATTCTGATTTACAAGGGGAGCTAACAATGGATGAGTTTAACACAGCCTGTGAGGAGGCTCAGGCACAGACTAGTAATACTCGTTTAAAATTGCTGCAATACAATTGGCTGATGAGGGTGTACATCACGCCAGAAAAATTAAACAAATTTAATTCTAATATCCCAGACACTTGTAACAGATGTAACAATGATAAAGGCACTCTGTTCCATTGTTTGTGGGCATGTCCAAGAATAAAGGAGTTCTGGGAGGAGGTTAGGAAGGAGTTACAACGGATACTACTTATTAACATTGAGCTTGATCCAAAACTCTTCTTGCTTGGCCTTTACCCAATCGGCCATAAGATAAAAAATTGCGAGATAACATTTCTGGATCTTGGGTTCCTACAAGCCAAAAGGGTTATCGCCCTTTCATGGAAAAGGACAGGGAAACCTAGCATCGCTCAGTGGTTTAAGGAACTATCTTGATGCCTTCCTTTAGAAAGAATTACATACACTCTCAAAAACAAACAAGAGCTGTTTGAGAAAATATGGGGAAGTTTTATTCAGTATGTTAAGGGAAACGACCTTTCCCATCTGATGGAGGAACCAGGAGTGGGGTAATTGTTTCTTTGTTTTGTTTTGTTTTGTTCTCTCTCTACAGTCATTTGTCTGGCCTTGTGGCTTATGAATCGGGATGTTGATGTGATGTGCGTGCTCTTTGTGTCATGTTTATTTTGTATTTTTGGGGTTTTTGTTTTTTTGTGGTTTTTTTTGTTTGTTTATTTTGTCTGAGCTTTGCTCTTGTTATGTTGTGTGTGATGTTTTGTATGAAAAAAAAGAGAAAATAAACATATTGTTTAAAAAAAATAAAAAACAAAACAAACACAATTGGCCCGCTGGGAGGGTGGTGTCTCTGCATGTATTCCTGTGTGAAAATGGTTTTCAACAGGCAAACAGCAAAAAAAAAGTAATCTTCCTTCAAAAATCAAATATGTCCCTTAATAAATGCAAAAATTAAACTGCACGCATTGAACATGGAAAATGCATTAATAAAGCTCAGTGTGCTGCTCTATGATCCTCACCAATCACTGGATTTCATAAGTTAAAATGAGAAAGTAAATCACAGATCACAGAAGACACACAGGTTTGCCCTTTACATCCGTGAACATGTAGGCTACACTGCCTCCCACCTGGCTTGAAAACCCCTGTTTTCAGAGTTCACCTTCGTTTAACCATTTTTCGTTACGCACCAATGCACTCGCAGTGCATTGTGGGACTTGTAGTATTATGGTGGTTCGTGCAATATGCCAGAGGGCCTGTTCTTATAGTAATTAAATATCACCCCGCGGGCCAAAGATAATTAATTCAGGGGCCTGATTTGGCCCCGGGGCCTTGAGTTTGACATATATGGTCTACATCCCCCCGGTGGGGGCTCCTCACTCACTGGCAGGTGAGTAAGTAGGATACAATAGCAGGGGCAAATGTGTGGGGGACGGAATTAATTGCCCACAACGACTAAATTGAGGAGGGTACCCTGTTACTGAACTGTACTGTAGTGCTTTAACATTTCATCAAGAAACATGCGTGAGTGCGTGCGTGTGTGTGAGTGCGTGTGTGTGAGTGCGTGTGTGTGAGTGCGTGTGTGTGAGTGCGTGCGCGCCGCTGACCAGGGCGTCTGCGCTGGCTCCTGGCACTGTGGGGTCGGACGGGGGTTCCGCTGCGTCCGGGAGGCTCGGGGAACCCCAAAGACTTCTGGGAGTTCGGACGCGTCAGTCTGTCTTTGCTCTTGACGCCTGCGGTCATCGTCAAAGGAGAGAGAGAGAGCAAAGAAAGAAAAAAAAATGGCATCTCAGGTCAGTGGTGTAAAGTAACTAAGTACATTTACTTAAGTACTGTACTTAACTCTTTTACCGCTTTGGACGTTCCCGTTCGCCCCATTTTTCCCGGCGGCGCGTTGCCAATAGTACGTTCTTTGGCTCGTTCTTTTGTACCTTGTTTTGATGTCTGTAAACTGATGAGGGGTCGCGCGGGTGTGTACAGTATAAGCATCTCCTGTAATCCTGCTTTGAAATCTCCACCTCACGTAAACATCAATAATGTCCAAATTCACTTCTTGGCTGCTAGCTGTCGTTCTATTGCTCTGATGCGACTATGCGCCCTGAATGTATGGAAGCTGCAGCGGCCCATTTCACATTAATTCTTGCATGAGGCTGCCCTCTACTGCTAGTATAGCCAAAGTACACCTATTTAAGGAGAAAAGAAAATAATAATGATGAAAAAAAAATGAATACATCTTTGTCTATAACATCGCAAAGGTAAGGTGCTTTTGCTGGCACAAAACCCAATAAATAAATAACAACATCTGGCAGTAATACAGTTGTACAGTTTTGAAGTACTTGTACTTTACTTGAGTATTTCCAATTTCCAAAGAATGATCCTATCACACAAGGATATCTGGCGGCCCCCCTGTTGTAACTAAGGACCCCCAGTTGAAGACCCCTGCTTTACCCCACTGGCAGGAGTCATACGGTACATACTGTCTCTGGGAGAGATGGTAGGCAGCCGGCTGTCCGGAGCGGCGACGCCCCCCGTGTTGAGCCGACCTTTATAGATGTGTCCATCCAGGCCGAGGATGGCCACCTCCTCCGGCTATTAGGCAACGACAGCACAGAGGGACAAACAGCTCAGTCCTTAGCAGGGGGAGTCATTCATTTTTTAAATGTTTCCGTTAAAGAGGCAGTGCCATAGTTTTGTACTTGTTCTGGTTTTCATGTGTCTAGGAGGTTGACAGTACTTCATTAGACCCCATGGTGTGGTTGTATGTTGTATGTATTGCCTTTCTATTTGGGTTTTAGTTATAGGCTGCCACCTTGTGGGGTCAAACGTGCCAGTCCAAAAACACACATCACAGAATCAACCCCTCCCCTAATTACCATTCACCCAACATACGTGGGTGTGGCTAACTTCAGCTGGGTCACTACCCACCATCCACGCATACCAATGAACTGGTGGGTGTGGCCACATAAAAACATAATTTTAACTCTTTCTGTACACTTTTTTGGAAAGAATCTTCCTCCTAGTATAATCATAATACCTGATAATCATGTTTTAGAGGGGGGGAAAATCATGGCACCACCTCTTTAATAATATTTATTATACAACAGGTACTGGGCTCTCAGTGAAAAACAGGCTCTCCAAACGTGCATGTAATGAGCACTTCTGCACGGTCTCATCAAATAAAGAAGAAATCAGCTGCGTTGGTGATGAAAGAGAGCAGGCGCTCCTCGCTCCCCACACTATGCTAGGCGGCTAGGCTTGCAGTTTTCATGTGAAGTTCAGGGAAATTGTTGCTAAATGTGGCATAAAAAAATTACAAATCACATATCTTAAATACAATAAAATGAAGTTTTTTAGGGCAACAGTTGTATAATAGCAATATTACACTCAAGGGTGTGCATGTATCTAATTATTGTACCTTCTGCGCTGCCTACGGGCACTTGCTCTTCGGGCTCGAGCCTGCGGCAACGCAGTCGGTACAATAATTACGATACATGCATACTCTCTCGTGTAATACTGCTTAAAGGGAAGAGCACCCATTTTCAATATTGAAATATGTCATTAATATAACTTAGAGGAGTTGTGTGGAAATAGAAAAAAAGTTCCCCCCCTTTTGTGTTGCCTAGAACTGGAGGATTGATTTGGGGGTTTGTATTGTAAAGTACAATGTGTGATGTCATCAAGTTGTAATTTACAATACAAACCCCAAAATCAATCCTCCAGTTCTAGACAACACAGAAGAGAGGGGAACTTTTTTTTTTATTTCCACACAACTCCTCTAAGGTACTGTATATTAACTCTTTGAGTGCCAGCGCCCTCTAGGGGCCAAAGAATGCCAGCGCATCTCTCATAGGCGAGCGCTTTAGCTTCCAGGACTTCACCTTCCAGGACCTGACGTGCTCACGTTCATGCACGGCATGGAAATGTCCCGGATGAAGATGCTAACAGAATGGCTATTCCCATTTTGTCATCTAAAAGATCATTTTTGGGCGATTTCGCCGTAAATAAACCTCGCGCCGCTTCCCTAAAACACAAAAAAGAGATATAAGCCTTTAAAGATGCGGTCTTTCATTGGATTAGGCGGAGATTGGCGATTGCGTTCGCAAATTACGGCCGGCCGGGAGGTTGCTAGCTTTCGGCTAGTAGCTAGAAAAATCAGGCCAGGCTTCAGAAGGCCTCTTATCATTTTATTCATTTAATTAAATAAAGCCGAACTACTTCGGGATCGGCACACTCGTGTACTCATCGGAAGCGGCGCCGAACATCGGGTGAACATTGGGGAGCTCAAAAATGTATTTTAAACCATTTTTAATGGAATATATCTTCGGACAGAGTAGAACGGCTAGCTGGCTAGCGGCTAGCGAGCCAGGACCACCCACGACTCTACAAGCATTAATAAAAAAAAGATTGTATTGGATTGAAATAAAGCCGAACTAGTTCGGGATCGGCACCAGATGAGTTAATGACATTGTTCAATATTGAAAATGGGTGGTCTTCCCCTTTAAGTATAGACAAAAATGTGTCTCTTCGGTGTGGCATTTGACATTTTTAATTGAGAACTACTGTTGTTATATTGCATAATTGCGACCGTAGGTCGCAGATTAGTATGTGAACGGTTACAGCTTGTCCGTATCTCTAACGCCTGTCACTGTGGTTCTATGGGTTTGCTGCTCTGACGTCACTGTGATGTCAGGGGAACCACTCTTAACCAAATGGGTTTGCCACTCTGGCTTCACTGTGATGTCACAATAACATAATCCTTTTTTATGCCTATATGGAGTTTCCTGATGTCATCAATATTAAGCCCATATCTAACAGGACTTCATATGGGAATGCCCATATATGGAGGCCACATCAGCCACATACAACACTAACGGCTGTTTCTACAGACAGGGATCTCCATGTATGGGCATAAAAGGGTATGATGTCTGATGTCAAAGACATCATAGGACTTCACATAACGAATAACTGAGTAAGCATGTGTGGGTTCTAACAGTACATGGATCTCCACATATGGGTACCAGGGGTCTCCATATATCGGTAATTGGTCCGATATACATCAAGCCAAGAATTGGCGTGACCTCGCATGTCGCCCTGAGGCGTCTTACTAGTAATAATAATATAGTTACAAGTTCCTCCTACCAGCTGAGAGGGAGACAAGGGCTGGGTGTCCACCTCGGCCTGTGGGACAGACATTGTTGATAGTTAGGAACAAAATGGACTTTGAAATATAACATAATAAGTCATGTAGGCCCTATGTCACAGTATATACACAGACAAACTAGGTTTGTTCATTCAAAGGAGTGGTTCATAAAAATAAAATAAAAAAACGCGTCTGTTTGTCCTTTCCTACCGGCTGTGAGGACGGCGACGGGGGCTGCGGTGGCGCCCCCTCCTGGAGGCTCTGCTGCAGGACGTGCGTGATGTGCTGCAGCCGGGTGGTGCAGCGCTGCTGGGGGAGGGTGAGCGTGTGGCTGCCCCCACAGCTACGCGACACCGCCAGGTAGCGGTAGTCTGACATCTCTGGGATGCGCTCGCTACGGTAGGTAGGTAGGTAGATAGACAGACAGACAGACAGACAGACAGAGAGACAGATACCGGTAGGTAGATTCAGGGGTGTCGCACCAAATTCTGGGCCCTGGGTACAAGGATTCACTGCGGGCCCCCCATGACTGTTCTTCATACGGGGAGGGGGTTTAAAGGACAACTTTAGTTTTTTTACAACAAGGGTTCATATTTTAGATTGTAATTAAAGAATATAAAAGATGAGTGTTAAAATGATTTCATTTACTTCTTTCTATTGTTTTAGAGATTCTTATTTCAATGTTTGGGGCATGCGTACAAGTGGCTAAATATGTCATTTTACACAGAATAAGCCCATTCCCAAGATACAACGCAACCTTTCATGGTTGGATGTGACTTATGGGGGCTAGAAGTGTTACTGTAAATAGCAATAAAGAAACTGCTGGCTTATTGTGTCTAAAAAGACATATTTAGCCACTTGTACGCATGCCCCCATGCGTACGCATACCCCACATTTTAGCACGGTAAACGCTATAAAACAATAGAACGAAGCAAATGAAAACATTTTCACACTCATGTTTTCTTTTCTCTAATTACAATCTAAAATATGAACCCTTGTTGTAAAAAAATAAAGTTGTCCTTTAACCCATTTAGACTGGGAACGCATTGTTTTGCGATTTAACTATTGAAAAATAGCAGATATACAAGCTCACGGTGCCACGCAAGCTTTACACCACCGCATTTCCTTATGTCATTACTTCTAATTCCACTTGTTTAGCCTGTATCCTGTAAGAGTTCTCTCTCTTGATTGGATACAATTGGTATCCTGAACTGAACAAACACAATGATAACTTTAACTACTACAATGCTGGTTAACACTTATTTTAACTAAAGAAAATCACTTACCGTGCCTTTATTTTAATAGTCTAAAATTGTGCATTCTGTAAGAATAATCTATATGTTTGGTGATGTCCTCTTTATTGTGATTCAGTGACCACAAAATACACTAAAAGCTTAGATTTTTTAAGCGTCTGATTTTGAAACGTTGGCACCATCTGCTGGCAAAGACCAGAACAACACATACAACAGACTGCAGTGAAGTGGATGTGTTGTGTCGGGTTATTATGGATTCCACCAACACTCTAAGGTAGACCCGCCTTACCTGACTGACTGGCTTCCTAGGAGGCATAGTTTTACTGAGGTTAGGGTTAAGGTTTAGGTTTAGATACAGTTTAACCGAGTTTAGGGTTAGGTTAAGGTTAGGTTTAGGCATAGTTACAAAAACGCTATTGTCAATCACAGCAACTATACTAGCACAGGGGCCATATTGGAGAGAAGTTGGGTCTCTTCTCACTTCCTCCAAAGGTGTTACCAATGATACTAATGAAGGCTCTGTTCCATTTCATGGAGCACAGTGGTTCTCCAACATTTTATTTGAAGGACCCCCATAACTCTGATGGTGTACAAATGGTTCCATTTGTGCACTCCCAGAGTTACACACCTTCTAAGCTGCCATTTGGAACCCCCTCAAGACACCATGAGGGTCCCTGCCTGGACCACACTTTGGGACCCACCGGTGTAGCACAGTGTTTCCAGTGAGCCAACATGCACAATATCAGCACCTTTTTTGTTTGACCAGAATGGAACAGAGCCTTTATTAGTATCATTGGTGACACCTGTGAAGGAAGTACGGAAGGGGCCCAATTTCTCTCCAATTTGGCCGCTGTGCATAGAGGCAATTACGGCAAGTCCAAGACGGATATATAGCAAGACACGGCAATTCTGGTTTACTTCTTGTATCCGCATGATGTGGGTGGACACCTTTTTAGGAGGCAGAAGTGCGTTTAGAGGCTATTCATTTCCAATAGGAGAGCTAACGTGAACACAGCTTCTGAACTATTCTTTAAGTTTAGCCCCATGGTCACCGAACTAAATACTGGACCTGATCGTCACAAGCCACATAATATTTCCAAAATGTTCATACTAAAATGTCTTTTTTTCTTCTTCTTTTTTTCCCCTTTTTTCAAGGAGGCTATTTGTAGGCTTTGTACACATAGTTCAGTGACCGTGGGGTAAGGCTGGGCAATATATCGAAAATATATCGATATCGAGGTATCAACATGCAAGGTATACACATATCGACGAAGACTGCTTGAAATGAGGTATTGGTGTATGTGTCCAATTAATTAACAGACACACTATGCGTGCACCGGTAGCACATGCATGCAAAAAAGCAGTCCATCTGTGACCGGGTTATTTCAATAAATTGATTGGAAAATGGAAATAAGGCATTTCATTTATTTATTCTGTGTGTACTGTGCAATGTGCATGCATGGATATGCTATTCATTATCTGGGTTAGACAGGCAGTGAACCTAAAGCAGAAAAAACATTAAAAACTATATAATGCAATTGTTTTTTAATAATATCGCGAGTAATATCGATATCGAGGTATTCAACAACGTTATCGAATATCGAAGGTTTTCCTAATATAGCCTTACCGTGGGGCTAAAGAATGGTTCAGAAGATGTGTTCATGTTAGCTGGTGCCATGGCATTGGTCCGACATGGCATTGTTCCTATCGGTACATCCCATTAGTCCGAATCTGGTGAATGTTAACCTGGTAAAAATACTATGCCTAAACCTAACCCAAACCCAAACCCTAACCTCAGTAAAACTATGCCTAAACCTAACCCTAACCCCTAACCTCAGTAAAACTGTGCCTAAACCTAACCCTAACCCCTAACCTCAGTAAAACTATGCCTAAACCTAACCCTAACCCCTAACCTCAGTAAAACTATGCCTAAACCTAACCCTAACCTCAGTAAAACTATGCCTAAACCTAACCCAAACCCTAACCCTAACCTCAGTAAAACTATGCCTAACCCTAACCCTAACCTCAGTAAAACTATGCCTAAACCTAACCCAAACCCTAACCCTAACCTCAGTAAAACTATGCCTAACCCTAACCCTAACCTCAGTAAAACTATGCCTAACCCTAACCAAAGTAGGACTAATGAGATGGACTTATGGGCAGTCCCCGTAAAGAATGTCGCACAAGTGGCTCCAACCAGGTTGACCTATCTTGGTATATTAAAAACCTTTGGGCGGGTCTTAGGGAGAAAAGCGGTGGCATCCATGTCTGCTCTCACCTTCTCAGGTGCTGCTGGTGGACATGCTCCAGGTCATAGACAGTGTAGGGCCTGCTGGACTTATGAGAGGGCAGGCCAGGTGCAGCGGGGATGGACACCACATGACTTGATTACCCCAACAGAAAGAAAGAAAGAAAGAAAGAAAGAAAGGAAGAAAGGAAGAAAGAAAGAAAGAATTGTAGTAAGTGAACAAGTCTGCAGACATTTTAAATCATTGCTATGTGAATCCTCTGCCTAATGTATGCTGTCTGTCAGTATCATACACTAGAAATAGTGCACTGGTTCCCAAACAGTGGGTCGGGACCCATTTATGGGTCAAGGACCAATTCTTTTTTTGGGTCACGATTCATTATTATTTTGAAATTAAATAGTATTATACATTTTAAAACAAACAAACAAACAAATCTAAGAAAGAGCATAAATAAGAATTATAATAATTAAGAAGCAGTGAAAATAGACAATCTACAAGCTCGCAACGTGGCGCGAAGCGGCACGTTGTGCACTTGTAGATCTGCCTTTTTCTCTTCTGGGTCTCGACCTGAAAGGTTATTGGGAACCGCTGTAATAGTGCATGTTTCGGATGCAGCCCGCTGTGAGCTTGTAGATTTAAAGTTTTCGTGCAATACATGTTGCCAATACAATCATGTTGCCATACCTTAGCCTTTTCTGAACTGACGCTACTGGTTTCCTCTGACACCAGGCTGTGTCATTCAAATGTTGTATTATATCTTGTTTTTAGGATGACATCATTGTGCTATATGAGCTGAGGGGCAAATTCATATTTGAAGTAATGACAGCGAGAACAAATATAAAAAAAAGATGTGCATCGGTTATGTCAAAATAATTATGGATTAATTTAGATAACGATCTAAAAACATGCAGTTCTGACTTCATGTTGAAGAAAACCTTTAAAATTAATATGATAAACAAATATAAAACCTTATTATAAATTGCAAATGACTATTTTAGTATTTGAAACCTAATTTTGTTTTGTGATGGTTTTGTCTTTTATATTGTTAGTTTTTTACGCAACACTGATATAGTTTTTGAAAAAATGGTAGGCATTATATGCTAAGGCTTTGCTTTCGGACTTTCGGTCCAAGTGTCTTTCTTTTTTTTTTTTCATCTTTAATGTTTTAACCTTGTAAATGCTTTAAAGGACAACTTTGTTTCAGATTCAGGGTTCAGATGTTAGATTGTAATTAAAGAATATAAAAGATGGGTGTTAAAATGTTTGTATTAACTTCTTTCTATTGTTTTAGATATTTTAATTATTTTGATTTCAGTGAATGCAACCTTTCATGGTTGGATGTGACTTGTGGGGGCTAGTAGTGTCACTGTAAATAGCAATAAAGAAATTGCTGGCTTATTGTGTCTAAAAATACATATTTAGCCACTTAGTACGCATGCCCCCATGCGTATGCATGCCCCACATTTTAGCATGATGAACATGATAAACCAATAGAACGAAGTAAATGGAAACATTTTAACACTCATCTTTTCTTTTCTCTAATTACAATCTAAAATATGAACCCTTGTTGTAAAGAAAAATAAAGTTGTCCTTTAAGACCGAAATGAAATCTATTCATTCATTCATGTATAGGTGAAGGGATGACTCACGGTCCCGGGACGTGCATGTGGATGGGGCGGTCGCAGGAGATGCAGTGGAACCTGGCCACCAGCTGTCTGCCAACAACAACAACCACAACAACAACAACGACATGTCATTTTCACCGCTATCGAACGAGCTCTGCAATCTGAATACAAAATAGTTACCTACACCTCCCGCCAGGGAAATTCGGTATTTTCAGTCAACCAGCAGCTGATTCGCTTATTGAATTATTGAATGCTTTAACCAGTGAAAAACAGCAGATATACAAGCTCACAGCGCTGCACAAGCTTGTAGATCTGCTATTTTTGGAAAAAGTCGTAAAAATGTGTGCAAATCTTTGAATGTATGTATTTTCAAAGCGAACGTTGTAACTATAATTTTGCTTCTGGGTGGTCCCTGGAACTAAATATTTTGAGATGGGGGTCCGTGGCCAAATAAATATAATTTTGGTGGTCCTTCACATAAAAAGGTTTGAGAACCACTGACATAGTAGTCTCTCAAGAACAGACCAACTGAGCTCCATTTAAGTGAAAAGGACCTTTTCTTTGACGATGGCTGGCCAGATTGCTGACATAGAAACATAGGTTTTTCAAAAAACCTTAGTAGGATTCAAAAGACACTTAGGGGCCTTTTCCACCGGCAAAGAACCGGTTCCAGAACCAGTGCCGGTTCAACTTTCTTGGAACCTTGGTTCGTTCTTGCGAACCGGCTTGCTTTTCCACCAGATTGAACCAGAGGAACCAAGGATTTTGTGATTCCCGTTCGGAACCAACTTTTACGCTTCGGAAACCAACTCTGGTTCTCGGTGGAAAAGCTCACCTGTGGTTCATCCCATAGGCGGGAGAAAGAACCAGAACCAGTTTGCCGGTGGAAAAGGCCCCTTATAGAATCGGGTCAAAATTCATTTTCACGATTTTTCAAAAATAGCAGATCTACAAGCTCGCAGCGCGGCTGTGAGCTTGTATATCTGCCATTTTTCAATAGTTAAAACATAACATAATGATACACAATAATGTGCACCCGTTCTGAATGGGTTTAAAATCCATTGTGAAAAGGCGTCTCACCTCCTGATGCCGGCGGCGTCTTGGTGCTGAGGCGTGGGCTGAGCCTGCAGGCTCTTCAGGATGCTCCTCCACCGAGCCTCCAGCTCCGTCTTCACAGAGTCCAGCTCCATGCGGTTCAGCTGCCACAACGTGAGCCAGGGACGTGCATGAGAACGTTACAGAGGCAGGGGCTGACATTTCTAAAAGGGCCTTTTGGCGAAGATATCGAAAATATATTTATATATTATTTGTTCCCTCCCTTGATGTACCTTGCTCTTTACTGTGTTCTTGTTTTTCTTGTATCTGTTTTCTTACTTCTTAACTTTGTAAATAACCTTATACTGCTGTGCTGCCTCTGGGCAACTGATTTTCCCCCCTGGGATAATAAAGGTATCTATCTATCTATCTACTCAAGCTCCAGCGCTGAGTCTGAAATCAGGCTAGAGAACAAGAGAAGAGACCCAACTTGCGTGCGTGCGTGCGTGCGTGTGCGTGTGCATGTGTGCGTGTGCGTGTGTGTGTGTGTGTGTGTGTGTGTGTGTGTGTGCAATTACTTTGTTCTCCATCTCGGAGGAGAGCCTGTGGATGACTGTGGTCCAGTCGTGCTCCTGGTCGGTCACCTTGGACAGCAGCTCATGGAACATGGTGTTGAGCTGCTCTGTCACCCTGTCAAACTGACCCTGGCTCACCTTGCTGTCCAGGGCCGCTTTCTACAGGGAGAGAGACATAGAGGGAGAGAGGGAGAGAGAGAGAGAGAGAGAGAGAGAGAGAGAGAGAGAGAGAGAGAGAGAGAGAGGGGTACAAAACCTCCATGAAGTTGGCACCCCATATGAAAACATGAATAAAAAGTGTATCATTCTTTAGTGCTGGATTTGTGCTGAATTGTGCCGTACATTTTATAATTTGTGCTGGTATCATTTCTGAGATACTTTAAGTTATATATTATGAT
This sequence comes from Nannobrachium achirus, assembly GCF_963921795.1. NCBI lineage: Eukaryota > Metazoa > Chordata > Actinopteri > Myctophiformes > Myctophidae > Nannobrachium > Nannobrachium achirus. The sequence goes on from NC_137813.1 coordinate 63,168,572, forward strand.
GAGCCTTGTACCCCAATGTTTTGGCTCCAAATCTGAAAAAAGGGTCTCATTCTTTAGTGCTGGATGTGCTCTAATTTGTGCCGTTGAAATCATCAATTGTGTTTTTGAGCGGTGCAAACCGCTCCTATGAACCGCTTTTTTACCAAAATTATGATGTCACTAATGATGATGACATGAGTTAGCTAGACCAATAAAACACTTCGATTCTGTTGATTTGTCCATGATGTCATAGGCACAGAGGCACCCGATTGGTTCACCCTGATTTAGAACGCGTCTATAAGCCCCCTTTCCACTGCAAGGTGGAACCAGAACTTTCAGGAACTTGAATTTCAGGAACCTGAACCTATTTGTTTTGGTTTTGTTTCCATTGCACACGGGCCGGTTCCAGACGAGGTTCCTGGAACCTTTTTTTCAGCCCTGCTCCTGAGGTAGAACTAAACTTCTTCTGGTTCTGGGAACCTACTGTATGGGCGGGGCCAGCAGCGCTGCTGGTCTTTTTTGGGACCTACCCAGTTAGGTCTGGTTATATGTAAACATAAGCAGAACTTGGTCCCAGAACTTCACGGGTTCTTGAAAGTTCTTGGTTCTGGAAAGGGTCTAGTTCTGGGTGGGCCCTACAGTGGAAATGGGGCTAATGTGTGCACGTGCCTTGTCCTCAGGCGTTTAAAGGGTTAACTCACCATTTCCACCTCCATCTCCACATGCTCCTTGTCAGCCTTCCTCTCCCCCAGCTCCTCCATGGACTTGTACAGCTGCTGCACAATGGAGCAGGTGATTGGCCGTGACCTTTGAACTCAAGGTGCATTTAGACACATTCTGGAACATTCCGACTCTGGAAACATTCAATCTCTGGAACATTCGGTTGAAAACCTTCAAGCTATCAATAGCTGCTTTTCCACTGGCCCAACACCACACCACACCGCCCACTTGTGCCAGGTTTTCCACTACAAGGACCTGGGTAGAGTGGTGTGAAAGTGGTACTAAACATGGTACTAAAAAGTATCCAATCTAGAGTAGGTCTGAGCTAGGCCGAACAGGGCCAAACACTTCATAATGACTGATCACTCACTGACTTTTCATTTAGACCACCAGGAAATAGTTGTAATACGTGATAATAGATTCTATTGTGTTATAACCACTATTATAATCTATTATAGTGTATTATAATTATCATTGTAATACATTAATACTTTATAGTGTAATTATAATCACAGTTATAATCCATAGTGTATTATAATTTAGGATAGTTGTAATACACATTTATATTGTATTATAATCACAGTTAAAAGGGTAAATTTGTTTCTTACCGATAGGGATAATTTTGTGTAATGGAAAATGTAGATATTTTTATGTGGTGTAGTGTGGTGTGGTGTGATGTGATGTAGTGTGGTGTGGTGTGGTACTAAAGCTGCAGTCGAAAAGGGGCTAATGTGTTTTGTTTAGTTTAACACTCGCACGCACAAGCACACGCACACGCACATGCACACGCACGATTGGATACAATCTCTCAAGTCAGCACCACTGCCCTAAACACGTATGAGTTGTTGTTGTTGTTGTTAGTAGAAACACAAAAGCACCCGGGAGGAAGTGGACTAAGAGAGAGTGAGGAGCCAAACGGAGTTCCTGTCTCGAAAAAGGAGGTGGTGCACCCAAGAGGGAAAAAGCTAAGGAAAAGACAAATATCCCCCCCCCCCCTTTTTGTTACCTATGGGTGTCTCTACAAAAGCGGGTTGGTGACCAGACGAAGAGCTAGAAACGCTCATTTGGAGCAGAGTGTGCGGGTTTCTCTTCAATTCTATTTCTATTCTACGTTTCATAATCGTCATAATCGTTCCCATGTTGAAAAATGTTCATATATTAAAAAAAAGAAAAAAGAAATCAAAAATAGTGGAAATAGCAGATCTACAAGCTCACAACGCGTCGCATCGCGACGCGTTGTGAGCTTGTAGATCGGCTATTTCCACTATCAATGTTCTTTTTTAAGTGTAAAGTTGTCAAATATGTCAGTAATGTCTTTATAGAGATTATGTGTCATATCTGCCATGTGCAACTTCAAAGCCTAAAAGCCAAACAGAAATGTAATTGTCAACAACAAAAACACAATTAAATCGTCAATCGCAATTATTTGAGTGACAATTAATGGTCATGTAAAATGTCATAATGGTGACAGCCCTAGCTGTGTGTCATTGTCACCTACCTGGATGTGACTCTGCTTGTGGCCGTGCTCCTCCACCAGGCTTCTGGTTGTAGCGTGGAGCTTGTCACACTCCACCTGCAACTCGTGGATGGACCTGTGCACCGCATTCAGTGCCTCTGTACTCTGAGGTACCCACACACGCACAATTGTATTAGGATATATTTGTGTTTGTATTGCTATTCATGAGGACATCATTAGGATGGGATTACGGCGTCATCCCTATGTTCCCCAGGCAGGTTCTATGTTCCCTGGGTTCTAACCTTAGGCCGGGACCACACATTGAAGGCACATGCTTTATGCTTTACCCCCACCTGGGAGGTGGGGGGTAAGGCAGCATCCAATAAATGTCCTATAAATGGAAGTCACATGTTTTGAAGAGGCAACTTGTTCTATAGCTTAAAGCTATACTATGGAAGTTGCTCAACTACTGGTCAGTAGCGGTATTGCTTTTTTTGGCTGTTTTTCAGCGATTGGCCGGTAGTGAATGATCTGGAGACAACGTATACGGAAGGATGCAGATGACGTAATTTTGCCGCGAAATCCGGTCCCCGGCCAGGATCATAGAAAACATATTTACAGAAGGCTTTAGGGGCTGAAATTCACGGAGTGGGTCTTCTAAAACTTTAGTGATTTAATAGTTAGGACAATTTTAAGATTTGTACAGCCTTAAGGAAAGCTTAGAGCAAGCTTGCCTCTTCAAAACATGTGACTTCCATAAAGGGAATGAATTGGACACTGCTTTACCCCCCCCCCCCCGCCTCCCCCCAGGTAAAGCATCAAGCATGGGCCTTAAATGTATGGCCCCAGCCTTGGGGTTAGGCTTTACGTTTAGCGTTAGAGTTAGTTATATGCAACCCGGAGAACATAAGATATTTAGATACGCTCCCGTTATTAACATTTACCAGGGTAAAATTACCATTTGAACACTCAATTTGTCAGAGTTACAGACCCCTGTGTGGACCCTTGGCGGGCCCCGGGGGGGGCCTGTATGCAGGGGTGTCGCACCAAATTCTGGGCCCTGGGTACAAGGATTCACTGCGGGGCCCCTGTGTTTTAACTATTGAAAAATAGCAGATATACAAGCTCACAGCGCGGCACCGAGTGCCGCGCTGCGAGCTTGTAGATCTGCTATTTTTGAAAAATCATGAAAATCTTTTGAATATTTCAAATCCTTCTGAGGTTTTTTCGAAAAACCTATGTTTCTATGTCAGTGGAGCTCAAACCTTTTCATGGTGAAGGACCCCCAAAATGGTATGTATTTGGCCACAGAACCCCATCTCAAAATATTGAGTTCCAGGGACCCCCCAGAAGCAAAATTTGAGTTACAAATGTTCGCTTAAAAAATACATATATTCAAAGATTTGCACAAATTTCCACTACTTTTCAAAAATAGCTAAAGTATAAAATAATTAAGGCCCCTCCACCACCTTGGGCCCTAGTAACCTCGCCTACCAGTCTTTCTGGGGAGAAAGCCTGGTGTTCGTTCACAACAGACCGTTTGGTTTCCGCCTAAAGCGCGGAAACCACTGGAAGAAGCGGCGTCGCTTTGATTTAGTTCCCCTCGTTTGTTTCCCCAATCCCTATTAAAATGCTCGAGAAGCCTAGTGTAGTCTTGCCAGTCGCTACGAGACTAAAAGATGCACATATCGAACGTATTTTTCGAAAGCAAAACTACGCCGCATCAAGGTGTTTATTAGGTAGGCCCTAAAACTATGTCCTTGGGTGCAGGGGAATATTTTGGGTTAAAACTGAATCCGGTTGATAGTTCCGGCCAAAGTGTAGTCCGTCTAGGACTACAACATGACGTAAAGTGGTTTCCGCTCCCGACCGGATCAAACCCCGTAAAGTGAACTGATCCCAGACTAGGCCCTAGTAACTCAGTCCCACTTTCCTACCCCCTTGTGAGGCCCCTGACTGTATGTGAAGGCATTGTGTTTGTAGCAACACCCACCCGCTCCCTGTCTGCCGTCAGGCTGTGAGCCATCGCTCTCAGGTGGTTCAGCTGATCCTGCAGGTTGTCAGGCAGCTCCCGCGGTCCTGGTAAGACAGCAGGACACAAATATACCGTCGGTCGGTAAATGCATTTGTGTCTCCATCCGGGATCAATGGGGGTATTATTTTTTTCTTATTTTTTTTATTGAACTCAAGCATCCATGGGGTGAGTAATCGATTGAAAAAAAAAAATCTATCTCCACGTTTCAAATTTGTAATTTTTTTCGCAAAGCAAAGCCCTGCTTTATCATACAAGGCCGTTGCACAAAAGTAGTGAAAACAGCAGATCTACAAGCACACAACGCCTCGCACCGCGAGGCGTTGTGTGCTTGTAGATCGGCTGTTTTCACTACTTTTAATCGTTTTTAAAATGATAAATACAAAACAAACGGTTTTGGACGTACAAGGTTTCCACCCGACAACAACGAAATATAACTCATGTAATTGGCCCACTGGGCCTGTCACTTGTCACGATCTGAAATGGCAAATACTTTGAGTAGCGGCAGCTAACGAGGGCCTCTCCAACTCTTTTTTCCCGGGCTGAATCAGGGGCCCAGCACGTCCCTGCCTTGTCGCCACTCTCATCACACTGCCTCTGACTCACCCATGTTGGTGATGAGCTCGCGGAGGTGGGCCAGCTGTGCCTGGTCCACCTTGCCAGACTCCAGCGCAGTGAGCCGGGCCTCCAGGCCGCCGTGCCTCTGAGGCAGCCTGCCCACTTCTCTCAGGGCCTCCAGGGTCTCCGGGTGGCGTAGCGGGGCTCCTTCTTCCAGGGGCGTCACAAGGGGGGGGAAAAGTGGGACTGAGTTACCATAGGGCCCAAGGTGGAGGGGGCCTTGATTATTTTATACTTTAGCTATTGGAAAATAGCAGATCTACAAGCTCACAGCGCGGCACCGAGTGCCGCGCTCCGAGCTTGTAGATCTGCTATTTTTGAAAGAAACGTGTGCAAATCTTTGAATATGTGTATTTTTTCAAGCGAACATTTGTAAATCAAATTTTGCTTCTGGGGGGTCCCTGGAAGTATTTTTTTTTGTTTTTTAGATGGGGGTCTGTGGCCAAATACATATCATTTTGGGGGTCCTTCACATGAAAAGGTTTGAGCACCACTGACATAGAAACATAGGTTTTTCAAAAAACCTTTTTTCAAAAATAGCAGATCTATAGAGAGCGTGGTATAGCGTGGTTCGTGCGGGGCTATTAGGTTACCATAGTTCATTGTGTGCACTAGGACTGCAACGATTAATCGATTAATTGTAATCGAATCGATTATTGAATCAGTCGAATCGGCAAGTAATCGCCGGAATTTGTATTAATTCCGTGCAGGAATGCAGGGTCAAGAACAAAAGATATGACTTGAATAATTATTTTTAAATGACCCATTTGAAAGGAGTACTGTTACCCTTTAGCCTGACAAATGTGCAGCTATTCATTAATCATAGTATGCAGTCAGAAAAGGGTATTTTGTTTATTTAGCTGCAGCCCTAGTCTTCACATCAAGGGTTCCCAAACTGTTCAGGCCACAACCTGACCCCAGAATAATCCTATTTGAACTGGAGACCCCCTCAAAATAACTAGACTGAAATTGAAAACGTCAAAACGTACTGAAAATTAAAAAGAAATACATTATATAAAACTAGCAAATATAGTAGCTGCAAAGCTCCACTAACCTTGGTGTGGAGCTGATTGTCTTGGAGAAGTCAGCGGTGTCTCATGTATGACTGTAGGGCAGTTTGGAGGCAGTGGGCTGGTGCTGCTTGGATCACCTGACACACCGCTGTCTCCCACCGGCTCAACACTCCCTGAGCCTCCAAGTTCCTGCATGTAGGGATGGGACCATATGAACATGTCATGTCTCAATTAATGTGACAAAAGAAATTGCGATTCGCGATATTATCGCGATAATCAAAGTCCATTATCCTGGGGCGGAACATTTGCCAAAAAAATAGCTGATCTACACGCTAGATCGGATATTTTTTGGCAAGACATTTGATAGAGAGTGAAAAAAAAAGACTGTATCAAGTACGTATATTATAAGTAACTTTTACCAATTATAGTGGGCTTAAGTGGTACCACATATGCAGCTCTGCAAATAAAAGGTGAATTGATCCCAGTGCATGACGGAGGACGATATCACAATATATTAAATCTTCACGTTACGATTACCGTGAGTGTTTTTTATCACGATGAACGATAATATCGCTTGTCGTCCCATCCCTACCTGCATGCGGATTCATAATAATAGTAATACTAGTACAAGTAAAACGCCATAAGGCCGAGAAGCGACCGCCAGGTCGCCGTTACCTATCGTGTGGCACGTCGCTGATTGCAGCAGCTGGGGCACTCCTGATTGCCCACAGCTGGGGTGCTCCCGTCACAGCGTGTGTTGTGTATTAGCTTGACGGACAGACATGAGCTGTCCGTTTTCATACTAACTAACATACTACTAACTCACATAAGCAAATTAAAAGAGTTGAAAACAAAGTCAACTCGGAAAGGCAGTTCTGAACAGGTGGGTTTTCAGGGCGGTTTTGAAGATAGGGAGGGAGGGAGGGAGGGGGCGTCTGATACGTTTGGGGAGTACAACAGTGGTTCTCAACCACTTATATTGTTTTTAACGACCCCCAGTTTGATCTGCATGAGGCTGCGGACCCCCATTTGATACATGTTTGTATTTCTAGGATCTCGAAAAAATGTATCTAAACTGTAAAATCAGACCCCTTGTGCAGTGGTGTAAAGTAACTAAGTACCGTAAGTAAGTACATTTACTTTTAAGTACTTGAACTTAACTTCCCTTGTGAGTTATTTGTCCTTTACTTGAGTATTTCCAATTTCCAATACTTTTACTTCTACTAATGAGTATCATTTTGTTCTGTATATTGTCCCTTTTATTCGAGATTCAGAGAGAGTTGTTTAATAATATTGACGATTTATATCGTATATAGTTGGATATCAGTGACTCACAAATGTCCATTTGAAAAACATGTATTTAAACTGGCAAACTACTTTGAGAAGGCTTGGTACTTGAGAGAAAAAAAAAAACATTGTACAAGCAGGGGTTAAGTACAATATGTTCAGTTTTGCTTTAGTTTTTTGCCCCCTGGTATCTATCTATGTTGAATACCGGTAACAGATGTCTATAAAAAAGAAAAAGTGTACTTACGAATATTGTAACCTTGTTTGAAAAGGTGTCATATAATCCCACGAGGGATGGGCCACGAGGTGGCATGACACTTAAATAGAAATAACTAATTAATTCTACTCCACTACATCTCGGATCCAAATATTGTACTTTGTAATACCTAAAAAATATTATCTGCATCAAAAATAATCAACAAAAAATAAACACATTGGCCAAATCATATAAGAAAGAGTCAAAGTAAATCGTAAATACAGGGGACTTCAACGTTTTCAGGACAAGGACCCCTTTGCTGAGAGAGATGAAGCATGGACCCCCACAACCTTTTCATAGATTCCATATAGTTTCATTGTTTGACAGCACGATCGATCATGTATTTTGGATTCATGTCAATTTGAGTTTTCGGATATTTAACCACTTGAACCGTCAATACTTAATAAACTTGACCTTTCACTCTGTACTTAGTCTGCTCTTTTTCCCCTCTACACCAAACCTCTTTGCCAAAAATAGCCAATCTACAAGCTCACAACGCCTCGCGGCGAGGCGTTGTATTTTTGGCTAAAGTTCTCAGAATTTGGACACTAGGGTTCAAGTGGTTAATATAAAAAAGGAGGGAAAAAAGTTACTATCACTCAAAGATTTGGAGGACCCCCTGTAGTAACGCTGGCCATGGCTACACAGAGCAGGATATTTCTGAAGCTAGACATTTTTTTGTGCTGTTGGGGCTTGCAGCCACATGAAGCTGGATATTTCGGCCACGAAGCTGGATATTTTTTAAACCGGATAAATAGCCAGTGAAGACATTGAAAAATATCCGATTCACTGGATCCGTGTAGACAGGGAACCCGGATATCTCTGAAGACGTTACTGTGTGTGTGCTTGTTAGACCTAGATATCTTTGTCGTGTGGACCTAGATATTTTTCTATGTGGATATCTGAAAAACCGGGATATATGAAATCTCCAGCTCTGTGTGGACCTAGATATTTTTCTATGTGGATATCTGAAAAACCTGGATATATGAAATATCCAGCTCCGTGTAGCCATGGCCTCTGAGGACCCCCTAGGGGTCCCGGACCCCCTGTTGAAGACCTCTGTAGTAATATGTAAATGGCAGGTTGTGTCTTGCCTGTTGCAGGGTGTGATGATGGTGTGGCAGCAGCGCTGTGTGCAGGACGTCCCAGCTCACATAGTGGTCAAACTCCTCTGGCTCCGGATAGCGCTCAGCCCTCTCCCTCAGTGTTCTCTGTAGGGATAATCCAAATACCCTCAACATCCATTATCCTGGGGTGGAAATAGCAGATCTACAAGCTCTTGTGAGCTTATAGATCGGCAATTTTTTGGCAAAGAGATTTGGTAGAGCATGTAAAAAAGACTGTATCAAGTACATTATTTCCAAGTCTGTTTGACCAATTATGGAGGTTTAAAGTGGTACCGGATATGCAGCTCGGCAAATAAAAGGTGAATTGATCCCAGTGCATGATGTAGGATAGTTTCACGATAAATTTAAATCTCCACGACACGATTATCGTGAGTGTTTTGTTTTTCAGCTGATGTGCTAGAAGAAGGCACACACCTGAGACTCGCCAAATAAGCGTTTGCACGTGCGTTCTCGCCAGCTGGCCTCAGCATGGACTTATAATATATATATACACACACGCACATTAGGAACGACGCTGCGAGAGACACTCACAGGGTCACCACCCGTCCTGTTGAATACGGAATCGTTCCGTATTTGGAAAGAGGTGTGCTGTAATGAACTGATACGAGACGGGAAAAAAAATGTGTTGAGTAATTTCTGAATACACAACGTCCCACATGTGCACAGTAGAAGAGAGAAATGCTGTGTTGACTGTGCAGGCAGCATGTTTGTTCCATAGTGGTTTGTTCCGTGCGACGATCAAAGTAACAATGATTTAAGTTTGACAGGGACAAATAGTTTATGTGTGTAATGTGCACGGTTCCTCTGACGATTGGGTTGGTGTGTGTGTGTTTGTGTGAGCTGTCTTATTCGTGTCCACGCATACTCTTTGTAACTGGGAAAAATGTGGCGCATTTTGTGTTGGAGCACTAATAAAGATGGCCCAATAATGTAGTTTTATACAAACATTAAGTGTACGGTCGATCAATATGCAAGTTGAAAGCAATGTAATGCATTGGATTCCCGATAAACGACGTACTCCTTCTCGATTAGGGTGGCTGGATTTAATAAAGTGATTCTCCACCTTTTCAAGGTACCCCCGGTTTGATATGCATTTGGCCAGTGGTTCTCAATCTGTGGGGGTCTCAACCAGGGCTGCAAATTATTTTGGGGGGGTCCCCAGATGATTAACTTAAGGCCACATTCTCATAATATAATTCGGTTTAGTCGTGCGAATGGGAGGGGTGAAGTTGCTACATTCTTGCATATTTAATTGATACGTTTGCGCTCACACTGCACTTTGTCATCCGAAACAAGGAATCGTCCACGTCTGTCCATGGGACATGTATGTATCCAAGCTGCATAATAATGCCCCCTCCATCTCCCTGTGTTTATTAATTCTTCAAGTTCAACTCACAATGTAACCGCAGGACCGCCGCAAAATTGAGGCGCAGGCGTCAGCCTATTTATCTGCGGTCGACGGTCGTAAACGGGCGATCAAAAAATAAAACCAGCGGCAGCCGGAGGGACTCGCAAAATCTACCAGCAATAAACCAGACAGCAAATACTTTTAATAGCAAGATATGAATATCTACGAAGAGGAGGACATCAACGTCTCTCTCTCTCTCTCTCTCTCTCTCTCTCTCTCTCTCTCTCTCTCTCTCTCTGCCCCTCGTCTTGCCCTCCGCTGGTTCCCTCTCTGCGCTCCGCGCATGAAGCGTCTCCATTTGGACATTATTTGGCACAGAGAGCCGCGCGCGCGAGCAAGGGCGAGAGACCCACACATCGGCCTATATTATATTAGGCCTATAGCCTATATATGATATACAAGTGACTCCTGTGGCACTTTCCTTTTATCTAACTGTGAGCAACTCCTCACAAATAATACACCATGTGCGATCGAGGGAGCGGTGATCAGAAATTGAATCAATGAGGGGAGGAGGCGGCCAGAATGGTCAGAAATCTAATGAGAACGGACGGTCTGGAGGGGGATTTAACCTTTTATAAATAACTATGGATTGAACCCGCACATGGCTCTATATATTGCCTGTATTTGAGACGGATGGATTCACACCAACAGTGAAGCGTTTGCTGTAGCGAATCGAAACCACCGTTTTTTTGTGGATTTGCATTTGTTTCTTTGATTCGAAAAATAATACGGATGCATCTTCACACATGCCCAAACGTTGTGTATTTTCTGACAATACGTTAGAGGATTCGTTTTAATCGCAATAAAACGTGCCTGTGTGAATGCCGCCTGAGTGTATAGCATTGCGAGGCGTTGTCAGCATGTAGATCAGCTATTTTCACAACCGTGTTATACAATGTAATGTAATGCCTCAACTCTTGGGGGTCCCCAGTTAAAATATGATTATTTTGGGGAACGCGGCTTGAAAAGGTTGAGAACCACTGCATTAGGCCACACAGACACCCATTGCATACCAATTCTTCTTTAACCCATTTAGAACAGGTACACATTATTGTTTATCATTATTTTATGTTTTAACTATTGAAAAATAGCAGATATACAAGCTCACAGCGCGGCACCGAGTGCCGCGCTGCGAGCTTGTAGATCTGCTATTTTTGAAAAATCGTGAAAATTAGAATTTTGACCCCGATTCTATAAGTGTCTTTTGAATCCTTCTAAGACTTTTTGAAAAACCTATGTTTCTATGTCAGCAATCTGGCTATAGCCATCGTCAAAGAAAAGGTCCTTTTCACTTAAATGGAGCAGTTAGTCTGTTCTTAGAGACTACTATGTCAGTGGCTCTCAAACCTTTTCATGTGAAGGACCCCCAAAATGATATTTATTTGGCCACGGACCCCCATCTCAAAATATTTAGTTCCAGGGACCACCCGGAAGCAAAATTTGAGTTACAAACGTTCGCTTTAAAAATACATATACATTTTCACGACTTTTTCAAAAATAGCAGATCTACAAGCTCGTAGCTTGTATATCTGCTATTTTTCACTGGTTAAAGCATTCAATAGTTCTAGGCCTAACAATTCAGAGAGTTTACTGTCAGAGAGGAACTCACTGTAACAGCCTCCAGTTCCTCCACACGGTGGAAACAGTTCTCCACCTCGGTCACCCTCTGAGCCACATCACCCATGTTAATCTGTACAGAGAGAAAGTGTAGAGGAAAAATATCATCTTGAGTGTTATGCATGTACAGTACACAGACAAAACGTGGCTTTAACAAGGCAACGGAAATGGCCTTATTCGTCTTTTCCTCTGACAGGTCAATCTGCGTTTTCTCCAAAACAGAAAAAAATGTTTTTCTTCCTGCAGAGCTCATTAAACATCTTATCTCTTTCTCACAACCTTGAGACAAAGAGCCACTGTAGGCATGTATTACTTCCTTACCTATCCTCCCTCCGCAGAAATCTATCAATGCTGTTCGATACTCCCTTCCTATCATGAATGTTTGCCATACCTGGGGCAGAGTACAATAATCTGTTGCACCCTGCATCTGCATCAGATTGTCATTGTCATTTTCGTGCTCTGACCCTGTTCATGAACAGTTGGAGAATAAAACCTTCCTTGTTTGATGTTTTTAAAGGAGCTATAGTCGACTTTTTCATTTTGGCTGTTGTCAGGCTGACTTTGTTTGCCTCTTCTATTCTTGAAAGAGTAGAAGAGGGATGTAAACAGAGTCAGCCTAACAACGGCCAAAATGATTATTTTATCATTATTTTACGCTTTTTGTGGTCATTTTTGAAAAGAAACACATATGAAGCTTAATGTTTTTGTAAAATATTTTCGAAACATTATTTTTATTTTAGCATCCGTTTTAGAAGAAAAAGTTGACTATAGCCCCTTTAACTTGTTTTGAGTTTATCTATTCTTTCTAAGAAAGTGTTGTCTTGTCCTTTGTGAATTTTTCCACCACAAGAGAGAGAGAGAGAGAGACAGACATCACCATTATCATAGCATGGAACCAGATCTCTATTGTTGCGTATCCACGGTGATGTGGTGAGTGACAGCTGGAGTTGGATTAGAGTCAAGGCCTTTGATGCCACTGGCCTCTGGGTGACTCCTACAGCGGCCCCTAGTGGCCTATGAGAACAGAGGCCATAATGACTGGTGAAGAGAGACCAAACTATTGTCTCTACCTGACCTTCCTGTCCACCATTTACACTTCAGTTTCAGATCTGGAACAATGCATCTCCAGGCATTCCCAGACGACTCCTCTGTTGTGGGCCGTAGAACTGAGGACAATGATGAGGGCTGAAGACCCATCTGGGAAGGGGGAGGGCTGAAGCACCATGGATGTTGGCCGTTTGAGGTACTGCAGTTGGGGCTTCTAACACATGAACGCGCATCTAGGCTTCTTTGTATTGACTGCGCGTTCATAGCGGAAGTGCTCGTTCATGAATTGGAGCCCCAGTGCGTCCATGAACACAAACTATGATGCAAAACACATCATTTAAGCCCCACTACGTCACGTTTCAGAGGCGTTTCCAAACGCGGAAGTACGCTTCATGCGCTGGGTGTGCAACTCAATGCAAGTGGACGGGCGGGGATATCTGGTGTCCTCTCTACTTATTATAACTCCATGTGAAATATATGTTCCGGTAAGATGCCCTAAGGGCGAGAAGGGCGAGGTCGCGCTGAAACAGCAGAGACTGACACAATATGGCCATATATCCAGCAAGAGCCTCCCAGATATGGGCTTAATATTGATGACATCAGGGATCTCGTCCGGCGTGACGGACGGACATGATCTGCAGGTTTTCAAATTAAATGCGACCTACAGTCGCAATGAAAAACAGCTGGTGATAGACACCAGACGGAGAGAGAGGAGTCTGTCTACAAAAAGGGACAGAGCAGACTGTACCTCCTGAGGAGGCTCAAGTCCTATGCTATAATGTGTGTAGCAGCAAGCTATTGAAAATGTGTTTTAGTAGTCTGCTGTAGCCATCATTCTATTCCATGCAGTGGTATCAAAGGCCTGTTAGTGAGCTGAACAAGCTCAATAAGATCACGAAGAAGGCCAGTTCTGTTGTGGGTCTCCGAATGGAAGGGCTGCAGTCAGTTGCAGAGAGGAGGATTAGGGAATAGGGACGCGTGAATCAAAACAGCGTCCCGGTCCTGACAATGGAACAAGGGCGGAGCGCTTGTTTTCGGTGGAGATGACGGAGGCGCGCCGGCGTTGTATTATAAACACAATCTGATCAAGCTATATTAACAACAATCACGACATAGGCTATTTATTATAATCACTAATTCACTATGAAGTGTCTTTAATTATAATTAATAAAGTAAAAATAGTCAAATAACAAACAAGGACAAATTGTTCTGCCCACAACCTTATCAAACCAAATTGCCTAAACTACTGCAAAAATGTAGGCCTATAACTATGGTTCTTAACTTCTTGTAAGTCCCAATTATTAAGTATAATACTTGACCTTATAAATATAAAATGTTTATGATTATTTCTTGTGTTATATGCAGGGCAGGAATTTCAGGGAGGCCATGAAGGCCATGGCCGTCGTTGCCCCACAGTTTGGCCTTGTGCCCCTCCAAAAAATGGCATGAACTGAGGCCACAGTGGCTTTAATGTCCCAGCTGACTGTACCACTTTCTCCTCTGTCTCTGTCTTGTCAATATGTGGACACCAGTGTCTTTTGGTGAGTCCCCATTTTTCTTTTATTTGTGCAGGGCTGAACATGGATCAGATCGTAAATACTCATTTATTTCACTGCAGTCTACATATTACATTTAAAATCATCCTTGACCCATTTCAATGTACCAAAATTGTGTTTTATTTGATGGCCTTCCTGCCCTGGCATTTGGCATTTGTGCCCTCAAACAAAGGACAACACCAAAGGCCAAGTGGCCTTGCCCCTAAAATGATGAAATTCCAGGCCTGGTTATATGTCATGAAACATCGCATGTAGGCCTATTATATTACCTATAACCTATACACGAGTGAGCTCTCGATCGGCACCTCCGCACGGTCCAGGCGAATGCAACGGAGCGCTCCCTACCTCCGGTTCAGCCAATCACAAGCTTCCATTGTCAGAACCGGGACGCTGTTTTGATACACGCAATAGGGACAAACTAAACTCCATAACTCCATGCTGTTTAACCCCTCCCATCCACTTGAGCTGCGGCTGAGCACCTTCATCCAGAGGCTCACTCTACCGAAGGCTCACTCTTTGAAAACGGAGCGGTACAGACTATTTCATGCCAACTGCCACCAGAATGCATATATGCATAAGAACTCTCTTCCTCAATGCAAGTGTTCCTGCATGTGTCAGCCCTGGTATTGTGTGAATTATGTCCATCTGTGTGTGATGTGGTCCTGTTTGCCATGCAATTATGTCCATCTGTGTGTGATGTGGTCCTGTTTGCCATGCAATTATGTCCATCTGTGTGTGATGTGGTCCTGTTTGCCATGTAGATTACATTATTTATTAGTGTGGTTGCCCGACAGGGCAACACACTGCAGTCCTGGGGAAACTTTATTTTCACCACTAGATAAACTTTTTGAAGCGGTGAAAGCGCTTCCAAGGAGTGGCTTTGTGTGTCCCGTTCATGTCCATATATGGTCATTCCAGTCCAGAATGAACAGGTTTTCATCTGTCCCGTACATGTGTGTCCCGTTCATGTCCATATATGGTCATTCCAGTCCAGGATGAACAGGTTTTATCTGTCCCGTACATCCAGAATATGTGTGTAACGTCCGTCCCGGTCTGATGATTGGATGATTAAAAATGTCCAATGAGACCATACTTTGAGGATTGGTCAAGCTTCACATGACAATTCGGCCCTCCAGATAAAATCATTCATTCATTCAGAATTGGAAGAATGTATAGATCACAGAGTTCATAGCTCTTGAACACATAGAATAAAAGTTCACCGCTTCACTTCGAACCAAGGTTTGATTTTTTGTGAATCAGATTCCTTTGGAAATTGATGTAAATCAGACGCAATTGGAAATTGAAGGAAAAGCATTAGAGGAGTGGTGATAGCTGGAGTATTGGTTGAGCTTCACATGACAGTTAACTTGTTGCAGAATATAGTCACGTCAACCATACTTGCCATTTCCAATTGCATCTTTCTTTATTTACTAGGGTAACTTTTCCGCTGCCATTGGAGATTGTCAGACAGACAGACTTCTGTCTGACAGGGATAGGGAATCAATAGGGAATCAATGGGAGTGGGAATCAATAGGGAATCAGTGGGAGTGGGAATCAATAGGGAATCAATGGGAGTGGGAATCAATAGGGAATCAATGGGAGTGGGAATCAATAGGGAATCAATTGGTCGAGCTTCACATAACAGTTAGCTTACTGCAGAATATGGTCAGTAGTCACGTCAGCAACCACACTCGCAATTTCAAATTGCATCTTAGTTTTATCACATTATGCTGCTGTAACACCTCAATTCCCCTTCTGGGATTAATAAAGTATCTCATCTCATCTCAGTTTACTACCCACTCAATTTATTTTTGTTGCTTTATATCCCCCAATTGTACATTAAAAGCAACGTCCACACATGTGTTGTTGTGAATGACTTGTCTTGGTACTTACTGCGCCACAGCCATGAGAGGTCTCACCTTGTCCACTTGGTCCTGCAGTTGTTCAACCTCCGTCTTAAGGCTGTTTCTGAAGGCCTTGAGGTCTCGGATCTCCTTCACTAGATCCTGGATGAGGGCCATGGACTGCCAACACAAGAACAACGTTCAACTGTAAATGAAAAATTGCAGATCGGCTTCAAATTAGGCCCCCTCAGTCTGCTGTAGTCCTGGCTTTCTGCAGGACACGTAGGACAGCAGTTGTTTGAGGAGGACAAAAAGGATTGCGAAGGACAGACACCATCCCAGTATTGGAATGTTTTTGATGATGTGACATGTAAAGGCCTGGAGGTGTCTCAAAGCGTGGGGCCCCACAATGGACATAGACAAGTGTCAAGTGAAGTACACAAAGTGAATTATTTGATTATATTATTATATAATATGTCCCAAAACTATTACTTACAGCAGGGGTCTTCAACAGGGGGTCCGGGACCCCTAGGGGGTCCTCCAAATCTTCCAATCCTTTTTATATTAACAACTTGAACCTTAGTGTCCATATTCTGAGAACTGTAGCAAAAAAATAGCAGATCTACATAGCTCACATCTTGCAGATCTACATAGTTCAAATAGCAGATCTACAAGTTTGTAAATCGGCTATTTTCAGCAAAGAGGTTTGGTGTAGAGGGGAAAACGAGCAGACTAAGTACACAGTGAAAGGTCAAGTTTATTAACCCATTTAGGCCTAACCTATAGTTAGGCCTAAATCAGAATTTAGCCTACAAAAACAAATATGTTGCAACATACATGTACTGTAAGCCCCTCCCATACACTAAAATGTGTACCCGGCCTGAATGGGAGTAGGATAGAGGGCGGTGTGGGGGCCCAGGGCAGTTGGTGACGTCACAGTAGGGGTGCGTGCATGTGTGTGCATGTGTATGTGCGTGCGTGTGTGCGTGCGTGCGTGTGTGCGTGTGTGTGTGTGTGTGTGTGTGTGTGGGTGTGTGTGTGTGTGTGTGTGTGTGTGTGTGTGTGTGTGTGTGTGTGTGTGTGTGTGTGTGTGTGTGTGTGTGTTTCAAAAGTGAATAAAGGGCCCATGTTGGGGGTGTATTGTTTGGTGTTCATTCTTAAAGACAGTGGGTGTTTTATTGTTTTTCTAAAGGCTGGCTTTACCGTGACTGTAATTAGGGAATGGACAGGATGAGGTTCCCTTTGTGGGATGCGAGAAGAGATTATTTTTGAGTTGTGAAGGGGATACTGCAGATTAGTTCCACTAGGTCTAGAACAATAGGTGACAGTGCATTGAATAGATCTTTCTATCAGGGGTCGTGCCCACAGGCAGAAGGGTCATGGATCTTATTTAAAACAAAGATGGTCACAGGTTGGTGAGGTCGGGGGGCATGGGACAGTGGGTGCAGGGGTTGACCATAGCCTCACACTGTGCTAATCTCGGCCAGCTAGCGGGGTGATGATAACGAGATGGTCTTTGAGGGCTCGAGGGGGTACTATAGATTAGCTATACTATGCAGAAGAACAATAGGGTGCAATGCTGTGAATAGATTTTGTACCATTGAGATGGGGGGTGTATGCAAAACGGTTATGGATGGTATAGAATTAAAACAAAGATGGATACAGGAGCTTGTATTGGGGTGAGGATGGATGGGGAGATGTGTTATGAGGGTAATTTCTGTGGTCGGGGGTCAGCGAGAGTTGGAGGGGTCGCTCACGGCCTCATACTGGGATGATGCACCAACAACTGGCTATTGGTTATTCATTATAGCGTGGTTAGTCTGTGTGTATGTGTGTGTGTGTGTGTGTGTGTATGTGTGTATGTGTGTGTGTGTGTGTGTGTGTGTGTGTGTGTGTGTGTGTGTGTGTGTGTGTGTGTGTGTGTATGTGTGTGTGTGTGTGTGTGTGTGTGTGTGTGTGTGTGTGTGTGTGTGTGTGTGTGTGTGTGTGTCTGTGTATGTGTGTGTGTGTGTGTGTGTGTGTGTGTGTGTGTGTGTGTGTGTCTGTGTGTGTGTGTATGTTTTACTTTTACCATTAAATAGATTCACCAAAAACGTTTTCTATATTTAAAATGTGAGCGTATCAATAATATTATTATTCCTGCAGGGGAGACCGTGGGGCTGGTGGGGGCAATCTACACCAAGCAACACATATAATTGGTTGCCGGTATACAATACCAGCGAATCATGGGTGGGGATGGGAGGGGTCACCACTAGTTAAATAGTGGCGGGATAGTCCTGTAACCGGTCTCCTAAGATCTCAAGCTGGTCTACACTTTTTGCGGCTTCTTCATCTAGAGCAATCATGGCAAATCCAGATGGTGAGTGGAATCTGATACGATATTCTCTGGTAATACGAACGTGAATATGTGTACTATATGGCAGATGCATGTGTGATGTATATACACTATGGTAACTATACTTTTCCATGGCTAGGTAGATCTTCAAAGCAGACGGTATCCCCGGTGAACGTGACGTCGCGAAAGAGGGGGAATAGTCCAATTGTACAACACAGAGGGAAGAAACGTAGACTATGTAAGTATGATATCAATCCCATAACCTGATATTTTCCATGCAAATTTACAAGCTGCAGATCAGCCGTTTTGCACACTATTCAAACGCATGTAGATCGGCTGTTTTCTAAAATGTTTTTCTTTTTTATTGTTTTTATTGAAAGTTGTATGATACGATACTATTACCAATGTGTAACAGTAATCTATCAAGATCTATTAGTATTTCAAATCATTGTTTTTCTATCTGTACAGCTACCCCGTGGAAGTCGGAGAGTGCCCACAGGCCCAGGGTTGTGACGGCGGACCCAGACATATCCACACAGCTCACCAGTGAACCTAGCGGTAAGTGCCCCATTCGATAACGTGATATCTACTAGGTATTTTACAACTGTGGATATCATTCGAATTGGATAGAGTTGAGATTATAGATCGCGGTATTTTCTAAAATGTTTTTCTTTTTTTCTTTTTTTGTGTTTTTGTATTGAAGTTGTGAGATGTGACACTATTTCGAATGTGTAAGACTAGTGTATCATGTCGTAGTAGTATTATTAAAACAATGCTTTCTATTGCTACAGATACCCCGCGGGAGCCAGAGATTGACATCACTGTCGAGAACACGGTCGTAGAACCCGTCATTTCCGGAGGGGGCGATGGTGAAATAGCCGGTAAGTGTCATCTCACCCATCACAGGATATCTTCCGTGTATTTACAAGATGAACATCAATAGGATTGGACAGGGTTATGGGTTATAGATCATCTATTTTCTGGGGTCGTTTTTAAATATTTTCAATGTTTGTATTGAACTTGTGAATTGTAACGCTAATACCAATGTGTGTCTGTATTCTAACGTAGGCTATCAGTGTATTAAAGCATACTTTCTATTGTTATAGGGTCGTCGTCGTCGGTACCAGTGTATCCGGACCCTGCGAGTCTCCTCAATATCCGGCAAGCTGTGGCATCACTCGACAGCGAAGCAGCGCAGAAGCGTGAAGACGATCTGTTCTACTTTGACGCGGCGGAACTATTCGAGGCGATTGTGCCGGGGTGTTCTACAACTGTGAGTGCTACTATTCATAGTACTGGTTTAGAAATTGCCGCTCTCCCCCGGGATGATGAGATCGTGCAGGGGTCTTCTACAATTGTGTCTGGTAGTAGCAGTGATAGCACTAGTAATCGTAGTACTGGTTTAGAAAATGCAGCTCTCACTTCTGATGTTATTATCCCTCGGGCTGGGGAGATTGTGAATTTACGTGATTTTATGCGCACCGAAATACATGGTGCGGTGGCCAAAGGTATCAAGTCTATGACGGCTACGGTCAGGAAACACACAAACATAATTGTGCAAACATTAAACAACAAAGTGAGACAGTTGACAGCTGCAGGGACGGACCATGTCACCCAAATAGATCAGAGGATTGGCCGCAGATTAAACGCCCAGACACGTTCTATACACATTGGCATCGAGAACGCATCTTCTGTGATTCAAGACGAGATACAGAAGGCCGACCTGAATGTCGACAGGAAAGTTAGTGCTATAGCCAGTATACACACAAAGAGTATCCTTTCGGGGATCCTCCAGGCTAAATCAATCCTTCGCAGAGATATGATAAAAACTATCACGGTTGCGAGAGCTAGCCTCGAAAACGCAAAGAGTACAAATATACTGCTCGATAAAATGGCTCGTACTCTCCGTGAAAAAATCAGGCCCTCCAACCAAAAGAAGGGCTCTGTGTCTATACTGTAACATATCAAATGGTTGGAAGAGGTTGACCGATACACATTTTTGTTATTTTAACTTTTTTTTTTTTTTCTTTTTTCTCTATTACTAGTCTATGAGATCATAACCATATCGTTAAGGATCATATGAATTCTGGGGGGATACCATATACTGTACAATATAAGTATTCACTAAATTGTGTTGGAAATAATCTATATACATCTTAAAATGGCGGGGGTCCATCGGGGTAGTGACGATGACGATCATAATATGGATGCTATCATGGCTAGTCAGCAGATAGAGACCACTGGTATATCTATGTTACGGGTCCCACATGGAGGGGTTATCGAGGATCGTATTTATGATGCTTTCATGAATACCCAACAGATAGATAACAGTAACATACCTACGACCGAGGATCGTTCTGGGGAGGCCGTGGACGACCGCGATATTGACGCTATCATGAATACTTATCAGGTAGAAAACAATAATATGTCTATGGAGTGGATGGCGCCCGGGGGTGTTGACGATGATTCTAATATTGATGCTATCATGGATACTTGCATGGCTGAATGCAATGATATAGCTGGTTTCTTAACCGATAGTATGATCAAAACTAATGATATACTGCGTAACTTTCCCCATAGCGGAGAGCATATCAGTGAGTCTGACATGGTGATGGAAATAGACGATATCTCCGAAATGTCAAACTCTGATTCTGAGCACGACATTTCACCTATATCCCCTGATTCCACCAACACTATGACCACAGATGCATGTCAAAATGCAGTCACCCCATTGCAGATAGGATATGGGGTACGTAATACGGCCAGTGGTAGTACTAGTCGTATGAGTGAACATGGGGCAGCTGTAAATACAGATAGGGGTAATGAGACATCCGATACTCAAAGAACGCAAACTACATGCATACCAAAATTTAATGCAAAAGTGATCCGTGAAGCTATAGATTTCAGTAAGATACCCACTGATAATCTGAGTCTAATACCTGAGTTAATAAAGAGCTGTTTATCACACCCCATTAATAGAGCTGTGGAACAGTCAACACCTGGAAGTATTCTAAGCATTACTTTAGACGGCCCCACACTCGCCAGCGATGTAACCACGGTTGTGCGCGCGGATAGCCCCGACATTGCTGGTCATTTTGTAGAGGAGGTTGCTAATGTCATACAAAGCAATGACGAGATATTAGCGGATGAGCAGTTGTGTATGACTATCAACATTGCATGTGGGAGCAGTGGTGGCAGTAGACACCGTAGACTTGGTAAAAGCAGAGTACCATTTAATATGCTAATGGAGAAAAAACTATTGAAAAAAGCTCTCTTTTGTCCCGATAACACAGATAATCTCTGCTTTTCTTTATGCGTGGCCCGGTACTTACACCCGGATAGTCATACCGATGCACTGGACTCTATTGCTAGGGATATACAGTCACAATCAGGACTTCCCCCCGATCATAGAGTTGAACTGGGGGACATATCCACCTTTGAAGCTCTATTGGATAAAAAAATAATTGTTTTCCATCACAGTAATGAGCAGAAAAACGTCACTCTTTTCCAAACTACCAGAGGTCATAACCCAGAAAGTGATAGTGATAAAATACAAATTTATCTGCGAAATGACCATTACTGTCTCATCCTGAAACCCAATGTGTTTCATGGAAATTCCTATGCATGCAATTATTGCTTCAGCGGGTTTAACGATCGAACGAAGCATTCATGTGCGGCGTTGTGTAAAGTGTGCTTCACAAACTGCAAGAACATATCTGACGATGAACCTATACGTGCGTTATGTCTAAAATGCAACCAGATTTGTAGATCTAAGGCGTGTAAAGAACAGCATGAAAAATGCTCCCCTATAGCAAATTTTGTACCGTGTGTGACGTTAATACGCTGTAAAGATTGTAACACGTTGTACAACCGTAATGCAGCGAAGAAGCATAAATGTACACAGGCCGTGTGCAATCACTGCCAACAGGAAATACCCTCTGGTACAGACCATTCATGCTTTATAACCACCATTCCACGGAAAAAGGAGCTTGAGACAAAATATATCATTTACGACTTTGAAACCCAGGATGTTAATGGGACACATGTAGCTAATTATGTATATGCGATGGGGTTGGATAAAAATCCAGCCCACACATTTAAAATGGGTGGGGAGGAGTGTGTTAACGCGTTTATTGATAACTACAGACAAGAGAAGTACATAGGGTATACATTCATTGCACATAATGCGGCAGGGTATGATAGCCATATTCTGCTACGTCAGATGGTTGATAGGGGTATTAAAGTTGATACTATCATGCGCGGTAACAGGATAATCATCCTGACAGATCCCCATTATAACCAGAGGTATATCGACAGTTGCTCTTTCCTCCCAATGAAGCTGTCAAGTACCCCTTCAGCTATGGGTTTCCCCGAAAAGTCCAAAGGGTTCTTTCCGCATAAATTTAATACCCCTGAAAACCAGATGTATAGGGATGTCTACCCGGAACCATATTATTACGGGTATGACCAAATGCATGACTCTGATAAAGGGGACTTCATGAAATGGTACGGGACAGTAGCAGGCAAGATATTCAATCTTCAGAGCGAGCTGGCCTATTACTGCAGGAACGATGTTGAAATATTACGCGAAGCACTTGTACGATACAGAGACGCATTCATTGGGTCCACAGGTGTGGATCCATTATCTTGTACGACACTGCCCGGTGCATGCATGCGTGTTTACAAGACTAACTTTCTAAAAGATGAGACTATAGCCCTCACGTATGAAAATGCCTACATCAATCAGCACAAAGCATTTTCGAACGCCTCAATACAATGGATTGAATATTTAATGTATACAGAAAACTGTACGTATAGACATGCGTTAAATTTTGGTGAGGATAAAATTGGGCGGTTTTATGTAGATGCCCATAATCCGGAGACGAACACTGTGTTAGAATTTGCAGGATGTTGGTGGCACGGGCATTTCATGAAGTCCCCTTTATCAGAGTCATGCATTTGGTCATACCCGTAATAATATGGTTCCGGGTAGACATCCCTATACATCTGGTTTTCAGGGGTATTAAATTTATGCGGAAAGAACCCTTTGGACTTTTCGGGGAAACCCATAGCTGAAGGGGTACTTGACAGCTTCATTGGGAGGAAAGAGCAACTGTCGATATACCTCTGGTTATAATGGGGATCTGTCAGGATGATTATCCTGTTACCGCGCATGATAGTATCAACTTTAATACCCCTATCAACCATCTGACGTAGCAGAATATGGCTATCATACCCTGCCGCATTATGTGCAATGAATGTATACCCTATGTACTTCTCTTGTCTGTAGTTATCAATAAACGCGTTAACACACTCCTCCCCACCCATTTTAAATGTGTGGGCTGGATTTTTATCCAACCCCATCGCATATACATAATTAGCTACATGTGTCCCATTAACATCCTGGGTTTCAAAGTCGTAAATGATATATTTTGTCTCAAGCTCCTTTTTCCGTGGAATGGTGGTTATAAAGCATGAATGGTCTGTACCAGAGGGTATTTCCTGTTGGCAGTGATTGCACACGGCCTGTGTACATTTATGCTTCTTCGCTGCATTACGGTTGTACAACGTGTTACAATCTTTACAGCGTATTAACGTCACACACGGTACAAAATTTGCTATAGGGGAGCATTTTTCATGCTGTTCTTTACACGCCTTAGATCTACAAATCTGGTTGCATTTTAGACATAACGCACGTATAGGTTCATCGTCAGATATGTTCTTGCAGTTTGTGAAGCACACTTTACACAACGCCGCACATGAATGCTTCGTTCGATCGTTAAACCCGCTGAAGCAATAATTGCATGCATAGGAATTTCCATGAAACACATTGGGTTTCAGGATGAGACAGTAATGGTCATTTCGCAGATAAATTTGTATTTTATCACTATCACTTTCTGGGTTATGACCTCTGGTAGTTTGGAAAAGAGTGACGTTTTTCTGCTCATTACTGTGATGGAAAACAATTATTTTTTTATCCAATAGAGCTTCAAAGGTGGATATGTCCCCCAGTTCAACTCTATGATCGGGGGGAAGTCCTGATTGTGACTGTATATCCCTAGCAATAGAGTCCAGTGCATCGGTATGACTATCCGGGTGTAAGTACCGGGCCACGCATAAAGAAAAGCAGAGATTATCTGTGTTATCGGGACAAAAGAGAGCTTTTTTCAATAGTTTTTTCTCCATTAGCATATTAAATGGTACTCTGCTTTTACCAAGTCTACGGTGTCTACTGCCACCACTGCTCCCACATGCAATGTTGATAGTCATACACAACTGCTCATCCGCTAATATCTCGTCATTGCTTTGTATGACATTAGCAACCTCCTCTACAAAATGACCAGCAATGTCGGGGCTATCCGCGCGCACAACCGTGGTTACATCGCTGGCGAGTGTGGGGCCGTCTAAAGTAATGCTTAGAATACTTCCAGGTGTTGACTGTTCCACAGCTCTATTAATGGGGTGTGATAAACAGCTCTTTATTAACTCAGGTATTAGACTCAGATTATCAGTGGGTATCTTACTGAAATCTATAGCTTCACGGATCACTTTTGCATTAAATTTTGGTATGCATGTAGTTTGCGTTCTTTGAGTATCGGATGTCTCATTACCCCTATCTGTATTTACAGCTGCCCCATGTTCACTCATACGACTAGTACTACCACTGGCCGTATTACGTACCCCATATCCTATCTGCAATGGGGTGACTGCATTTTGACATGCATCTGTGGTCATAGTGTTGGTGGAATCAGGGGATATAGGTGAAATGTCGTGCTCAGAATCAGAGTTTGACATTTCGGAGATATCGTCTATTTCCATCACCATGTCAGACTCACTGATATGCTCTCCGCTATGGGGAAAGTTACGCAGTATATCATTAGTTTTGATCATACTATCGGTTAAGAAACCAGCTATATCATTGCATTCAGCCATGCAAGTATCCATGATAGCATCAATATTAGAATCATCGTCAACACCCCCGGGCGCCATCCACTCCATAGACATATTATTGTTTTCTACCTGATAAGTATTCATGATAGCGTCAATATCGCGGTCGTCCACGGCCTCCCCAGAACGATCCTCGGTCGTAGGTATGTTACTGTTATCTATCTGTTGGGTATTCATGAAAGCATCATAAATACGATCCTCGATAACCCCTCCATGTGGGACCCGTAACATAGATATACCAGTGGTCTCTATCTGCTGACTAGCCATGATAGCATCCATATTATGATCGTCATCGTCACTACCCCGATGGACCCCCGCCATTTTAAGATGTATATAGATTATTTCCAACACAATTTAGTGAATACTTATATTGTACAGTATATGGTATCCCCCCAGAATTCATATGATCCTTAACGATATGGTTATGATCTCATAGACTAGTAATAGAGAAAAAAGAAAAAAAAAAAAAAAGTTAAAATAACAAAAATGTGTATCGGTCAACCTCTTCCAACCATTTGATATGTTACAGTATAGACACAGAGCCCTTCTTTTGGTTGGAGGGCCTGATTTTTTCACGGAGAGTACGAGCCATTTTATCGAGCAGTATATTTGTACTCTTTGCGTTTTCGAGGCTAGCTCTCGCAACCGTGATAGTTTTTATCATATCTCTGCGAAGGATTGATTTAGCCTGGAGGATCCCCGAAAGGATACTCTTTGTGTGTATACTGGCTATAGCACTAACTTTCCTGTCGACATTCAGGTCGGCCTTCTGTATCTCGTCTTGAATCACAGAAGATGCGTTCTCGATGCCAATGTGTATAGAACGTGTCTGGGCGTTTAATCTGCGGCCAATCCTCTGATCTATTTGGGTGACATGGTCCGTCCCTGCAGCTGTCAACTGTCTCACTTTGTTGTTTAATGTTTGCACAATTATGTTTGTGTGTTTCCTGACCGTAGCCGTCATAGACTTGATACCTTTGGCCACCGCACCATGTATTTCGGTGCGCATAAAATCACGTAAATTCACAATCTCCCCAGCCCGAGGGATAATAACATCAGAAGTGAGAGCTGCATTTTCTAAACCAGTACTACGATTACTAGTGCTATCACTGCTACTACCAGACACAATTGTAGAAGACCCCTGCACGATCTCATCATCCCGGGGGAGAGCGGCAATTTCTAAACCAGTACTATGAATAGTAGCACTCACAGTTGTAGAACACCCCGGCACAATCGCCTCGAATAGTTCCGCCGCGTCAAAGTAGAACAGATCGTCTTCACGCTTCTGCGCTGCTTCGCTGTCGAGTGATGCCACAGCTTGCCGGATATTGAGGAGACTCGCAGGGTCCGGATACACTGGTACCGACGACGACGACCCTATAACAATAGAAAGTATGCTTTAATACACTGATAGCCTACGTTAGAATACAGACACACATTGGTATTAGCGTTACAATTCACAAGTTCAATACAAACATTGAAAATATTTAAAAACGACCCCAGAAAATAGATGATCTATAACCCATAACCCTGTCCAATCCTATTGATGTTCATCTTGTAAATACACGGAAGATATCCTGTGATGGGTGAGATGACACTTACCGGCTATTTCACCATCGCCCCCTCCGGAAATGACGGGTTCTACGACCGTGTTCTCGACAGTGATGTCAATCTCTGGCTCCCGCGGGGTATCTGTAGCAATAGAAAGCATTGTTTTAATAATACTACTACGACATGATACACTAGTCTTACACATTCGAAATAGTGTCACATCTCACAACTTCAATACAAAAACACAAAAAAAGAAAAAAAGAAAAACATTTTAGAAAATACCGCGATCTATAATCTCAACTCTATCCAATTCGAATGATATCCACAGTTGTAAAATACCTAGTAGATATCACGTTATCGAATGGGGCACTTACCGCTAGGTTCACTGGTGAGCTGTGTGGATATGTCTGGGTCCGCCGTCACAACCCTGGGCCTGTGGGCACTCTCCGACTTCCACGGGGTAGCTGTACAGATAGAAAAACAATGATTTGAAATACTAATAGATCTTGATAGATTACTGTTACACATTGGTAATAGTATCGTATCATACAACTTTCAATAAAAACAATAAAAAAGAAAAACATTTTAGAAAACAGCCGATCTACATGCGTTTGAATAGTGTGCAAAACGGCTGATCTGCAGCTTGTAAATTTGCATGGAAAATATCAGGTTATGGGATTGATATCATACTTACATAGTCTACGTTTCTTCCCTCTGTGTTGTACAATTGGACTATTCCCCCTCTTTCGCGACGTCACGTTCACCGGGGATACCGTCTGCTTTGAAGATCTACCTAGCCATGGAAAAGTATAGTTACCATAGTGTATATACATCACACATGCATCTGCCATATAGTACACATATTCACGTTCGTATTACCAGAGAATATCGTATCAGATTCCACTCACCATCTGGATTTGCCATGATTGCTCTAGATGAAGAAGCCGCAAAAAGTGTAGACCAGCTTGAGATCTTAGGAGACCGGTTACAGGACTATCCCGCCACTATTTAACTAGTGGTGACCCCTCCCATCCCCACCCATGATTCGCTGGTATTGTATACCGGCAACCAATTATATGTGTTGCTTGGTGTAGATTGCCCCCACCAGCCCCACGGTCTCCCCTGCAGGAATAATAATATTATTGATACGCTCACATTTTAAATATAGAAAACGTTTTTGGTGAATCTATTTAATGGTAAAAGTAAAACATACACACACACACAGACACACACACACACACACACACACACACACACACACACACACACACACATACACAGACACACACACACACACACACACACACACACACACACACACACACACACACACACACACACACACACACACACACATACACACATACACACACACACACACACACACATACACACAGACTAACCACGCTATAATGAATAACCAATAGCCAGTTGTTGGTGCATCATCCCAGTATGAGGCCGTGAGCGACCCCTCCAACTCTCGCTGACCCCCGACCACAGAAATTACCCTCATAACACATCTCCCCATCCATCCTCACCCCAATACAAGCTCCTGTATCCATCTTTGTTTTAATTCTATACCATCCATAACCGTTTTGCATACACCCCCCATCTCAATGGTACAAAATCTATTCACAGCATTGCACCCTATTGTTCTTCTGCATAGTATAGCTAATCTATAGTACCCCCTCGAGCCCTCAAAGACCATCTCGTTATCATCACCCCGCTAGCTGGCCGAGATTAGCACAGTGTGAGGCTATGGTCAACCCCTGCACCCACTGTCCCATGCCCCCCGACCTCACCAACCTGTGACCATCTTTGTTTTAAATAAGATCCATGACCCTTCTGCCTGTGGGCACGACCCCTGATAGAAAGATCTATTCAATGCACTGTCACCTATTGTTCTAGACCTAGTGGAACTAATCTGCAGTATCCCCTTCACAACTCAAAAATAATCTCTTCTCGCATCCCACAAAGGGAACCTCATCCTGTCCATTCCCTAATTACAGTCACGGTAAAGCCAGCCTTTAGAAAAACAATAAAACACCCACTGTCTTTAAGAATGAACACCAAACAATACACCCCCAACATGGGCCCTTTATTCACTTTTGAAACACACACACACACACACACACACACACACACACACACACACACACACACACACACACACACACACACACACACCCACACACACACACACACACACACACACACACACACGCACGCACGCACACACGCACGCACATACACATGCACACACATGCACGCACCCCTACTGTGACGTCACCAACTGCCCTGGGCCCCCACACCGCCCTCTATCCTACTAATGGGTAAGTATTGATGGCTCAAGTGGTTAAATATCTGAAAACACACATTGACATGAATCCAAAATACACTGATGATTGTGCTGTCAAACAATGAAACATTATGGAATCTATGAACAGGTTGTGGGGGTCCCTGCTTCATCTCTCTCTCAACTAAGGGGTCCTCGGCTTGAAAAGACCCCTGACTTACAGGATTCAAATAAAAAAATAGCAGATCTACACATTTTGATACTCAAGTAGGGCGTTATTCTAAGAAAAGACACATAAAGTTAGAATGTGG
Organism: Nannobrachium achirus; assembly: GCF_963921795.1. Lineage (NCBI taxonomy): Eukaryota > Metazoa > Chordata > Actinopteri > Myctophiformes > Myctophidae > Nannobrachium > Nannobrachium achirus. The sequence continues at coordinate 63,197,973 of NC_137813.1, forward strand.
AGATAAGAGGTTTCTGCGATATGTTTGACACACACATGCATGCATGCACGCACGCACGCACGCACGCACGCACACACGCACACACGCACACACACCTGCCAGCACTGAAGGTCCCTGACAACCTAAACTGGGCCCGGTTCCAACAGCAATCCCCGTGCGCCCCCGCCCATGCTAGCTGTCTGGCTGTGTTCCTAACCTCTGGCCTTCAATGCAAAGTGCTGTTGACAAGTGCTGTTGACTTGGGAGAGGGCACTGTGTGTGACTCAACGCTGCCCCCGCACAGATCCTGGATCAGCTCCGTCAAGCTGTTGCCCGTGTGTTGACTCACAGGCCCCACAGATCCGGGATAGGCCACGTCAAGCAGTGGCGTCAGTTCAGCAAAAGCTAAGGTATGGCAACATGACCGGTGTCTTGCACGCGTGCCTTCGTGCGCGTGCAAGACACCAGTCATGTTGCCTTACCTTGCCATACCTTAGCATCATTTATTTTAAGAATACATTCTATTTTCCCACCATTTCTACGGTTTCTTAGACTGGATATGGCAGCCTGGAATGGTTGTTCAAGTGCAGCTAAACTTGGCATGTTAGTAAACGTGCCACAATTAACAATAATGCATTGCACCTGTGCAGCTGACCTGCGGAACCTGGGAATATACCATTTTGTCAAGATGGGGAGAAGTGTGGAGAATATAATTATAATACCTTGTTAAAGTGACCATTTTGTTAAATTTTGCATTTGTAGTTATTTTACTGTAGTTTAACGACATAATAACCAGAACAGATAGACAAAGAGACATTCATGGATTTATATTTAAAAGTAACTTTTATTTGCCCCCCTGGACCCAGGGTATGGCAGCTGCATACCCCTGCCATACCCAATTGACGCCCCTGGGCCACGTCAAGCTGTTACACACCCGTTACAGAAGCTTGTATCGCCGCACAAACCCAGCGGGAAACAGGACTTGGCCCAATAGGCCAGTCAATGTGAGGTTTGACCCAAAGGAAATTGCAATAGTAATGGTTCAAGGTTTGTTATGATCCTTACAGTCATCTAAAAAGCATGTTTAAAGTTTCTATTTAATTTTTCTTTTTTTATTTAATTTTCGTCAGTGAAACGCAATCGACAAAAAAAAATGTGTTGTAGTTTTAGTCGACAAAATCAACACTGTTTGGTATGCTGAGAGAATCATTGCCACATCGCTCACATGGATGCCGCCAAACAGGGTTAGGTTTCTTTACTTGAATCTGCAATTTCGTAACTTAATGAATCTACAGTAAAAGGTTATTTTACCCAATCTGTTCCTTTGTTAAAATAAGTGTTACAGTACATACTGTAGATCTATATATGGGCACTCTAGCAATCGAGTGTTTGGATTGGATAAGACTATTTAACTATTTAAGCAAAAAAAAAAAAACAGGAACAAACAATTTAGGATGAAATGATTCGGAGCTGACCGCCCATATTTATTCAGGCTGGGTTAATGGCTGACCACTCTGAATGAGCTCTGGACAGTAAAGTGATGTTAAATATTAACATTACTGAAGCTGAATATCTGAATATCACCAGCTTTTCTGGTCATCTATAACGGTGGTTCTCAACCTTTTCAGGCCACGACCCCCAAAATAATCATATTTTAACTGGGGACCCCCCACCCTGACGAGCACTAAGAGTTGAGGCATTACATTTTGTATGATGTATCTCAATTTTGCGAGGCAATTTTGCACATTGCCTCGCAATGTGCATACAGTATACCCTCTATACACTGTTGGTCTGTTTACTTTTGAGTGACAAAACAATGTTGCACATTAAGCTAATCATCTGGGGACCCCCCCTAAATAATTTGGGGACCCCCACAGGTTGAGAACCACCAGATGACAGTGAAGTGACAATTTAAGGACTTTTAAGACCTTTTTAATGCCTTAAAAAAAAGAGAGAAAGCCTATTATTGCATCAAAAGTAATCAACAAACCATACAATAGGAACCGTTCAAACATTGGCCAAATTGTCAATTAATGGGCAAAAGAGGGCAAAAGTTATGAGAAGAGCTTGTAGATCTGCTATTTTCGCAAAATGAATCTGTGGAACCGAGTCAAACTAAATGTTATGTCTCAGCAACTCCTACATCCACCACTCACTTCAAACTGGGTTTGATTTTTCTTTCTTTTTTGACTGCAAAGGGAAATAATAATAATAATATTAAGTTGTTTTTTTCTGCAATACAGCCAGGTTCATTCAAATTTGTGTTGTCATACATAGGTACATGTAGAGGCTCTGTATAAGCCCTTTGGGCTTCTTGCCTCCTCCTGGTTCAAGTTCAAATGTAAGCCATTTACCATGAGAGGGAATGGGTTGTTGGCTGATTTACCATTGTTTCAGGGCACGTGGCGAGGCCGAGTGCCAAACAACCCTGAAACAGTGGCAAATCAGCCAACAACCCACGACCCTCGAATGGTAAATTGCTTTTCTACCACTTCTACCATATAAATGAAAGAAAACACAGTTGTAACTTGCAAGGTTATTTAGTTACAATCATTAATTGTTCAACAGTGGGCGGGGTCCATGAGCCAACTCAAGGTTGTTGACTGATTTACCACTGTTTTAAGCCAATCAGAATCCAGTATCTGAACATGTGGGCCACATACAAAAAGTGGTAGAAATGATTATTTGGGGGGGGGGGGATCTTGGCTTGAAAAGGTTGCAGAACCACTGATCTATAGTAACATCATTAGCTGTCCTACAGGGACCACTCGGGTGCCACACGGTGCCGTGTTGCCCTGGCAAAAAAAAAAAGAAAGAAAAAAAAGAGGAAAGAAAACCCTTTTTTCCTCAACAGCATTCTGGGCCCTGGGTGCTTTAACAGTTTGGCTGCTCTTGGTAGCCAAACACGTTCACAGACGAGATAAGGTTTCCATGGTAACCCGCATCTCAGACGCTTGCTACGGGTGCTGGTGAAAGAAAAAACTGCATACGTCATGACGCAACGCAGCCAGAAGCAACCGAGAGTGGCCATTATCCATTGACTCCTATTCTATACTGAAACATAAAAACGGCTTTATCTCGAAATAAGGTGCAAATAACGCCGAGGAGGCCGAGATCAGCTTGTCTTCACGGCGACACTATGCCGTGATGGTCGGCCCCGGTTAGGATTTTAGTTTTCGCGACCGTTTGTAAACAAACAGATCTCCTTCCTGGATCGTCAGTGTACACCCACGTGCACACGCACGGAGCTTCCGGGGCTCTTCAAAATAAAGCGCAAGTGAATGGTGGCGTCCTGAGTGTTAACTATTGAAACATAGCAGATATATAAAATATAAAAATAGCAGATATAATAGCAGATATACAGCGCGGCACTCGGTGCCGCGCTGCGAGCTTGTATATCTGCTATTTTTGAAAAATCTTGGAAATTTGTGTCTTTGAATATTTCAGTTTCAAAGACACAAAATATTTAGTTCCAGGGACCCCTCAGAAGCAAAATATTAGTTACAAATGTTCGCTTAAAAAATACATAGATTCAAATTCAAAGATTTGCACACTTTTTCATGACTTTTCAAAAATAGCAGATCTACAAGCTCGCAGCGCGGCACTCGGTGCTGCGCTGTGAGCATGTATATCTGCTATTTTTCAATAGCTAAAGTATAAAATAATTAAGGCCCCTCCACCTTGGGCCCTAGTAACTCAGTCCCACTTTCCCCCCCTTGTGATGCCCCTGCCTGCTGTTGCTGTCCCAGTTACTGCAGCAACCAGTGCCCCCCCACCCCACACACACAGACACGCACAGTGTGGTGCATGGTGCTGCAGATAGCATGGCTACCATGGAGGAGGGGGTGTCCCTTGCGGGCATGGTGCCCGACACTAAAAAAATAAGGAAAAAAAAACACCATCCTCACATATGGGATATGCTAGCCTATCCTAGAACCAAGACATCCAGGATTGCAGTGAATCATGACCATAAAACCTTTGATCCTATATGTGAAAACGTATTTTAACATTACATTATTTGATATACTACATTTAATAACTGCCCTTTGTTTAGCGATTTTCAAAATGTTCTTTTCGTAGAAACCAAGGTTTTATGGTCATGATTCACTGCAATCCTGGATGGCTTGGTTCGAGGCTTAACATAATTGTTATAAATATTTTCGTGAAAGTCTATGAGGAAAATGAACGGGATATTTTTTAGTGGGACCAGTAAAACCACGCCCACTGCGATGCTCTATACTGCAGTGGTTCTCCAACTTTCAAATGTCAAGGTCTTCCCTTAACTCTGACAGTGTACAAATGGAACCAAATGGACCCGTCAGGGAGAACCACTGGGATTAACCTCGCCCACCAGGCTTTCTGAGGGAAAGCCTGGTGATCGTTAACAACGGGTGGTTTGATCCGGTCTAGGCGGAAACCACAAGCTGAAGAAGCGGCGTTGCTTTGTTTTGGTTCCCTCCGTTTGTTTCCCCAATCCCTATTAAAATGCTCGAGTAGCCTGTGTAGTCTTGCCAGTCGCTACGAGTTGGAATAAAAGATGCATATCCCGAACCAAATTTTCAAAAGCAAAACTACGTCGCATCAAGGAGTTTATTAGGTATGCCCTAAAAGTATGTCCTTGAGTGCAGGGGAATTATTTTGGGTTAAAACTGAATCCGGTTTGATAGTTCCGGCAAATTGTAGTCCTTTGAGTACTACAACATGACGTAAAGTGGTTTCCTCTCCCGACCGGATCAAACCTCGAAAAGTGAAGTGATCCCAGACTAACTGGGATAAACGATGTGGTACAGGTGAGTCTCTGCCTTTTTCAGGAGACACCCCGCCACACCTTACGAGTTTGATATGTATTACGCTATGGATCGACATTCGATCGACATGGAAGAGATGTGTCATCTATCTATCTATCTATCTATCTATCTATCTATCTATCTATCTATCTATCTATCTATCTATCTATCTATCTATGTAAGCTATTTACCATGAGAGGGAGTGGGTTGTTGGCTGATTTACCACTGTTTCAGGGTTGTGAGAGGCTAAGCCGAGTGCCAAACAACCCACAACCCTCGAATGGTAAATTGCTTTTCTACCACCTCTACCATATAAATGAAAGAAAACACAGTTGTAACTTGCAAGGTTATTTAGTTACAATCATTAATTGTTCAACAGTGGGCGGGGTCCATGAGCCAACTCAAGGTTGTTGACTGATTTACCACTGTTTTAAGCCAATCAGAATCCTGTGACCACAAAAAGTGGTAGAACTATCTATCTATCTATCTATCTATCTATCTATCTATCTATCTATCTATCTATCTATCTATCTATCTATCTATCTATCTATCTATCTATCCATCCATCCATCCATCCATCCATCCATCCATCCATCCATCCATCCATCCATCCATCCATCCATCCATCCATCCATCCATCCATCCATCCATCCATCCATCCATCCATCCATCCATCCATCCATCCATCCATCCATCCATCCATCCATCCATCCACTCCCTCAATTACTCCTGGGGGTCCACAAGACCTCCTGTTGGATTCCCTGAGTTGCTTTCCGCTACTGACCACGTGGGTGACCCACTTAAGGTGGGCGACTTCCATCTTGTACCTATAGCGTTCACTCATTAACTGGCTGTTAGTGATTAGAGCCTGCAGTGTGTGTGTGTGTGTGTGTGTGTGTGTGTGTGTGTGTGTGTGTGTGTGTGTGTGTGTGTGTGTGTGTGTGTGTGTGTGTGTCGGTGGGGGGGGGACTATGCATGCCACAGCTTCATGTCTGGACACATCTGAGACTGGTTAAACAGTACCACTAAATATGCACACAGGAATCTCTGTCAATAGAACCTGGGAATTTCCTTTGTTTCAACTTGGGTTTGGTATGCACACACACGCACACACACACACACACACACACGCACGCACACACACACACACACACACACACACACACACACACACACACACACACACACACACACACACACACACACACACACACACACACACACACACACACACACACACACACACACACACGTGTCGATAGTGTCGTTATTTTAAAAGAAAAAAATATTATTGTGGATATAAATATGTAAATGGTGATTCTCAAATACATGAACATTATATTTCAACACATATGGACACACCCGCACCATGACATGAACACATGCAGAGATTACACACATTTATTGATCGACCAAGAGTAGCTATATGGAATGGAAAAGTACTTGAAAAAGTCCAGAGGTGATAGTAGACACCTTTATGAAGACATTTGTGAAGAAACTATTGGTAAGGATTTAGTTCCCAGATTGGTCCAGCACTCGGCTAACTTTCCCTTACTAATATAGCTTCGAAGTACTAGCTTTATAGATTTGCATTTTGCATGCCACAAATTCCATAGGGATAGATTGCACATGGTTTTATGACTTTATCAACTTGTGACAGGCATTTCCCCTATTGAGTGAAAGATTAGCTATTTCTAGAAGAAATACAATATTTAAGGTGTTTTTAATTTTACATTGTAGTCATAGAGGACAATATAATGTTATTATAAAGTATTAAGGCATATTTGTCGTATTAGCCAGGGATCCCTTTAAAATGTCAGTAGATGGCTTTGGGCGAAGCCACACATCTCACGACGGACGCATTGACCCCCATCCACTCCCATGTTAAAATAATAACCTGGAAGGTCTTAGCTCAGTGATGGAAGAGCCCACAGGCTCTGTGGGGTCACAAGCTCTACAGGTTCATGGTTCAGCACTGCTGTACTCTCACCCGGTAGAGACACTCACTAACCAACGGGACAGACCTAAACGCAGGAAGAACCAGGGACGTTTTTAGCTATAGGCGAGCTATAGGCGGCCGCCTAGAGCGCCATCCTAGAGGGGATGCCGAGGGGGCGCCGAAATGGAGGGAGTGGACCCAAACTGGGCCAAAACCGACTAACACGCGAGTGGAGAGAGGCGCATTCGAGAGACCTTGCATAGAGCGCTGATTAGACGCGCTACGGCCCTAAGAAGAACGTCACTTTGTTGACACTCACAAGTGTGAAGGATAAAAAAGAAAAAGAAAAAAGGGGGGTAGCATCGTTGCAGGAAACAGTGCTACGTCGCTGCAGTCGTCAGATTTCTGGCTTCACCCTTTCTGGGCACTGGGCTCTGAATGAACCTGTGTTGCCATGTCTGCTTATAATGAGCAATTTGGGGCTTAAAAGATTTAGCTGCTTAACCAATTAGCCAGTAGCTATGCCCCTCCCAAAAAGCTTTTGTCCAATGCTAGCTTAGAATAACTTCCTGCTTGCCAAGGTTTGCCTTGGCAACAGCCTTGGCAAGCTGCCGGTTGCTAAGCTAGCATTGGACAAAAGCTTTTAGGGGAGGGGCATAGCTACTGGCTAATTGGTTCCTTTTATTTATTTTCTTTATATCAAGACCCTAGATTAATATATTTGTCCACAGTCGCAGACCCCATCTTTGAACATATATGGTGCCAGGGACCTCCACACAAAGTTTGTGTTGTTAAAAAGTTTCAAAAATAGATGTGTTTTTTCTCAATATACAGTATATATAAATTTTCTTTTTTTTTTTTATAGCAGATCTACAAGCTCACAATGTGTCGCAAACAAGTCTAGTTGCTTCTATTGGGTTTATTTTCATAGACCTGGCCGCTTGTTTCTTTGGCAAAATCTGGCAACGTACTTGGGAGGAAGCGAAAAGATGTTCAATGACGCAGCACACAGAGAAAAAACTCAGTAGCGCCCTCTGTAAAAGGCCATGGCAGCCTCCCTAGAGAGGGCCATAGTGTGGGGATTTAAGGGGAGCTAATGCTAATTTCGTGCAATTTTGTCTTAAAGCGCAAAACTTTGCACAGATGTAGCCCAAGGCTTGCTCTAATGATTTAGCTAGGGCGCCCGAGCCGACGACCTTCGGGGTCGCCACAGCGGCCAAATCAAGTTGGGCTCCCATCGACTTTCTATACAGGAGGAAAATACCCATGGGTATTTAAGTAGGATCTGAGGGGTCTAACTATAGGGGTTTGTCATGATGCTGAATCCATTGCATACATTTGTTTTGCATAAAAAACATTCCTTGGGCTAGAAATGAAATGAGAAAACGATGCATGTATGGGTGAGCATTCATGTTAGTCGGAGGCCTTAGGGTTTTTTTTTCTCGTGCTAATCAGTCTAAAAGTGCCAAATTTTGCACAGATGTAGCTCAGGGCATGCTCTAATGATTTAGCTAGGGCGCCCGAGTCGGCGACCTTCGGGTGCAGGCACATAACAGCAGGCCTAGTTCGTTCTCCATATCCGCTATCTTGGTCTGAATAGGTGCTCAGTCCTACCCCAGGTCGTTTACACAGGTCTCATGCTTCGCCATATCCTTCCGCACTGAATCTATTTCTGTATTCACCTCAGTGATTAACGTATCTATCCGTGCCAGGATCGTGCTTTCTGCAATGACAGCCATTACTTAAGGCAAGACCTTCAGGGCTCTCGGCTGGAGTTTCCACCGAGTCCAAGGAGGCCTGGTTGTGATTCTTCTTGGCTTGTTGGCCCAACATTCTATCTTCCATACGGAAGCCAGGATTAGTCAGGAAAAAAGGTTTGCTCTGTCGTGGGGCTCAAAGTAATCACGCCCTCAAACAGCCATTCTCACAGCGCCCCCTTATGGTCATTATCTGCGGGGACCGACGGTATAAAGTTGGCGAACATGTTCTCTGTCTGTCGGCAACACAGAGCAGAGCGCCCGCCACACTCCCGTCTCAACATAGCATGTCTAGCATGTCTACTCTGTTGGGGCGGGGGTAGCTCCTTTCAGAACCACTCGCTCCACGGCTATGCCGCTCCGAGATGTGGTTCCTGCTCACAGCATGCCCAAATGAGGTTTCTCCAGGGGTAGTTCGCCAGGTTATCAACCGCTCTTACCGTCACTAAGCGTTGTATCCAAAAAGCAATGGTCATAATACCCATCTCTTGCATCTCTACTTTTTTAGCGGAGAGGGTAATCCAAGCATTGTGTTGAAACAATACTTTAAACACGCTCATTTTGTCAGCCAGCTCCATGTTTTCCCAGTGAAATGTTACGGAAGCAGTCACGTGACTCACCATTAATCTGTGTTGCAGCCACCAAGCGGTCGGAGCGAGAAATGGCCACAGACTGACAAAAAAACACAGAACTGGCTGACAAAACAAGCGTGTTTAAAGTATTGTTTCAACAAATCGCTTGGATTACCCCCGCCGCTAAAAAAGCAGAGATGCAAGAGACGGGTATAGGACCATTGCTTTTTGGATACAACGCTTAGTGACGGTAAGAGCGGTTGATAACCTGGTGAACTACCCCGGAGAAACCTCATTTGGGCATGCTGTGGGCAGGAACCACATCTCGGAGCGGAATAGCCGCGGAGCGAGAAAGGAGCTAGGGCGGGGGTGACAGCCACAGTGAAATTAGCATTAAATGGCCCGGGCTGCTGGTGTAGCGGTCCCGCGGGTCTCGCTGACTACTGTTATTTAATATAAAAGCTATATATATGCCTGCTGCAGGCGGTTCCAGAACTCCAGCATGTCGTTGGGAGACACGTTGTGGGAGGAGACCAGGCTACTGTACCTGTAGTATGACCAGGGCACTCTATGAGTGCCCTGGTTGAACTCTTTAGGTGGGGACGGCGTGGGCTCCACCCCCAGCTCAGCCAGGCGTATGCCCACATGCACGTCCTCCAGACTGACACTGGGAACATTCAGAGAGGCGTTGTAGATCTTCGCCGCCAGGTCTCCAGAGAACACGTAAGCGCCCCCGAAGAGGTAGGGGGGAAACGTGTGGCCCGAGTACTGCTCTTCGGACACGTACCTCTCGTTGGTCTTGTCTCGGATCGGCCTGCCGCCCCTGTAGATCTTGCCCGTGATGTAGTTCTCCACCCCGGGCTCCAGTCTGAGCAGCTTGTCGACGAGGTACCTGGTGTTGACGAACACGTCGCTGTCGGTCTTCAGGACGAAGCTGGCCCGCGGGCACCGCGTGGCCACCCAGCCCAGGCCCATCAGTGTCTTCTTGGTGAGATTGAAATAGCTGTCCTGGAAGTCCTGCTGAATGATATCGTGGTGTCTCAGACTCTCCGCCTCCAGGGCCATCTGCTGCAAGCGTCCCCGCTCGCCTGCCTTCGCCCCCCCTAGCAGGAACAGCCGGACCACTGGCTGCCTGCCCGGCGGGAGGAGCTCCAGTCTCTCATTGCCCCACGACTGTCTTATGGCCTCCCGGCGGTCCAATTGATGAGCCTCGACGGTTATCAGCTGCACCAGAAACGGCGCCTCCTTCCCCTCCGGACATTTGTCCGTCTCGTCGATGATGTAAGGGTACGTGTCAGGTGCATAAGGTGCATTGCCTGATTCATCCACCTCCTTTTCCCCGCCGGCCAAATAGGCTGAAAGCGAGGGGACACACAGGAGGAAAGCAGCGAGCAAGAGGACACCCAGGAGTAAAGCGGCGAGCTTAAAGCGCTGTTGTTTTCTCCACCGCATGGCGAGTCCTGGCGGCTGGAGGAGTGGCTTAACTTCAGTTTTACTTGAGGAAAGATTGAAAGATTCTCATTAGGTAGGTTTAATGCCAGAGACTTTTTTTAAACTTGTCTTGGCGAGTGCGTCTTGTCATCCTGATGACGTCACTATGAGTCGACCATATTAGGGCTGCAACTTGATTATTTCCGTTATTCTATTCTTTTGATATAATTCAGGGCTCGGAATTAACGTTGTTTGCTTGGTGGCACCCGCGCTCCCGCTTTTAGGGAATACGATTAGAGATACTGTCCCTATGAAACAGTGTGGGCTCGCAAAGCCTCGCATGGAACACCATGTATGGGCACAAAGATCTACCCAACGGGCACTCCAACATTACTTCAGAGACTCCTACATTCAATCCCTCACTCAGCAGCAGGCAGGGGTGGGCAACTTTGATGATAGAGAGGGCTAGCCTGACTGCAAGCGTCAGACTCTATCACACACTTCGTTTTGGGAAGAGAGTCTGAGATTTAGGGCAGACATTCCACTTCTGGGGGGGCGGGCAGGGGGTGGTTTAAAAAGAATGTTAAGTTGACTTGCTCTTAATTGCTCCCTCTGAACTTCAAAGGGCTTGTGAGCTGCTGTAATTGATTGAGCCATACAAGTGTCAATAGCTCGTTAGTCACTGAAAGCATCAAAGACTACAATCTGTTTGATGTCTGTAATAAGAGTGGAGGGGGGAATGTGTTTGAATACACACAGACTCGCCTGATTGGCTGAATGGTTTTGAACCAGGCCACCACCCACCACGTGCCCCAAGCCTACAGCCCTGATTGGCTCGCCCTCTCTGAGGGCTGGTGGAAAAAGCTTATTTAATGTGAAGGGCCAGACTACACAACACCACCACTACCAACAGGGGGTGGTGTTGTGCAGTCTGGTTTATTAACCAGGCTAAGAGAGGGCCACTATATTTCCACATTCACTCCAGATATTCCATGGGCCATACGAGATGTCGGTATCGGAAAGGTGGCAAAGGTTATCATGCATTTTTGAAAAGCTCTATATCTGTAGATTATAATTTGGTATGATAACCCTTTCTGAGACACAGCTAAATTGGTGTTATCAGCCGCTAGAGTTGGTGTCCCATTAACTTTACATTACAGGGGGGAAAAAAGCAAAAAAAGAATCTGCTTTAAGTAGCATATGAGGGGTCATGATTCTGAATCCATTGCAAGCATCTGTTTTGCACAAAAAACATTCCTTGGGCTAAAAAACGGCCCCACAAGACTATGGTTTAGTGATGAAAAGTGATGAGTCATCACTTTTCACACTTTTGTGGGGGCCGTTTTAGCCCCCGATATTCCGATATTAACCTTATATCAGGTAGCACTTGTTGGTGGTGATGTCACCAAGAACGTTGCTCCTCATTGGCTAAAAGTCCTGCCTATGTACTGTCAGCGCGAGCAGAGTGCGCCACGAGGTGTGCGCTGCTGGCCTCATGTCACTAATGTCTTCACCCGTTAATGAAGACCCGTTAAACAAGAGCGCTCTTACGTACCAAACTCTGCTGACATCATCACCAGGAATGCTGGTCCCTCATTGGCTGTAGGTGTCACGTACATACATACATACCGGTACATAGTAGGGCATTCACCAAATATTCGAATATTCGAATATCAAAGTCACTATTCGACGTTGTTCACCGAAGTCGAATATTCGCTTTTTTTTCCCCCTGTGAAAATAGCAGATCTACATGCTCACAACGCCTCGCAACGCGAGCCGTTGTGTAGTCTTAATATTTGACAGTTTGGCCAGTCCTGTCGAATATTCGACTATTCGAATACTTTGAGGTTGAATAATTAGAATACTAAAAATCACTATTCGTGAATGCCCTAGTACATAGTACATGCTTTCCCAGAATCACAGCTGTTTAAAGGCTACGGTCTTCAAAATACCCAGTCACCTCCATACAGCCCATTACAGTGCTTGCTCTGCTTGCGCTATCCACACGTTTCCAACATCCCACCGTGCATTGTGCAGAAGGCGTGCTGCATTTCCGGCGTCGCAGCTCACAACGGTTGCATCTGCGACGCGACGTGAGCTTGTATGTCTGCTGTTAACCGGATAATTCTGGCGGATAGAAAGGTGGATAGAAAGATGCAATTCAGGGAAATTGCAAGTATGGTTGCCGTTGACTTTACTGGGGAAAAGAAATCTCTGACCAAATACAATAGTTTGTCGCCTATAGCAAACACACACACACACACACACACACACACACGCACACACGCACACACACACACACACACACACACTGACACTATATAAGACGAAAGTAAAGTGGTTTTGGGGTCAAGCCCCAAAATATGACCTTGTGCTGTACTTACTTACTATGCTCAGGTTTAGGTTTAAAAGGCATCTACTAAATGCCCAAATTGTTAATTGGGGGCGGGGGGGGTCTCTGAACATAAGTAAAGTGTGGCAGCGTAGAGGTCCACGAGCACGCTGCACAGTGAATCCTTAGTGTTAATAAGAGAGTACAAATGGAACCAAATGGGCCCTTTTTACTGGTCCATTTGGCTCCATTTGTACCCTCTTCAGAGCTACAGACAGACCTGTAAGGGATCAGTGGCTAGCGTTCAACACAATGCAGTTTGACCCAAAGTGTGTCCACGGGTCACCATGAATCATTCAGGCGTTTTCTTTTTTTTTTTTTTTTTTTTGGCCTCAACCTCAACTGGGAGCTATTCATACCATGACAGTGCACAGGCATCTCTGCAGGGGGCTAATTACAAGCCCTTATCAGAGAGAGAGAGAGAGAGAGAGAGAGAGAGAGAGAGAGAGAGAGGGAGAGAGATCAGTGGCGAGATAGGATAAAAGGGATGATGACGGCAAGTCCGGGCAATGTCCCTGCAAACAACTGCGTTAATGTTTTCCCTCCGTCGTCGCCATCGCTCGGTTGAAACTTCTGCGTCATATCGACCCAATAAGAAGGCCTGAGGACCAGGCACGTGCACACATAGACATCAAAGGGGGCTTGAGCCCCTGCCCTTTTATCTGTCTGTAAAAAGTGCCCTCTCCAGAACCATGAATGCAGTTTTCACTATGGTGAAAGAAGTAAGCCATCTACCATGAGAGGGAGTGGGTTCGCCTCGTGCCACAACCCTGAAACAGTGGTAAATCAGCCAACAACCCACGACCCTCGAATGGTAAATTGCTTTCTACCACTTCTACCATATAAATGAAAGAAAACACAGTTGTAACTTGCAAGGTCTTGGAAATATTACAACTGCAACACAACAGTGGGCGGGGTCCATGAGCCAACTCAAGGTTGTTGACTGTTTTACCACTGCTAAAATCACCAGTTACCACTGCAAATCAGAATCCAGTATCTGGACATGTGACCACAAAAAGTGGTAGAAATGCAAATGTAATCTTTCCATGCCACACCTGAAGGCAGCATTCAAGAGAATTGCCTTTTCCAAACTCTCCTGAACTTGAATGCCGCATCTTATGTTCCCTCTCTGTGTAGAAGTCCATGCCGTTACGCCACATCTCCGGTATTCGCTTGATTATGCTTGGTTCAGTGTGGTATCAAGCACCGAACATAGCCGACCCCCAAGCTCACAACAGTGACGAGTGGATAAAAGGGAGCTTGGAGGTCTGCTATTTTCGATATTTCCACCAAAAGGCACTTTTAGAAATGTCAGCCCCTGCCTCTCTAACATTCTCTGCACGTCTCAGTAGTTCTCAAACCCTCTTGGTTCCAAATTGATATGTATGACCCCCCTCCCCCCACCTGAAAAGGTTTTGTGCCCCCCTCGAAGAGAAGATTTTTAAAACATTTTTTTATTCAAATCAATCAAAAAAAGGGGCGCCAGCTGACCTAGCGGTCCAGGCGCATAACACACATAGGCTCTGTGCAGCCTGACAGCATGTCGCGAGTTTGAGTCCCATTCCCGACGACCTTTGCTGCATGTCCCCCCCCCCCCCCCCCCCCATCTCTCTCTCCGTTTCCTGTTTCCCTATCAATAAAAGGCCCAAATAACAAATATCTTAAAGAGGCGGTGCTATAGTCTTTTTACTTTTTCTGTTTCTGTAATAGACCCCCATGTTTGGTTATAATATGCAAACATGTCTTCCCTGTGTATTTTTGGTTACTTCATAATATCATCCCCTGCCACACAATAACACTGTGGGTGTGGCTAACTTCAGCTGGGTCACCACCCACCATGACAACCAGGCATACTTAATGAACTGGTGCGTGCAGGTGCACAAAAAACATAATTTTAACACTTTCTCTACACTTTTTTGGAAAAACTTCTCCCTCCAAGTGTAATCATAATAGCCTACCTGTGTGTGTGTTTGTGTGTGTGTGTGTGTGTGTGTGTGTGTGTGTGTGTGTGTGTGTGTGTGTGTGTGTGTGTGTGTGTGTGTGTGTGTGTGTCTGGGGGGGGGGGGGGGGGGGGGGCAAGGTAAAATGTCTAAAGAAAATCCTAAGAGGACAGCTCAAATCTAAAACGTCACGGACGCTTTCCGCTCTGTTCTTAAGGCATTAAAGGTGATACACCATGAAATTTCACTTTTCCTATTTTAAAACCTTTTTTTGGGGTCCCACTAGCACCTTCTATCCTCACAAAGTCCCATTTCTGACCGTTGTGTCTTTCCCTGGTTTTGAGAAGGCGAAGGTTAAAAGTATCCCACGGGTTCTCAAAACAGGCTATCCAGATTTGCTGCCGATTGTGACGTCATCTGCCGATTGTGACGTCATCACAAAAAAAAAAAGAATATATATCCACGAGTTTCCAACACCCCATAGTGCATTGCGCAGACGTCTGCACCGAGCTTCCGCCGCCGGTTTATAAGCTCACAACGGGTTGCATCTGCGACGCGACGTGAGCTTGTATGTCTGCTGTTAAACCCGGAAGTTTTTGTCTTAATAGTTCAAACATAAAATGATGGTTAAAGTGCTTCCAGGTCTAACGGGTTGAACCAGCGCAGTGTCACTGCGGACAAGCACGAGCATGACTTAACATCGGCGTGGCCTTTCAGGACGTGTGTGCACCCCCCCCCTCCGAAACCTGAAGAGACACCCTGGCCTGACGGGTCATTTGAGAAGACAAGCGTTGAGCGCGGTGCCCGTCTCCTATTGTCCGCTGCTCTGTCATCAAAGGCCTCGTGCACTCTGCGGCGCGCTACAGTGAGAGTAGCCTGTAACACACGTTACATGTCCGGAGACACGAAATGTTTTGGGTGTTTGGTTTAGGGACTTTTTTCCAGGTGTTTCGCCCTTTTTCCAACACTAACCAGCAGGACCAAAGTGAAGCGATTGAAGCAACTAGAAACAAATATATCTCTTCAGGTTTGAATGCACCATAATAGTGTACCCATTTGCACACTCTCAGAGTAAAATTTACATCGATTTAGCTATATAAATTAGGGTCTCAGAGATAGAAATACCATTAAATGGGGGTCCGTACTAAGGTTAACGTCAAACTGGGGGTCCTTGAAATTAAAATGATTGAGAATCACTGCTATAGAGCCCTGAAAAATCTTCTCAAATGGGGTCCCCAGGCTAAAGTGTCAATTAGGGGGTCCTTGACACAAAAATGTTTGAGAACCCACTTGTTGAGAATCTCTGTTCTACAGCACACTCAGGAAGTAAGTCTGAACATGGACTAGCGATGGAACGATATGAAAACGTCATGTCATGATTACTGTGATCAAAGAAATTACGATTTACGATATTGTCGCATTATCCTGAGGTGGAACATTTGCCAAGAAAATAGATGATCTACAAGCTCACAACACGTCGGCTATTTTTTGGCAAAGAGATTTGGTAGAGAGTGGGAAAAAAAGACTGTATGAAGTACGTCATTTCCAGGTCCGTTTGACCAATTGTAGAGAGTTTAAATGGTACCGCATATGCAGCTCAAATAAAAGGTGAATTGATCCCAGTGCATGACGGAGGATCACTTCACAATACATTTAAATCTCCACAATAGTGTTACTATGAAAAGCTCCACTGGCTGTCTGTCTGTCACGTCACGTCACACTTTTGGCCCTACTCTTATCTCCGGCACCGTTGCCCCATCCATGCTAAACTTTGCACACACTCCTTGGCACATTCCCCTCTTCTAGCGCCACCATGAGGTTGCTTTTTGCAGACAACATTATTGTCTATACATGCGACCTGACAGTCGTTTATCTCACGATTACGGAGTCTTACTGGTGTTTTTATGACGATAAACCATATTGGCGATTATGGTCCCGTCCCTACCTTGGACACCCCGTCCTCGTTGGTCTGGGTCCTGTGGCGGAGCTGCATCAGGGTCCACATGTCCTGGACAGGGGTCCTGGAGGACGAGGAGGAGGTCTGCTCCAGCAGCTCCGCGCCGCTGGGGAGCCTCTCCCACGCGGACATCTGCTGCTCTATGTGCTGCAGCTTCTCCTCCATGCTCCTCTGGGCAGCGCTGCAGCTCAGCTCTCTGGCTGCAGTCAGAATGCAACAACACCACAGTGGAGAAACACTTTAGTTGCTTGCGAGCATTTGAATTATTACGGAGGAAAGATGCATTCTACTTTCGTCGTTGTTGGGTGAAAACCTTGTATGTCCAAAACCGTTGGTTTTGCATTTATCATTTTAAAAATTATTTAAACTAGTGAAAACAGCCGATCTACAAGCACACAATGCCTCGCGGTACTTTTGTGCGACAGCCTTGTACGATGAAGCAGGGCTTTACTTGGGGAAGAACGTACACATTTGAAACTTGGAGATACGAGGTTTCCAACCGACAACGACGTTTGCTGCCCCAATAATGTGAATTGACCTACTGCAGGGGTCTTCAACAGGGGGTCTGGGACCCCTAGGGGGTCCTCAGAGTTACTACAGGGGGTCCTCCAAATCTTTGTGTGACTTTTCCCACCTTTTTCGTATTAACCACTTGAACCCTAGCATCCATATTCGGAAAACTTTAGACAAAAATAGCGAATCTACAAGCTCACAACGCCTCGCAGCGCGAGGCGTTGTGAGCTTGTAGATCGTATTTTTCGACAAAGAGTTTGGTGTAGAGGGGGAAAAAGAGCAGACTATGTACAGAGTGAAAGGTCAAGTTTATTAAGTATTGACGGTTCAAGTGGTTAAATATCTGAAAACACAAATTCACATGAATCCAAAATACACTGATGATTGTGCTGTCAAACAATGAAACTATATGGAATCTATGAAAAAGTTGTGGGGGTCCCTGCTTCATCTCTCTCTCAATTAAGGGGTCCTTGGCCTGATAACGTTGAAGACCCCTGCTTTAGTTGCTTGCAAGCATTTGAAACATTACAGAGGAAAGATGCATTCGACGTTTCTGCCCCCATAATGTGAATTGACCTACTGTATATGCCAAACCCCATTAAAGATGTAGACTCCCCACCAAAACTCAGCTAAACTTGAAGAATAGAATGGCTGACTTTTTTCTTTTTTTTAAGTCCCAAATTGCTTATTATAAGCAGACATTGCAACACAGGTTCACCCATTGATGGAATGATTGAAGAATGTATTAGAAGTACAGTTTCATGACAGTACAAATCGCTGGTACACGGTCAACTAAAAGGAGCTTTTTGGATTATTTACACAGGAACCACTTTATGTATCTCAATTAACATTGAAAGACAGACGGATAGAAATCAGAGCCCAACATCATTGAGTTTCCTGTTCACCACTTTCCCAGGAGATCAACCTGGTGCTCAATGCCAATTGACCATATTCAGACAGCGGCTATCTTGCCATCAAGTTAATGAAATGCCACCCCAGTTGCCACGGGAGAGTGTTTTCTGCTGGTGATTCAGTCCGAGTGTATCAAATGGTGTGTTCGTAAATGTGCACCGAGTGTGGTTAGGGTTAGGGGTTATGGTTAGGTTTAGGCATAGTTTTACTGAGGTTAAGGTTAGGGTTAGGGTTAGGCATAGTTTTACTGAGGTTAGGGTTAGGGTTAGGGTTAGGCATAGTTTTACTGAGGTTAGGGTTAGGATTAGGGTTAGGTTTAGGCACTCACTACACTGAGCACACACCCGGTGCGCATTTCCGAACGCACCCTTTGATACACTCGGACTGAAACACCAGCAGAAAACACCATCCCCAGTTGCCACCTGGTTTCAACGCAAATTTCAAACATGGCCACCAGGTGAATGTGGTCAATGGAGATACAAGTTGAGTTAAAAACTCTACAGGAACCCAACATTGGAAAGGATTAAAGATTCGAGCACTCAAAAAATAGCGTTGGAGAGTCTCCTCCTCCTAAAACCAAAGTACTTTAATCATGTCCACAAACTTTTAAAAGTTAATTAAAGTAGGCCTACTTTGATTTTACGCCCTCTTCTCCGTTAATTTTGGACTTTTAATAAAAGTATTCAATCCATCAGTCGAAAGTGAGGTCAAAGTACAAAAGCTCTAGAGCTAAATATACGATTCAGAATCATATAAATCATGTTATTGGAGTACAATAATTGTGTTCATCACTTCATTGTTGCAGTTGGTAAAGGTGGAGCTCATTTTCATTAACTTTATATAGCTAATAATAACAACGCTTGAAAGCTTAAATAATATCAAAATGTAGGCTATTTGTGATCCATCTATAACCATATTTATCCCATATTTTCTCCTGGGGGTCCCTGACACAAAGTATTTTCAGATGGGGTCCGCGGCCACACATGCATTTAGGGGTCCTTCTTGGCACAGAAAGAAAGGTTTGAGAACTACTGGCCCAAATGCATGTCAAAGTGAGGGTCCTTGGAATTGAAAAGGTTGAGAATCACTGCTCTGTAATTCTACTTAGATGTTGCATACTTCTCAGAGGCAAATATTGTACCTACTTTTACTTCACGCAATTATTTGAAAAGTTGTGTAGATTATTATCACAAAACATTAACCACTAAAGCACTATATAGGCCTACACTTTGGCCATTTAAAAAAAGAGCCTTTAGGGGGGTCTACATTGACCCATACAAGTCTGTAACTCTGACAGTGTACACATATTTGGTTCCATTTGTACAATTAATTAATTATTATAAGGTGAGACCTTGAAATTTGAAAGAGAAACACTGATGCATAGCAGTAGTCTAGTGGAAATTTCATGAACCCAGCAATGGCTATAAACTTTTAGAAATGTTATCTAATAGGCCTAATGGATGAAATTCAGCTTGGTTGCTATGTTGCATGTTGAGCGATTTGCATACCTATTATATTCTATATAAATTATAGGTAAAATAAAAGAGAAAATCCAAAATAATCACATGACTTCCCAGACTTGTTTTCATGTTAATGTGCATATAAAATAAAATAAAAATGTCTATAGCCTTAGCCTAGGCATAATATGATAACGCTAAACGATGCAATCAGCGACGGCTCCAGAAAATTGGGACTGGGGGTGCTATGGGGGGGCTGGCTTTTTTAGAGCGGGGGCTAATGAATTTTGGCAACAAACAATAATGAATAATATTAATACGACAAGATTCTCTTGCTTATGGTATTGATAACTGAACAGACCAGATCATTGGCAGATGCCAGCTCCAAATATGTGAGGCTGAAGACACTTTCCTGCATGCAGAACAAACTGCCCAAGTCAGTCAGTTGTCTTTCACATATTCATGTATGTTTCATATTAATTTATTTATTCCCACAATTGGGTTTGTGGGGAGGGAGGGGCTTAGGGGGGGGCTAGTCCTTCACCAGAGGGGGCTAAAGCCCACCCTTGCCCCTCCCTAGAGCCGTCCCTGGATGCAATGATAACTATAACTAGCCTATCAAGAACATTTTTAAATTCAAAAAGTCACAAAGTGGCCTAAGTGGGATAATTTGAAAGGTAAAGATTGTGACAACATTCCAACCATTTTCATAATCTAATAAATCACCAAATACCATAAGCAGCAATACATTCACATGATCAGATGTACGGACCTGTTGACTTGTGCTGGTGATGATGATGAGGAGGAGGAGACGGGCGGTGGTCTCCATCGTGGGGTGTCCAGGTGGTCAGGGCATGGTGGAGGTCCAGGTGCTCCAGCATGGCGCGCAGCGCGGCGTGGAGAGCCCTGAAGTTCACCAGCCCTGCGTCGGAGGAACCCAGCGCCACATCCACCAACTCATGCAAACTCACCATGCTCATGGCTTTGTTACGTTTGTGTTTTAAACACGTCGGCGTTTAATGATATTCCATTGTCATCCTAAGAAAAAGAAAGAAAGAAAAAGTCTAAAAAAGTTGAAAGTTTGAATAAAACTATAGAAAAATAATTCAAAATGACGTTTCTCGCACCGTTTTTCCACCAAAGAAAATGGGTCCAAACATGCGTTTTACTGTAAAACAACCGAATGTGTTTGTTAAGCAGTTTGGTCTACTTGCAGTCGTGTCTTGTTGGTGACATGACATCTCTCGGCCGGAGGACACAGTGGTGACAACAGCAACAACCTCAGTTCAGGAGAGTTGAAGCGGCTGGAGGTCTATGTGGTTGCATGCATCCCACGTTGACATGGCAGCGACGCCGGCGACGTTACACTCTCAAACCTTGAGTGGCTTGGGACGTGGGGGTCTTTTGGCCACCAGAGGGGGCTGTAGCCCTCTTTATTACATTTTTTCTGGTCTACAGATTTCAGGCCTACCACACAGCAGGCTATGATGTTAGTAGTGAACACATTGACAAGTACCGTGGCATGCTGCGAGTGCATCTCTCCAGTCGCCACTCCGACAATAAGAAGTCAATTTCGGAGTGGCGACATGTCGGAATGGAGAGAGCCTTCCGGCATGACCACCAGACATCAAATATCACAATGTCAGAATGTTCTAGTCCGTTTGTATTACACATTTATTTGGTTATAGAAGCAGCCTTGGCTGTGAACAGTTATGAGACTTCCCCATATGTGGGCCTACATTTGGCATTTGTGTTCTTTCATTGTCTGTTTATTTGATGTGTATGTCTGTGTTTTAGAAAATAGGGATGCACTTCAAGTAGCCTATATAGGCCTATTTGATTTGAAACTGTGTACCGTAACCTGTGTTTTAATACAAATATTTTAAACAATGTTCTAGTCCACACTCCACAGGTGGGCAACATTGATTTTTCTGACTTTGATAAAGTGAGCAAAAACTAGCCTCTGCTCTGGGCTCACAAATGAAATTAACTTGCATGAAACAACCACCTCAATGCATTGTCAACTTTTAAAGTGGCCTTCTAATCGGTCTATGAGACACCATTGCATTGTGTTAGATATGGACTCATGGCAGATTGGTTCACAATTAAACATTTATATTTACAAACCGAACCTAGTTACCTGCAGGATACAGGTACATACCCAAACAATTTAAATATGAATTGCCAATATCTGGAATTGAGTCAAATATTTGCCTCAAAATCTGTTGACTTTTATCATTTAGACTTTTTGTTATTTTCCTTTGAGGTTGCCAGAACGTCACCTCTCCCCATAGGATGTCACTAATCCCTCATAGAACTCAACTACACTAACTAACACCAATCATAATCAGACTTAAGGCCCATTCCCACTGGGCCAGATAAACAGATACAAAAAATATCTTTCTCCATTCAAGTGGATGGTAAGATACAGATATCTGTGACAGTCATTTTTTGAGCGGCTCCTATAGACCGCTTTTTTACCAAAACTATTGGTAAAAAAGTTTCATTGGACTAACGCTAGACCAATGAAACACTTCGATTCTGTTGATCTGTCCATGATGTCATAGCCACAGAGGCACCCGATTGGTTCACCCTGATTTAGAACGCGTTTAGGCCGCGTAAAATACGTCATAAAAAATTATTGAGCGGTGCTAACCTTGAATTTCAAAATTGTATTAGATATATATCACTTATAAGCGATAAAATAACCACACTTTTAGACAGACTGTGGAAAATCTTACAGGTTATAAATGATAGGCAACTAATACAAGTTTAAAATACAAATAAACAGCTTTTGAAAAAAAATGATGATGTCACTAATGAAGATAACATGAATTAACTAGACCAATGAAACACTTCGATTCTGTTGATTTGTCCATGATGTCATAGTCACAGAGGCACCCGATTGGTTCACCCTGATTTAGAACGCGTTTAGGCCGCAGAAAATATTATGTCACAGACACGGAGGCACCCAATTGGTTCACACTTTAGGCCATTGACTTTGAATTTCAAAATTGTATTAGATGAATATCATTGATAAGCGATAAAATAACCACACTTTTAGACAGACTGTGGAAAATCTTACAGGTTATAAATGATAGCCAACTAATACAAGTTTAAAATACAAATAAACAGCTTTTGAAAAAAAAATTATGCTGTCACTAATGATGATAACATGAGTTAACTAGACCAATGAAACACTTCGATTCTGTTCATTTGTCCATGATTTCATAGGCACAGAGGCACTCTGATTTAGAACGTGTTTAGGCCGCAGAAAATACGTTATAAAAAAGTGATGTCATAGACACGGAGGCACCTGATTGGTTCACCCTTTAGACCATTGAATTTGTTGACGAACAGATCTTGACAAACTAAAATATTCATCTTCTGGCCTCTGTCGTTCTGCACCATCTTGAAGAAGGATCTTTTTTCTAGAACATCCTGACTCAAGGTCTGTGGTTCTGGAATCTCCTTGACAAGGGTCTGTGGTTCTTTTGTATTCTTGCCCAGGGTCTGTGTTTCCGGAGCCTGCTGGTCCATGCTCTTCGGGCACTTACAGAAGGTCTTCTTGAAAGATTCAGTCAAGTCCGTGGTCTTGAACATATAGTTGACAGCTGTTCTACTTGGCCCTCGCCCTCTGAGTAGTCTTTGGTGGTCCAGACCAAGGTTTTGGCTGATGATCTCATGGGTTTGAGCTCCATGGCCTGGGAGATGGTGTGGTTGGCACACACCTTCAGCACCTGCTCACGCCTCATCAGGATGTGGTAGAAGTGTTTGACAGGGTGAAAGAGAATTCTGATTTTGCCCACTCCACGCTCCTTCCACTGATTGTCCACTGATTGTCCCGGTCCCAGTGATACAGCTTGGTCCGATCTTTGAAGAGGAACTCCTCATCCTCCTCACCAGACTTGGTCTCCACCCTTTGCAGTGACATAACAGGTTCAAAAGGGATGTCTACATTACTGGATGCTTCCACATACCTGGCTGGTATGTTGCGCATAATATACTCCTGATGGTGTAACCAACATAATCTGTTTCCAAGAGGCAACCCAGCACTTCTTCGCGTTGGCCGTCAGTCAAAGTTAGAGGGAAAAGTCTGACCAACCACATATCCTGTGTCAGGCTCACGTGGAAGGACCCAAATGCAGACACAAGGCACAGGTTTAAATGGTTTTATTAACCAAAAGTCAAGGCAAATCAAGGCAGGCAAGGGGCAGGAAAAAAAAACATAAACAGTAAGGGGAAACGGGGTCGAGATCCAAAAGGGCAGTCAGCGAGGCAGAGGTACAGTGGGGCAAGGCAAAAGCGTAGTCTAGGAGAAAAACAAACAGAGGTCAGTCAGGGAAAAAACTTGAACTTGGCAAGAACAATGCTTTCGGCTTTGAATGCAAAACAATCTGGCAAGAGCTGGCCGGAGACTGCAGGCTTAAATACTGTGGGTGATTGCAGGATGAGTGGAGGCAGGTGTTCACACAGGGAGGACCCCCTCCTAGACACACCCACACCGGTCAGGCTGTGACATCCTGGACCTTTCTGGCACAAATCGACCACCACCCAGGATTCAAGACAGCGACCACGCTACATTACCCTCGCAGACTATGGTTGCTGTTTCGAATCCTGGGTTTTGTTCAATTTGAGCTGGTGTAAAGGTCAGGACCCACAAAAACCTTATATAGTCTGAGCAGACCTCTAGAATGACATCATACACAACAAAAAGAATATTGCCATGCATGCCTATCAACACTGATTTGCGCAGGCGCCCTTGCAGGAATTAGTTTGCACCGCTCACTTTGCACAGATGCGATTTTTTTATCTGTATCTTACCATCCACCTGAATGTTTACCTATCATGCTAGGTTATATGAGGAAAATGTTGCCAGAGAGAGGTGTGGGACGAAAAAGTGCAATGACATCTTCTTTGGGCTTATACCAGTAAGACTCCCTAATCGGGAGATAAGCGACCATCAGGTCGCATGTAAAAACCGGCCTGATGGTGGCGCTAAATGGGACAGATTCATGTTGATGACATGACTTTAGACATACTGATAGTGTGTACCGATTCGTGTGATTTTAGGGCAACATTTGTAGGAGCAGTGTCCAAAAATGTGTTTTGCAAGAATCGCCCTTATGGTGGAGCTAGAAGAGGGCCATGTGAGAAATGAGGGGTGGGGGTTGTGGGCTGGCAGCCAAGGAGTGTGTGTTTAAAGTTTGGCATGGATAGGGGCAACGGTGGCGGAGATATCAGTAGGGCAAAAGTGTGACGTGACGTGACGTGGCGTGATGTGGCGTGACGGACGGACGGACGGACGGACTGACGGACTCAAAATCCAAGATGGCAACTGTTTTTTCAAGATGGCCGCTGGAAATCTGGGCACCAAAACTGAGTGGACACCAGGCCTTTAAGTAGGTTAGGCCCAACAGGTATGCGTATGCACTTTCGTCCCAATCAGTAGGGACGAAAGTGCAGTTGCTCAACTTGTTTCCATTCGATAATTTCCCACTCGTCCGCATTCAAATGTAAAAATCGTTGTAGATATTGACAGAGGACATGTGTAAGTACCTCACAAACAAATATCTTCACTCCAGTGATTTCCCTCTTTGTGTAAAGTCGTAAAAAGTAAAAGGTTGCACTTTCGACCCCATTCTCCCTACTTCTTCTTCTGTCACGTCTCCCTGGAAACGCGTCCATGTGATGTCAGCGTGACATCATGGTCTGATATAAGGGTAGAAAACTGATGTAACTAGCTTAGCAAATCAATGTGCTTCACATTCAACAGAGAAATAAATGGGATATAGCAGGACATCGTTTCCCCCCTCCCAGCAGTAATGCCTTCAGTGAAAGACCTTAACATAACTTACGATAATGTTCTCAACGAGGAGGGGACCTTTTCGGGGGGAGATACGGTCACGGGCAGAGTTACGTTCCAGTTAGAGAAGGAAACCAAAGTCAAAAGTGTCGTCATCAAACTCAAAGGGGACGCCTACGCGTGGTGGGGGCAGCCTAAACAGTACGGGATTCTGTACACCAACAACAAATACCACTCATCCAGAAGGTATTTCAAACTCAGGGAGTTTCTGGTCACGGAAGACGCAGAAGAGGCCGCTCTTCCCAGAGGGACGCACGTCTACAACTTCAGCTTCAAGATACCGGTGGGGAACATGCCGCCGTCCTTCAACGGAGAGCACGGAAACATCGTCTACATGTTGGAGGCCAAGCTCGCCAGGAGCTGGAGGCCGGATTGCGTCGCGAGGCGCGAGCTGACTCTCGTTAACAAGTCCATACACCGTCTGCGATGTCTCCCCAGGTCGGCGCGGTGGAAAAGGAGCTCGGCACTTTCTTCTCCAAAGGACGGGTCCAAATGGAGGCCTCTGTGAGCAGGGGAGCCTGTTGTCCGGGAGAGGAAATGACCGTCGTGGCCAAAGTCAACAATTCCTCCTCTCGGCCGGTGAAGCCCAAATTCAAACTGTTTCAGACGTTGGCGTATCGCGTGGACCGCAAAACCGAGCGCAGTGAGGCGGAGGTGTGCAGAGCGGCGGGGGACGTCGTCGAACCCGACACGAGCAAAGCAATCACTTGTCAGCTGTTGATCCCCGCGGACCAGAGCCCCACCGTCGACCACTGTGACATCATCTCGTTGCACTACCACGTGAGGGCCTATCTGGACATCAGCTTTGATTTCGATCCAGAGGTCAACATTCAAATGGTCATTCTTCCCGCCGGCTCTACGTCCAGGAAGAGTAAAACATAAAGAGGACATATCGTCGTTGTCGAGTGGAAACCTTGTATGCCCAAAAAACTTTCGTTTTGTATTTATCGTTTTAAAAATGATCTAAACTAGTGAAAATAGCCGATCCATAAGCACACAACGCCTCGCGGTGCGAGGCGTTGTGTGCTTGTAAATCAGCTATTTTCACTAGTTTTGTGCAATAGTCTTGTGTGATGAACCAGGGCTTTACTTTACAGATAAACGTACACATTTGAAACTTGGAGATACAAGGTTTCTGCCCGACAGTGACGATATATATAGGCCTATATAGAGCATCGCAGCGGAAATGGATTCCTGGGGTCACTTAATATTCCCCATTCATTTTCGCCATAGACTTTTACAAAAATATTTATAACAATTATGTTAAGCCTCGAACCAAGCCATCCAGGATGGAGGTGAATCATGACCATATAACCTTTTTTTCTATGAAAAGAACATTTTGAAAATCGCTAAACAAAGGGTAGTTATTAAATGTAGTATATCAAATAATGTAATATTAAAATATGTTTTCACATAGGATCAAAGGTTATATGATCATGATTCACCTCCATCCTGGATGGCTTGGTTCGAGGCTTAACATAATTGTTATAAATATATTTGTAAAAGTCTATGGCGAAAATGAATGGGGAATATTAAGTGACCCCAGGAATCCACTTCCGCTGCGACGCTCTATATATGTAGCGTGACCCCGGAATCGGCCGCAACGGCTCTGCAAAATCGAGCTTCCAGCTCTAGTCACAGCTGGTTGTGAGCGTGGGGTTGCCGAGGGGGAGAGAGAGGTTCGATCCCGGCGCAATGCACAAACTTACAATCTGCCGTGGTCGGCAAGACTGATAAGCTCACAACGCGTCGCAACACCCAGAGTAGGGATGCTGGGGTTTGCAGTGTGCAGTGAAGTGGGATACTAAATCATGTGTGTCAGGGTCCACCAGGCAAAAAAGTATTTGGCAACTTTGTCACAAGTGGGTGAGCAGTTCAGGAAGTCACAGCATTAACCTGCTGAGCCAGATCTATCACTTCTGCATTCAGACCAAGCTCAAAGCCCTGAAAGTCCTGCCTGGGGTGTCTGATCTCGTTCTCTGAGACCCACCTGGAGCTGAGTCACAGCCATAAAAACTAATCAACCCTGTAAAGAACCTTATGTTTAAGAAACATGAGAGACCTCTGGAGCTGTAAGACTGGCCACATGTGTGTTTGTCAGTTAGATCAGTTATGTATCTCTGGAGGCAGGATATGAAGGAAAGAACAGACAGAAGAAAAACAAACAGACAGGAGGGCAAACAATCAGTAGAGCTCGGCCTTTCCACTGTGTCTTCGTTAGGACATCAAAGCTTCTAAACACTTTTACTACAAGGTTCAGGTTAAAGAGACGACATTTAGGAGTGGCTTTGAAAACATGGCCAGACTAGGAACACAAGTTTGCAATTTAGATTTCGAAGTGACATTAGAATATGTGACATTATTGCGACGTATAGGTCGCAGTTTAGTCTGTGAACCGTCACAGCTTGACCGCATCTCTGTCTGTCTGTCTGGAACGCCTGACACTGTGGTTCCCCTGACACATCACAGGTGACATCACAGTGATGTCAGATACTCAGAGCAGGGATCTCCATATATGGGCATAAAAGGGATCTCCATGTATGGGCATAAAAGGGATTGTATGTATGATGTCAGATGACAGAATCCATTTATGGCCAAGACAGATGGCGCAAACTCACCCTTTTCGCCCTTATCAATATACTAGTAAGACACCTCAGGGTGACTTGCGACCTCAGGGTGACATGCGACCTTGCCCTAAAGGCGAAGTTTTTTTTCTTTTTCTGGGAATGACCATGGACTTTTATACCCTGAGAAATCTCGTAGCTTGTCTGACTGTCAGTACAGGAAGTGAAGTCACATGACATCCTTTTTATGCCCATATATGTACTTGGGCATATATGAGTGATTCTGTACCACATCACTGTGACCCACTGACATCACACTGACATCACTTCCTGTACGTACAGACAGACAGACAGACAGACAGACAGACAGACAGACAGACAGACAGACAGACAGACAGACAGACAGACAGACAGACAGACAAAGCTACAAGGTTTTCAGGGTATAATGCGACCTTCGGTCGCAATCAATCCATCAATGGTGGTCAACATACAGTATTGTAACATTTATATTCAACAACTCATTTTTTGTGCTTCCTTGCAATATGGCTTCCCAAGTAGAGTATAATGCAAAAGTTCAAATTATTATTTTGTTGACAAATAAAAAGGTACCCAGAAAGGCAACACAAACCCTGTAGCCTGTCCCTCTCAATGCTGCTTCCACATTCATTTTGACAGCATGTGTGTCACTGTTTTAACCCCTTAAACCCCATATGGTTGAGTGGGGTCTTCTTTCCTGTTATTGCGGGGAACGCTTTTGCTGAAAATAGCAGATCGACAACACAGATCAACTGCAATTGTGAGCTTGTTGATCTGCTATTTTCTGCTAAACCCTGGGGTTTAAGTGGTGAAGTCACTAGTGAACTAGTGTGTGTTATGTCAACTCTAATGTCCATTCCAAAGAATACAGTGGAAACCTTTTCTCTTCACATTGATGTGTTTCCATCTACTTATGATTTATAACTAATAAATGTCATGTAAATATTGTGTTAAAGATATTGCTTCTGCATTTTGAGTGACTGAAATTGGCAGAATCTGCCATCTATAAATCACTTGGTCACATTTTGGGGTATTTGTCACTGTACCGTTGCACATAATGGGACATTTGTACTGTGCATTTACCTGTTCGAACAATTAGGAGCAGTGGATGATATTAGTACATGTATTAACCCATTAAGACCTGGAAGCACTTTATCCATTATTTTATGCTTTAACTATTACAAAATAGCAGATCTACAAGCTCACAGCCATGCTGTTAGCTTGTAGATCTGTTATTTTCTTTTGGAAAAATTGTGAAACCTTTTGCAAATCTTTGAATATATCATTTTAAAAAGCTAACTCAAATGTTTGCTTCTGGGGGGTCCCTGGAACAACATATTTTTAGATGGGGATCCGTGGCCAAATACATGTCATTTTGGGGGTCCTTGACATGAAAAAGTTTGAGAACCACAGATTTAGAAGGATTTAATTAGAAGACATTCTTAGACTTAGAATCGGGTCAAAATATTCAAAGACTTGCACAAATGTTTATGATTTTTCCAAAAACAGTATTTTACAGGGACACTTGGTCAAATAGACTGTGGTGAAACGCTGTAATCTGAAGACTCACCTCTTCGGACTCCACCTTAGCATTGACGACCATGCAATCTTACACAAAGGTAAAATGTAATTTAGATAGCATGTTATTTAGACAGATGATAGGTTCATTTATTTACCTGGCATCGTATAGTTCAATTTCAATGTTTTTTATATTACGATGTTTAGACTGATGCTAGGTTATTGGTTTAACAGTCACACTCCCTCTATGCCAGGGGTTCCCAAACCTTTTTGTCTCAGGGCACCCCATAAATATTTGTTTTAATCTGAGGCACCCCTACATTATAACTTTCACTCCCACCTTATATTTATAGCATATCGTCGTTGTCGGGTGGAAACCTAGTGTGTCCAAAACCGTTCGTTTTGTATTTACAGTATTGTCTATAAAATTTACTAAAACTAGTGAAAACAGCAGATCTACAAGCACACGCGAGGCGTTGTGTGCTTGTAGATCGGCTGTTTTCACTAGTTTTGTGCGACAGTCTTGTATGATGAAGCAGGGCTTTGCACTACCAAAAGACGTACACATTTGAAACTTGGAGATACAAGTTTTCTGCCCGACAGTGACGATATTTTAGTGATTATGTTGCGAGGAAAATGTTGAGATAATAGCCATTTTAGTTAGAACTAACTGAAAATAACTTGAAAAATCATACTAAATATTTAAGTGTCCAAATAAATTCCAAATATTATCAAATGATCTCGCGGCACCCCTGGACTGCCGTCGCGGCACCCCAGGTATGCCCCGTCACCCACTTTGAAAACCCCCATGCTCTATGCATTTGATGCATGCGTTTACCTCGCTTACTGTAGCCACTCTGGATAAAGAGCCTCTGCTACATGCATACATTCAGGGTTCCCACACATTTTTACCAATGAATTTCCAAAACCTTTCCAGAATATTTAACCCAACTTCCAATAGCGAGTCACTTACTTCTATGTGCAACGCCCAAAGACAGGCAGTGTAGAAAAAAATAAAGAGCGCATGCTGCGAACGGGCCGTGGTGTGCATGCGGATCGTGCACGATGGACACGCACGTGACCACATCAAAAGGTTAGAAAATCGTGGCAGGGAACCCTCAAAGTCGATTTATGGTGGCAGTAAATGACAAAATCAACACCCAAAAAATGCATAGCTATTTTTTCCAGGACCTTCCAGGACCCTTAATCAATTCCAAAACTTTTCCAGTAGGCCTACTGGAAAAAATATTTGTCTAATTTCAAAATATTCCAGGAATTTCATGACCGTGAGAACCCTGTAAATTGTAAATTTGGCCAGCCTCTACCCCAGGATTCCCCAATTTGTTTTCCCCAAGGGCCGAATTATGTCTAGGGTACCAAGCCGAGGGCCACAACATTGCAGGGGGCGACGGTGGCATTCCCACTACTCCAGCGACAGTTCAGATATCGTCGTTGTCGGGTGAAAATCTTTTATGTCCAAAACCGTTCGTTTTGCATTTATCATTTTAAAAATTACTTAAACTAGTGAAAACAGCCTATCTACAAGCACACAAGTGCGAGGCGTTGTGTGCTTGTGCCGTTTTCACTACTTTTGTGCGACGGCTTTGTTTGATGAAGCAGAGCTTTACTTTGCGAAAGAACGTACACATTTTGAGATACGGGTTTTCCACCCGACAATGACGATATACTAGTGTTGTTGCTGCTCTTATACCACCATTATTACTGGGGTTGGTGGGGGCCAGACAGTAGCCCCCCGCGGGCCGCCTATTGGGGAACCCTGCTCTACCCACTCGGCTACTGCCACCCACATGTCTTATGGCAAGAACAAGCTTCACAGTTGCAAAAATTCAATCCTCCAGACATTCCTGGGAAATATCATGAAAATCCCATTGACACACTATACGCTGCACCCAATAAAAACAAGCAAGCTTGCCATTCGTGACCATTTCATTCAAGTATAAAAATCACCTTTATTGTACACTGGTAATTCCCTTGATATCCTAGCGATACTGTAGACTGCGTGCGACCCAGTCGCAAAGACAATCTAAAAGGCTATATAATGTAAACCATGAACAAAACCAGCCATTCCAAATGCTCCGTCTTCCCACAATAGATTAGCTACTGTACACAGTGTGTGATTCATCAACTGCATAAATAACAGACAAGAAAATACAGCGTGGATGCTGAAAAGTGGTGTCTATTGTCCTGGCCCCATTTATACTTAGTCGTGCAACGTTGTCGCATGTTGAAAAAATCGGCAAGCTTACAACGCAGCGCGAGTCTCGCGCTGCGCTGTGAGCTTGCCGATCGGCAGTTTTTTTCACCATGCGACGTCCGACAAAAACAGAAACGACTCCACGAGGGTCCGCTTCATACCAATGTGTTTGCTTTGGGTCTGAATGGTGTAAAATGAGTGTGAAAGTCGGCCCACACCATTCAAAGCTGTACTACGCGTATAGCGCGCGGCCGCGGTTTCACCCCAGGCTTAGGGAGAAGACAGGAGATGGAACAGACCGTGTTCGGTTCCACACACAATCCAAACAGTGTCAGTTAGTATATTATTCACCCCTCACCCAAATGTTGACGATCCATCTTGGATCGTCTACATCAGTGGTTCTCAACCTTTTCAGGCCGCGACCCCCAAAATAATCATATTTTAAATGGGGACCTCCCCACCCTGACAAGCACTAAGAGTTGAGGCATTACATTTTGTATAACACTGTTCTAATAGCCGATCTACATGCTCAAAACGCCTCGCGTTGCGAGGCGTTGTGAGCATGTAGATCGGCTATTTTCACGATTTCTGCCTCTATTATATGACATTATGGCCAA
Organism: Nannobrachium achirus; assembly: GCF_963921795.1. Lineage (NCBI taxonomy): Eukaryota > Metazoa > Chordata > Actinopteri > Myctophiformes > Myctophidae > Nannobrachium > Nannobrachium achirus. Next base: position 63,230,425 of record NC_137813.1, read on the forward strand.
TATTTAATTTGTCATTTTAGAGGTATTAAAAAATTGTCACTTTAAAAAAATGTAGATACCCTCTATACACTTTACGTTGGTTTGTTTACTTTTGAGAGAGAAAACAATGTTGCACATTAAGTTAATCATGTGGGGACCCCCAAAAATAATATGGGGTCCCGACCCACAGATTGAGAACCACTGGTCTACATTGCCACAAAGCATAGAGAGTATGACAAACTATGATGACTGACAACACACAAAAAGACAAACATTTACAGCATGGTCCTTCATCGGTTGGGGTTCACATAGATTTCGCAAGATTTCCCTTTAAACTATTAACGCCATTTGATGCCTTGTCTTGCGGTACATGTCCTTATACAGTAGGACATACATTTTGATGTCGTGTCTTGCAATACATATATTGCAATATCGCTTGTGTGTGGAGTGTGGACCTGCTTGTGACAGGCACGACAACTCAAAGACCTTTACGATACATGATGTCAGCATGTAATTTAAGGAGTTGGGACTGTCAATGTGTCCTGAATTTACTCCAACTGAAGTAGCGTTCCCTACAAAGCAACACTTCTTGCTGAGAGAGGCACATTTCTGTCGGCAACACGGCATCATAGCCTACAATAAAAGCTATGTTTTTTTATTACTCGTGAATGACCTCAATACGATACCACCTAAATGTCTACAGTGACAAAACAAAGGAGGCACGGGGTGACATAGCACAATAGACGTGGCAATGAAGATCACGTTGTCCCCAAACGGTGTCCATTCATTGAACTCTGAAGGCAACAAAACAAACCAAAAAAATAGGAAAATAAATCTAAGTGATTTATGGAGCTAGAAGGCTGTGGAAAGAAAATAGTAAAAAGAAAATCAAAGATCAGAGATGTTTCAGCTTGAGTGGAGGTGTGGAGAGAGGGCCCTAGCAGCTCCAGGGAGTGGAGGTGTGTGGAGGCCCTTAGCAGGTCCAGAGAAGCAGGTGTTCACCTAGCTCTGGTCCACAGCGTCAGCTGCACTGACGCTCCGACAGCCCCGTCACTAAATGACTAGACCGGGATTTCTCAGCCCCTACGAGCGCTCAACTTGAGTCAAAATAAACTAAACTACTTCATTACTCACCAAACCAAAGGTGGTTTTGCCTTGTTGAAAGTCTATTCTCCGCGGTGGGAAACCTCTCAGCACCCCACCCACTCTGTAAAATACATCATTTTTGTCATGAAATAAAACGCACCGGCCTCGAGCCACCCAGCGGCCACGGCAGACACAACGGTTCACAACCCGGAAATAAGCGGCGGTCGAGTTGGATGCGACAAAAATAATGTATTTTACAGAGTGGGTGGGTTGCTGAGAGGTTTCCCACCACAGAGAATAAACTTTCAACAACACAAAACTACCTTTGGGTTTGATGAGTAGTGAAGTAGTTTAGTTTATTTTTGACTCAAGTTGAGCGCTCGTAGGGGCTGAGAAATCCCGGTCTATTCATTTAGCCACGGGTCTGTCAGAGCGTCAGTGCAGCTGACGCTGTGGACCAGAGCTAGTGTTCACCCAGAGTCCAAACCACTGGTTCTCCACAGTCAGGGGGTCCAGTGACCACTAGGCACCCTCGCGGGTCTGTAACTCTGAGAGTTCCTACTCGTCGCGCTCTCAGAGTTACATTAACGCCGAGGTCTTTTACAGTAGATCTCAAATAAAACGGCATCAAATAGGAGTCCGTTGGCCTAAGGATGCCTGAGAATCCTCGAAATTAAAAGAAAAAAAAAGTCAAAAGGCTTGAGAATCACTGGCCACCACCGAATCAATCAGCCTCCTCCCGGTCCCAGCGGCCAGGCGGTCAGATGCTGTCGTAGTCCGAGTCCCTCCTGGCGGCCTCCACCGTCCACTCGGCCAGGAAGAAGGACAGGGACCCCGCGAAGCCCACCAGCACCAGGATGAGCAGCTGCCAGTGGAGCAGCAGGTAGTTGCTGTAGCCGAACGCCAGCGCCGCCATGATGGACTGTGTGTGTGTGTGAGTGAGGGGGAGAAACACAAACACTATGTTACTTATCGTCGTTGTCGGGTGAAAACCTTGTATGTCCAAAACCGTTCGTTTTGTATTTATCATTTTAAAAATGATCTAAACTAGTGAAAATAGCCGATCTACAAGCACACAACGCCTCGCACCGCGAGGCGTTGTGTGCTTGTAGATCGGCTATTTTCACTAGTTTTCTGCGAAAGTCTTGTGTGATAAAGCGGGGCTTTGCTTTACGAAAAAACGTTCAAATCTGAAACTTGGAGATACGAGGTTTCTGACCGAAAGTGATGTTATGGAGGTATTTAGCAGACGCTAGATCAGCGGTTCTCAACCTTTTTCAGGCCACGACCCCCCACAATAACCCCCCACCCTGCACAAGCACTTGAAATAGTTGGCATTACATTTAGTTTGACTCAATCTATTTCATGGATATAGCAGATCTACATGCTGCTACATGCTCACCACGCCTCGCGTTGCGAGGCGTTGTAGATCATGCAGATCTGCTATTTTCACAATTTTTGTTTATGACGCTAATGTTATGAATGATTAGAACTTGATAATGAAAGACTACAACACTGTTTATCACTGTGGGGTGAATATTTTATTAACTACAGGAGTGCTTACGATATGTCACACGCACATGGAGTCGCCCGTGCATACACGCTTGCTGAGTCACTGAAATAAACAACCTCTTAAATATGTAGGCCTACTTTTGCTTCCGGAGCTGGCAAGTGTTCTGAAAACAAACAAACGGTGCTCCGAGTTCCGAGGCGCCTACTGTTCCGGTTACTGCCCAGCCCTATATGTTGCCACTGACAATAATAAAGAAAGCTGCCTACTGTAGGCCAACGCGTACCTGAATGAACTTGAAAACGGCGAAGGCTGGAGCGCTTTCCTCGCGCCACACGAAGCCGATGATGCTGAGCAGCTGTGTGTTGAAACAGCTGTCACCCAGACCCAACAGGAAGCTGCACAGCAACGCCACCGGTACACTGACACACACACAAAACACACAAAACACAGAATCAAGTTCTCTCTGTCACTCCAACCAGTTATGTAAAGTAATTAATTACATTTGGTAGATTTTGATTATTATTACAAAACATACGTCGCCCACTGCCTTTTTAAAATAGCCGATCTATAGGCTCACAATGCGTAGCATCGCAACACATTGTGAGCGTGTAGATCTGCTATTATCAAAAGATCCTTGTCTTTAACAGGGTTTTTACATTACAAACAGGCAAATCAGTCTCAAATCAATAACTCAAGGCTTGGTCATTTCTTTAGACAACCGTTGTTAAATACATGTTAGTCAGTTAAAGAGTTTTCTTGTTCACAAACATGGAATCCTTGAACATAAATATAGATCATGTGCTGCTATGAATAATATCATCTGACGTGACTGACTGCTATTCCATGCAGAGTCAAAGTCATGTTTATTTGTGTATGAAAAGAGATAGGATACATTGTCTCTGGAAACCTCACACTGTATGTCCAACACTGTTACGTTCCAGGATTCAGAATTACAAAAATAGCAAAAATAAGCAGATCTACAAGCTTAATAGCCGTGCGGGGGGTCTTCGAGAGGGGGTCCGGGACCCCTAGGGGGTGCTCAGAGTTACTACAGGGGGTCCTCCAAATCTGCGAGTTCCGTGAGGGGTGTTCCAGTCACAAGTCACAAGCTCAAATTCTGACTGTATTATTTCATGTCATGTATTGCTTGTCTGCTATTGTCTCCCTATGGGGGGGTATTGCTGCGTTCCCTGATTTAGCTTAGCATGCTCAGAAAAGCGTGCACAAAATTTCAGGGAGCATCTCCTATCGTGGAGCCCTTTAAAACGCCAATATTAACTGTATTCCATTTTGCAATAAATGGTAAATGACTTGAATGTTTCTGACTACATTGCTGTGTGTGGTTCTATATGGGCTGTGTCAATAATTATGACAAATAATAACTTGCAGCAAAATACATTTGAAGTATAAAAATATTATAGTTAAAAAAAGAACTAAAAAGAACTAAGTTGGTTCATTTTGGGGAACCATGAACTTTAGTTCGAAATGTAGAATTGTGAACTATGAAACTAGTTCATTTAAGAAGTTTTGAACTTGAACTAGTTCATGTTGAAAGTGAACGTTCCCAACACTGTCCTCACCTGGGGGTGATGTAGGCCTGCAGTGAGGTCCCCTCCTCGGGGGCGATGGGAGCGTCGCTGGCGATGTTGAGGAAGATCAGGTAGAAGGCCACGAAGTGCGTGATGAGGCCCAGCAGCACCACGGGGTTCCTCCCCAACCGGTTGCACTTGTTCAGCATCCCGAACACGCCCCCTCCTGGCCACGCCGAGAAAAGCAACCCAACCCAACCCCCACCACAGAAAACATGAACAAACAACATTAGACAAGAGAGCTTGTCTCGTGACATTCCCTCTCTAAAGGACACTCCGACCGCTTCCTTGTGTCGCGGTCACATCTCTGCCCTGCCGCTCTGCATGTGACAAATTATAAACTGTATAAAAGTCATGTTTGCTCGAGTACTGCACTTTAACCCATTTAGACCTGGAGCGCTTTATTACACATTATAACTTTAACCATTGTTTTATGCTTTAGCTCAGGGGTCAGCAACCTTTCTGAAATTAAGTGCCATGTATTTATTTTCAATGTTTTCAGGCCACGACCCCCAAAATATTCAGATTTTAACTGGGGACCCCGCACCCTGACATGAGCATTACATTATAGATATGAGCATTACATTTTGTACAACACGGTTCTATTGCGAAAATAGCAGATCTACAGTACATGCTCACATCGCCTCGCAATGCGAGGCGTTGTGAGCATGTAGATCCACAATTTCTGCCTCTAATATTTGTCATTTTAGAGGTATTAAAAAGTCCTTAAATTGTCACTTTAGAAATGTGCAGAATGCAGATACCCTCTATACCCTTAAACCTTATGTTCGTTTGTTTACTTTTGAGTGAGAAAACAATGTTGCACATTAAGTTAATCATCTGGGGACCCCCCAAAATAATTTGAGAACCACTGTTCTCGATAGTCAGTGTGCCATGTCGACATACATTTTAATGACACCCCATCAAACATTCTGACATATTTTGATTGGCAGGACATTGTTATAATGATCCACCTATCTCCCTAGCTGACACCCTCCCCAGTCAGAGTTCAGAGTTATAATGAATGTAGAATTATGTGCAGGATGGAATATGCTGTACATTATGTGACTTAATTTAATTTACCACCCGTGCCTAAGGAAGCCTATACCCCTGCTTTAGCTATTGAAAAACAGCAGATATACAAGCTCACAGCGTGGCACCGAGTGCTGCACTGCAAGCTTGTAGATCTGCTGTTTTTGCAAATATATTGACGCGATTCTATGAATGTATTCACTTTAAAAAAAAACTCATGTTTCTATCATCAGAAAACGTTTTCATGCCACAGACCCCCAAAATTATAGGTATTTTTCCAGACCCCCCCATCTCAAAATATGCTGTTCCAGGGACCCCCAGTAGCAAAGATTTGAGTTACAAAGGTTTGCTTTGAAAATGATATATTCAAAGATTTGCTCACGTTTTCAAGAATTTTCAAAAATAGCAGATCTATGAGCTTGAAATCTACACTGAGAGCTAAGCACTTCTTCTAACACGGGTTATAAAGCTACTTTCACTTTGCTTGTGTTTTTCCATTTTTCAATACGTTTATGCTTCAACTCAAATATTGTACTCCACTACAATTATTTGAAAATGTTTAGTTACTACCGGTAGTTACTTTGTAGATTTAGATTATTATCACAAAACATATGTATTTTATGCATGTATTTATAATTTATACAGTATATATTTTCATGCCAATGCTCAAGTAAGATTTTGAATATATAGGCTTATACAAATATTTAAAAAAATGGTATAATAGTGCTATACAGATGTTATAATAATAATAATCTAAGCACTTCTTCTACCGCGGGTTATGACTCACCCAAGATCTCTCCTAAGCCAATGAAAATGCCAGAGACACCGATGAGGCTCTTGGCGTCTTGACCGAACTGCGTCATGGCTCCGATGCACGTCCCGTACACCCCGCTGAAAAACGTCAGCTCCAGACCTGTGGGAGAGAGAGAGAGCAAAGGTCCCAACTCCACACTCTGATCACACGGAATAAAGCGAAAACTCACGACAGAAACATTCTGTCAGGCAAAGTCCTAATCTGTGATTTGTGAAACGGCACGAAAGGAGCCACACTACTGCTGCGTTTCATAAACAATGTTATATGTCAATATGTAAAAAATATTACGATGTTTAGGTAGTATCGTTCTAAAGCAGTGGTTCCCAAACAGTGGATGCGGGACCCAGTTGTGGGTCGCGGACACATTTTTATGGGTCCCTTTATTTTTTTGGTTTCCCGCATTTTTTGTTTGTAATTATTTCAAAACATTTTAAAAAATCACACCCGTGTGAACTGAGCGGTGGTCGTAAAACATTCCCCATTTTTTCAGATTTCTTTTTACAAATTCATTGATTTATTTTTCAGTAATTTTATGACGCAATCAAAGAAAAATCTAAGAAATTCCATAAATTAGAAAACAAACGTTTAAGAAGTAGTAAAAATAGCCAATCTACAAGCTCACAATGTGAAGCAACATGTTGTGAGCTTGTAGATCTGCTATGTTCACTAGTTTGGGTTCTCTTTAAGGGTCTTGAGCTAAAAGGTTTGGGAACTCCAAACAAAGATGACATTTTACATGACGATTAACTGTAACTCAAATAATTGCGATTAACGCTTTAATTGTGTTTTTGTCATTGACAGTTGCATTTCTGTTTGGCTTTTAGGCTTTGAAGTTGCACATGGCAGATATGACACATAACCTAAATATACAAAGAAATGACTGACATATTTGACAACTTTATACTTAAAAAATAACATTGATAGTGGAAATAACCGATCTACAAGCTCACATTTGTGAGCTTGTAGATCTGCCATTTCCACTATTTTTGAAAAATATATGAACATTTTTCAACATGGAAACGATTATGACAAAATAATTGTGATTATGTCAAATAATTGCGATTAGACACTTATGTACAGTAATACTTGTGAGAGTCCTAAGAACCACTGATCTAAAGCTGTGTTCCTGCCCAACCAGTTGAAGAAATCACAGAATGACTTATGAAATATCCAAGGACATCAGGGTTTTATTGAGGATGGGTTCTTCCCATCTGTACAAGCTGTGTTCATGTGGACCAACCTGTGTACGCTATTGAGACGCTCAGCAGCAGCATCTCTTTGGTGACCAACAGTTTACAGGCTTTGACTGTGAGAGAGAGACAGAGAGAGAGAGAGAGAGAGAGAGAGAGAGAGAGAGAGAGAGAGAGTAAAATAGAATGCGGTTTCAATGAGGCATTCAAATATGGGTTGCTATATTTGATTTTTTTTATGTTTTTACGTTTCCACCCGACAGAGACAAAAAAAATCTATTAACCACTTAAACTTTACTTGATACTTTCATGCACAAATAGCGAACATAACAGATCTTCAAGCAAAGAATGCATCGCATCGAGTTATGTGCTTGTACTGTAGATTTCCCTTATATATTTCCCCCAATTATGACACGTAATATATGTATTATTATTACATTTTTATGATCGATTGTCATTATTTTAACCCTATAAAATGAGTGACAGAAACAGGTCTCAGTGCGGGCTGAACTCACCAAAAGCTTCTGTAGCCTTGGCACACATGCTTGGGCTGGGCGTTCTGCAAGGAAGAGGAGCAAATCGTCACTGTCGGGCAGAAACCTTGTATCTCCAAGTTTCAAATATTTATGTTTTTTTCATAAAGTAAAGCCTTGCTTCATCATACAAGACTTCACACAAGTCTAGTGAAAACAGCAGATCGGCTGTTTTCACTAGTTTAAATCGTTTTTAAAATGAAAAATACAAAACAAACAGTTTTGGAGATACAAGGTTTTCACCCGACGACGACGAAATGTTTAGAAATACAATAATGCTCATACACAATAAAGCCAGGTGTAGGAGCAGTTAGCACCAATCAATTAGTCTGGGATCCCTTCACTTTTCGGAGTTTGATCCGGTCGGGAGCGGAAACCACTTTACGTCATGTTGTAGTTCTCAAACAACTACAATTTGTCCGGAAAGATCAAACCGGATACAGTTTTAACCCTAAATAATTCCCCTGCACTCAAGGACATACTTTTAGGGCCTACCTAATAAACCCCTTGATGCTGCGTAGTTTTGCTTTTGGAAAATTATTTTGATATATGCATGTTTTAGTCCAACTCGTAGCGACTGGCCAGACTACACTAGGCTACTCCAGCATTTTAATAGGGATTGGGGAAACAAACGGGGGGAACCAAAACAAAGCGACGCCGCTTCTTCTGCTTGTGGTTTCCGCCTAGACCGGATCAAATGTCTTGTTGTAAACCATCACCAGGCTTTCCCCCGAGAAAGCCTGGTGACGCAAGGTTACCGATCAATAATGAACTTGTCTAACTCGTCTGTGCCAGCGTGGACCATTGGGACTAAAACTTGTGAAACTCGTCCGACTGCATTAATTAAATTAGTTAATGTTGGGGTGTGGTGAGACAGTGATGTCACAAAGTTCTCTGTCAGGTCCATGGTTATATTACACTCTTTGTTTGGAGTCCAAGCACTTTAATGTGTTACAAGTTGTTCTAATGAAGACCTAGCTAGAGTGACTAAATCTTCTGATTCTAAGTGTAATTTTACAACTGTCTGTTTAAGGGAAAATCAAGGTAGAAGAACACCATGAAACATTGCATTTGTTCATAAAGTAGCGCTTGAGAGAGAAGTTACTTCGGTAGTGTGGAGGTATAAACATACACTGATTTATTCGCTCTTGAAGAGCTGGCAGACTCCTTTCTAGTCTAAAGAACACTGTTGCGGAAAAAGCAGTCACTTTGCAATAGTGCGTGTCAAATATAATGGGTAGATCGCTGGTTAACTTGTCCAACACACTGAGAAATAAAGCCGTTTCTAATATTTTAAACCCAAAATGTCAATAACATTCAGAGAGACGGTAGCCTACTCAATAGGGTGTCAAATCAAGACTGTTCTTTGAATCCCCAGACACACCTCCATGAAACTAATAAATTAGCATTGGGAGAAAAAAAGAAATCACTTGCTTTGGCTCATTCAATTTCGACTACTCCTCTCTGTTATGTGTAGCAGCAACACAAAAGGAGATTATGCAAGTGATCTCTATGCAAAGCAGGTAGTTGTCTTCTATTGTTCTGCAGCCTGCACGCCAATCAGCAGTTGATGAGTTTCACCTGGTGTTGTTGTGGCGTTCAGCGTGAAAGGGCCATTCGCGCAGTCAGGGACAGAGCAGACGGCTCTGAGAGACGGCGCTCAGAAAGACGAGAGCGGCCAATACACAAACTGCGTAGCTTACAATGAGGGTAGCCAGAAAGACTTGTGGGGGGAGATACTTAAAAATCGTCCGAAACCCCCCTGCGGTTGTTGCCCATGACACCTTATGGTATCACCTCAGCTCACCTGGAACCTTGGAACTGCATTGTTAGCTTCCTTGATTATGACTTTTAAGTGTCTGTTTGCTATCTGCTTTTATGGAGTCCTAAATGTAATTGCTTGAAACGTTTGCCTAAACTGGGATTTGTCAAACAGCGTGAAAGTAGTCCCCCACTACCACTAGCGCTCCGTTTCCTAGACAATAACACTGGGTAGAGTTATGATTTTCTAGGTATTATGATCCCAAAACCATGTTCAAGCAGGACCACGTTGGAATTCATTACACTGCTTGTCTGTGTTCATCCTGGGTTTAACTTATATTGTGATTGCTCAATCAAACCAGTTTAAGAAATGACAGGCTTTGAAATACTCGTAATACTGTAATAACTGAAAATGTTCAAAATCCATCGGAACACAGCTCCTTTTTCCATTTTCAGGAAAGTAACAGTTTTGTATATACAAGGTTTCCGCCCCCACAGTGACGATATAGGATTGTACTGTATTTCAACAGAGGTCACCCTGAAGAAGGCATTATGTGTCGCAACGCGTAGGTGATTTTTTTAGTCTTGCCATGCATTACTGCATTAGCCCTAAAATAAAGGCTTTTTAACTGTCCCTCAAGAGTGCCTTGGTCTAACCTTTTTTTGCATCAATTGTGTCACCTGACTACCAAAGAGCACCTTTCCTGGGAGATCTTTACTCTACAGCCAAACAGATGCACTCCTACTCTCTGTTTTCTACCGAGGTGATACCAGGTTTTACTTTTGCCCAAGATGAGTCGAGGGGAGAGGTGTTGAGCAATTAACATGCAGAGTAAACAAATTGCCAAATGAGTCAATCTCAAGTTAATCTATGCTGTGGTTGAACTGTGGCTCTGACACTGCAGTTTCACATGGGAAGTGAGACAGCTTAAAAGGTGCTGGTTGCAGATAAAAGTGACATTTTATATTAAAACTAACAGTCCCGTGCTCTTTCCCACTAAGAGGACATTTATAAATGGCTTGAATACAAAGAACAAAAATAACCGTGCCGTTTCGTGAAACGCTATGTTTTTGGGAACCTATATATATTTTTTAATGCCATACTTCCCCCTTCAGGGATGGTTTCTGGTTATAACCGTAAACAAAACATCATCACAGAACTTCTTGGGTTCTGGGGAGTTCTTGAAGGTTCTGGGTGGGTATACCCATCATCAGTGTTTCTCAATTTTTTTCCATGTCTGGGGACCCCCACGTAAATATGTATTTGTTGACCAGCCCCCATCTTAAAATATTTTGTGCCAGGAAACGTTCATTTCAGTGAACAAACGATTTTGTTCATGTTCACGGCAATGGTCTGTTCAAATGATTTGTTCAAACGTTCACTGCTCAGTAGCGCTATCGTCTAGTGCAGGGGTCTTCAACGTTTTCAGGTCAAGGACCCCTTAGTTGAGAGAGAGAGATGAAGCAGGGACCCCCACAACTTTTTCACAGATTCCATAGTTTCATTGTTTGACAGCACAATCGTCAGTGTATTTTGGATTCATGTCAATTTGTGTTTTCAGATATTTAACCACTTGAACCGTCAATACTTAATAAACTTGACCTTTCACCTGTACTTAGTCTGCTCTTTTTCCCCTCTACACCAGACCTCTTTGCCAAAAATGCAACGCAGCGCGAGGCGGTGTAAGCTTGTAGATCTGCTATTTTCGGCACACTGACGAGCACTAAGAGTTGAGGAATTTTGTATAACACGGCTTTATTGTGAAAATAGCAGATCTACATGCTCACGTGCTCACAATTTTCACAATTTCTGCCTCTAATATTTGACAATTTGACCAATGTTTAATGTCTCATTTCAGAGGTATTAACAAAATCAATAACCAATGACAATGCATAGCTATTTTTTTTCCAGGACCTCCCAGGACCCTTGATCAATTCCAAAACTTTTCCAGTACTGGGAAAAAAATAAAATAAAAAAAAAAATCAAAATATTTCCAGTCATTTCATGACCGTGGGAACCCTGTTTTACTGGGGAAATCCCGTTTTGGCGACGTAGCGATAAGGCGAAGTGTACTCACAGGGGCAAATGCACTAACGGGGTCTCTTACCGTATTGATAGGGCGACATGCAAATTTCCATTCACGCTTTTCTGCTGTGCCGATAAGGCGAATGCAAATTTCCATTCAGGCCAGGGCGACATGCAAATTTCCATTCAGGCTTGGGACGGCAGTAAGATGTCCATAGTTTGGGACTTGGGAGTAGGCCTATGCATTATTTTATTGTTTTTATTTAGGTTATTTATTAATTTAGCTTAACATTTCCAACCTGATAAGGATAGGAAATATATTTATGGACCCGTTGCTTGTAAAGAAAGAAAGAGACAGAGAGAGATTATTTGATGTGGAAACGGTGACGCTTATTAGGCTATGTTTTTATTTGGCCACGCGTTCTTGGGCTATTTATTGTTAAATGAATCAAGTAGGCTTAATAGCCTATATATATTTTATTTGTGAGAGAGAGAGAGGGAGAGAGAGAGAGAGAGAGAGAGAGAGTTGTCCATCGCTAATTGCTGCCTGAAGGCTGTTAGTAACACTTGAATTTCGCCTTATCGCTACGTCGCCTTAACGCTACGTCGCCAAAACGGGACGTGCCCGTTTTACTCACTGCACGGTGGAGGAGCTCTCCGACGAGTCCACCTGGAGGGCCGGTTCCGACGTGTCCGAGGACGACGTGGGGTCAGGGTCCGGCTTCCTGATGAGGAAGAACAGGAAGCAGCCCACCAGGCTGATGACCGTGAGCGAGATGAACACCGTCTGGCGTGCTTTGTCTGACACACACACACACACACACACGCACACACATGAGTCAGAAACTTAACATGGCATTTCCTAAGGGAACACTAGCTACAGAGGGAATTTTCTGCAACATGACCTATGAATAGCAATCGTCGTTGTCGGGTGAAAACCTTGTATCTCCAAAACCGTTCGTTTTGCATTCATCATTTTAAAAACGGTTTAAACTAGTGAAAACAGCCGATCTACAAGCACACAACGCCTCGCGGTGCGAGGCGTTGTGTGCTTGTAGATCTGCTGTTTTCACTACTTTTGTGCGACAGCTTGTATGATGAAGCAGGGCTTTACTTTGCGAAAGAATGTACAAATTTGAAACTTGGAGATACGAGGTTTCCGTCCGACGACGACGCAACGACAAAGTACTCATGATCAACCATTCCGTTGTTTGTTATTGTTCAATGACTATGCAAAAACATACATTTGAATTGCCTTGCGTACACTGTCAATAAACTAATCTTCTTCCATCCATCCATGTGTAAAAATATGATTAAAATAAATAAAAAAAAACATCTAAAATACCTGTTATGTGAGTTTGATGGTGCCATGCGAAATATATATAGAGGTTTCCAAAGAATAAGCTGCAAAGAGAGACATGGACATGTTCAACAGAAGAAGAGTATTACAGACACAGTTGTGCACAAAACACAGCTAGAGGAGTCAATGACGGCAAGTAAACGAGAGTCACCTGAACTGCAGCAAGGCCCAGAATATGCCGCTGTTCCTGCCGATGGTCGTATCACTGGAGTTGACGGCCAGCACATAGCCCTGGGCCGTCCACAACACTGGAAGTATAGATCACATAGATCACAGGACATTTAGATACTTTAACCCTATATTCTTCGTTGACCAGTTCCATAGTTTCATTGTTTGACAGCACAATCATCAGTGTATTTTGGACTCTTGTCAATTTGTGTTTTCAGATATTTAACCCGCTTGAACCGTCAATACTTAATAAACTTGACCTTTCACTCTGTACTTAGTCTGCTCTTTTTCCCCCTCTACACCAGACCTCTTTGCCGAAAATAGCCAATCTACAAGCTTGTGAGCTTGTAGATCGGCTCGTTGTGAGCTTGTAGATCGTCTGTTTTTGGCTAAAGTTCTCAGAATATGGACACTAGGGTGCAAGTGGTCAATATAAAAAAGAAGAAAAAAACGTTTCTATCACTCAAAGATTTGGAGGACCCCCTGTAGAAACTCTGAGGATCCTATATTTATTCTTCGTTGACCAGTGCTTGGCCCTCTACTTTCCCCTCTACATCAAATCTCTTAAGACGATCTAAGCTGTCAATGCAATGTGAGCTTGTGAATCTGCTATTTTCTCTGAATGTTAGCATATTTTCGCTGAATGTTGTGCCTATTGTGACATGTGTGGTTAAAAGCAGGACAGTGTCTCATGGCAAAAAGAAGAGATCTACAAGCAAATAATGCATTCCTTTTGTTTTGCCAAGCAATAAATAAGGCATAAAGCACCAGTATGGGGTTATGAGTGTTCCATCTGGCCTGGCGATTCTGAGCTTGGCCCAAACAATATTTTCCCTAGACTGTGCTATGATATGAATAAGGCTTGTTCTTGTTTATGGTATATTGTGCAGACATCATTTTCCCTTTCTTTTCTATATGTGTCCAACTATTATCCATATTTGTGTGTGTGTGTGTTTTGAAACACAAGGGTGTACAGTAGTGTACTCCACATTGCTGTAATTGTACTGTAATTGTATTGTAATATGCTGCCAGGAGAGTGCCACTTCTCAATCTCATTCAACCTCCTTCACATTTTACTTGCAAATTATTCAACCATTTGAATTGAATGCAAGAAAAAGAAACAAGCGTGATATTTCATCACTTTCATTTTACCTGCTGCTGCTACGCCAACGAGTACAGAGGCCGTATAAAAGGTCCATGTGTAAGGATGTATGAACATGGCAATGTAGCCACTGCAGGGGGGGGGAGAACAACATTCACATGTCATTAGGAGAAACTGGACAAACAGGAACACCTAGTATATTTAAATGTACTAGGTGCCGCGCTGCGAGCTTGTAGATCTGCTAAAAGTCGTGAAAATGTGTGCAAATCTTTGAATATATGTGTTTTTAGAGCGAACGTTTGTAACTCAAATTTTGCTTCTGGGTGGTCCCTGGAACTAAACATTTTGAGATGGGGGTCCGTGGCCAAATTCATATCATTTTGGGGGTCCTTCACATGAAAAGGTTTGAGAACCACTGACATAGTAGTCTCTCAAGAACAGACTATCTGAGCGCCAGTTGAAGTGCAAAGGACCTTTTCTTTGACGATGGCTGGCCAGATTGCTGACATAAAGAAACGTAGGGTTTTCAAAAAATCTTAGAAGGATTCAAAAGACACTTATAGAATCGGGTCAAAATTCTAATTTTCACGATTTTTCAAAAATAGCAGATCTACAAGCTCGCAGCGCGGCACTCGGTGCCGCGCTGTGAGCTTGTATATCTGCTATTTTTCAATAGCTAAAGCATTCAATAATTCTAGGCCTAAATGGGTTAACTGAAAGACAAGCGTGTGAGGTGTGTGTGTGTGTGTGTGTGTGTTACCTGTATAAAAGTCCACTAAAGAACATGGAGAGCTGTGGTCCTATGACCGCGACCACTGACGGAGCGATCATGTTGGATGCAGAGAAAACGCCATAGATGATGGACATGCTACAAATACAGAAGGACAGGACGGTTAGGTTGGATGCTTGATGGAAATGCTTGTACAAACATTTCCTCCTGTTTCCGGCTTCTTTGGAGCTTTTCATCACACACAAACGTTGTCTGCCAATTGCTCCATGTCTAAAAAAAATAAACTATGAACTTGAAACAAACTATTAAAAACACATTCAGGGAGGATTCAAATTGCTTAGCAAAAATGCCAGGAATTGAGTATTCCTGGCATTTTTGCTACTCTACTCTACGAGTTTAATTTATGTGTTACCTTATTTCACTGGAATGCAGGGAGCTGAGAGTAAACGTTGTTACCTAAACTGATTAGCTATGATTCATTTATCCTACTAATGTAATTTGCAGCTACATTCGATTACGCCTCCTTAGATGTGCGACCAGGTGAGGGATCTATCCGTAGAACTAATATGAGTCACCAGATCACAAATGATCCCATATAAGCAAGGCCATCTGCTAAATGCATACGACAGGGTTCCCCAATTCGTTTTCCCCAAGGGCCGAATTGTCTAGGGTACCAAGTCAAGGGCCACAACATTGCAGGGGGCGACGGTGGCGTTCCCGCTACTCCAGCGACTGCGACAGTTCAGATATCGTCGTTGTCGGGTGAAAATCTTGTATGTCCAAAACCATTCGTTTTGCTTTCATCATTTTCAAAAAAAAAATTAAACTAGTGAAAACAGCCGATCTACAAGCACACAACGCCTCGCACCGCGCGGCGTTGTGTGCTTGTAGATCTGCTGTTTTCACTACTTTTGTGCGACGGCCTTGTATGATTTGCGGAGGAACGTACAAATTTGGAGATACAAGCTTTCCACCCGACAAAGACGATATACTAGTGTTGTTGCTCTTATACCACCATTATTACTGGGGTTGGTGTGGGCCAGACAGAAGCCCCCCGCGGGCCGCCTATTGGGGAACCCTGGCATACGATATACGTTTATATAAAAATTAAACATCAACATTTGGGTCATAAATTACCTTGTGTATCCACTGCCATGAAACTCTGAGCTGTTGTAGCTCTTCAGCACTGTTTGCTGGGAAGAAAAATAAATTGGACAGTTATGCCTGGTGTATACTTCCTTGTACAACTAAGTGGAAATTAGGCATTACAGTATATCGTTTGATTGATGAGGTTTTATGTAATCAATATGATGAGGACTAAATGAAGAGGTTCTAATCAATACGATCAGGATTAAATGAAGAGATTCTAATCAATACGATAAGGATTGATTGATGAGGTTGTGTGTAAACAATATGATGAAGAGGTTCTACTGTATGCATATGAGGTTGCATGTAATCGACATAATCAGGATTAGATGATGAGGTTGCGTGTAATCAATATACCATGATTAATTGACGCCGTCCTGATCAATAGGCCTAAACCAGGAGGTTCTATGCAATCAATATGATCAGAATTAAATGTGTGTAATCAATGAGATCCAGTTTGTTACCTCTATGTTGCCACATGTTTGAAAAGCAGTGAACATGAACATGAAGCCAAATCCCAGGATGATGATGTTCAACAGCGATTTCCCCTCTGGAGACATGATGAAGTGTGTAGTGTGACAACAAGTCAAGTGTCTTCAAAATGTAATCAGTGTCTACTCCTCCTAAAGGAACAGAAAGAAAAAAAAACACATTAATATATATGTATAACCAACTCCAATTCAGTTTATGGTCACATCACTAGCTCACGGCCTCACGCTAAAGATTATAGTGCAAGCTTCACACAAACATTGCAAGCCAACTAGCCAAGTTCCCTTTATTTGTATAGCACGCTTAAAAAACAACAGGAGTTGCTTTCCAGTGAGGAGAAAACAACATCAACATCAGAGTTCAGATTTTTTTTTTTAATTGAAGAATTATTTATTAGAAGTTTGCAATAGAAATAAATTGCAGTTTCATGACAGCACAAATCACTGGTACAAGCCAAGGTCAACTAAAAGGAGATCCTAGAAAACTCTACGGCTTATTTCCACAGGAACCACACTTTATGTATCTCATATAACATTGAAAGACAGACGGATAGAACATTATCTAGGAGAGAGCTCAAAACAAAATAAGAAAGACACTAAAAACATATAACACATCAATGGAAGCAAACACATTAACAGAAACAATGATCAGAAGCAGTTGCATTTTAAATAAAGTCTAATAGAAAAGTATAGGTAAATAAGAATAAACGTCAAAACAAATAGCATGTCAAAGTGTATGACAGTGAGTTCCGCATTCTCTTGTGCAAATAAAAGACAACTCAGATACGGAAAAAATGTATGGAATAATGTAGGCTATCCATAGGACACAAAGTAAATAAACTAGAAGGCTACGATAATTCATCCACAACTTATCAGCAATCTCGTAGATGTACACGGTTTTGATTTGATCAACAAGAGAGTTAATTATTATTGCAGTGTTGTTTGCGTTATTATCATTAAATCACACTCACCTTTTGTAGGAATGTAGTTCAACCCTGTGGCTGCTATTGTTTGTGACAGATCATAGCGACCTCATCAACATGGTACTTTAGCTGAATGAAGAAGATATAACGCATATAACAATAACTCATGAGCTAATAAACAACACTTTAAGTTAAGAGTAGGACAACACATGAAGTAGTCTTGTTATTTCCAGCTCCAGTAATGAGACAGTAAAAAAAAAGTCATGTGAATAAACATGTCAGCTGACTCTGGGAACGGGGATACGTCACTCAAACCGAAAATAGCAAATCTATAAGCTCACAAAACGTCGCGTTCGCGACGCTCCGTGAGCTTGCAGGTCTGCTATTTTCGGCGCATGCAACACCGTCGTACGACGACGTCTCTATAACCACCGGTCCGACCATCTTCTTCCGCCTTCTTCCATTTTGCAGAGCTACAAATCATATGCACGTATTCTCTAAAGGCAGGGCAGAGGCGTTTAGGCCCATCCCATTCGATGCAGATCGAAGAAATAGATAAATAAAAGTAGCAATAGTAGAATACAACAAATACTACTTGTAAAAGAAGTGCAATAACATTGTCATTGATATATACTTGTATACTTTAGCGTTTATATATACCTTAAAAATACTGAAATACAGTAGGCCTACTTGAGTAAAAGTAAGTTTCTACTAGAGATGGGATTTATGGCTCTATGAAGTGAGCTGGATCTCTGGGATCCGTTCCTTTCCCAAAGAGCCGATCAAAAGACTTTAGGAGATTTTGATTAGAGTTACAAATCAATTCAACCCTATATCAATTTCTGTACATTTTTATACCAATACATTTGTACTTTTACTGAAGTACATTTTAATTCCGATTCATCAAGTGGCAGAGTATTTCTACATTGCAGAATTTATACTTTTACTTCAGTAAAGAATTTGAGTACTTTTCCCACCACTGTTCATCCTTTAAAATCGCCCTGAAAAAACACGGCCGCTGCTCGTAACTGGTAAAATACAAACCTAGCCCAGCCCCACCCTTCCCTGACCCTTCTTTGCTTGTAGACTATTACTGTTTTTTGTTTATTCTTTCTTTTTTCCTGGCTATACCTACTACATAGTACTGTGTTCTATCCGTCTGTCATTCAGTGTTATATGAGATAGCCTACTTAGATCTAAATGGTTTCCTGTGTAAATAAAGTGCTTGCCTTTCTATGATCTCCTTTTAGTCGACCTTGTACCAGTGAACTGTAACGTCATGAAACTGTACCTTTTCCTATGCAAACTTCTAATTAAGTCTTCAATCAAGATTCAATCAATCAATCAATCAATCAATCAATTAAATTCATTAGAAAGGAACGGCTCCCTATACTGCGAACCGGATCCCAATGCCATCGTTCATTTCAAAGAGCCGTTCAAAAGACTCGACTCGTTGACGAACGTCCCATCTCTAGTTTCTACTGGGTGGGGGACAGGGGGAGGAGCCGTGAGCGATAAGCCCTACATGTTCCTCTTCCGGTGCATGGCGGAGGGCTGGCTGGTCGACGGTATAAAACCTTAACCAACAACTCGACGAACAATACAACAGAAAAACACGCTCTTTCTAGCCGTTTCTCTCGGAACGACCGACCAACGGCAAGAACGACGACGAAAAAGAGGAAAGTTTTGCTAACGCGAAGAAGAAGCGGCCCGCGTTTCTTTTTGATCCGTCGACAGGGCGCGTGGTGCTGCTAGTGCTGCTGGGGCCGCCGCGCTCGAGCCAGGAAGAAACGGAGCAACAAGAGGTAAGGAGGAGCTAACATGCTAACGGCGTTAGCATCGCTCCCTTGTCGGAATTGGTCTTTTACGGCGATAAAGCCTATTTCAGATAAATATAAGGTCGTGTATAAATCACGGGTTGTCTATATTATAGTTATAGCGGTGGTTCCCAAAACCTTTTTAGCCCGAGGCCCGAGAGAGACATTTGGACACAAGGCCGCGACCAGAACTAGTGAAAACTGCTGATTCGCGCCGCGTTGTGAGCTTATTTGCGAGGCTATTTTCACTACTTCTTAATGAAGTTGTTATTCAAATGCATGGAATTTCTTAATTTGTATTTAAAATGTATTGAATATCTTAACTTGTATTTAAAATGTATGTCATTTAAAATGTAGGAAAAGAGAAATGGGGTTTTCACTCGTGACCCACAAATGGGTCCTGACCCAGTGTTTGGGAAACGGTGTGTTAAGAGAAGCTAACATGCTAACGGCGTTAGCAGTAGCACCACACATTTGGGAATTTGTTTATAATTACGGCGTTATAGCCGATGTTCGGATAACATAACACGTTATATATCAATTACGGGATATATATATTATAGGAATAATGGAATTAATCGTGTGTTTTTGTGTTTTTTTCTCCCCCATCCACGCAGCGGGCAGGATGAGCTACGGAAGGCCTCCTCCCGACGTGGAGGGCATGACGTCGCTCAAGGTGGACAACCTGACGTACCGCACGTCGCCCGAGACGCTGCGGCGGGTGTTCGAGAAGTACGGGCGGGTCGGGGACGTGTACATCCCGCGGGACCGCTACACCAAGGAGAGCCGCGGCTTCGCCTTCGTGCGCTTCCACGACAAGCGCGACGCCGAGGACGCGATGGACGCCATGGACGGCGCGCTGCTCGACGGCCGCGAGCTCCGCGTGCAGATGGCGCGCTACGGCCGCCCGCCCGACTCCCACCACGGCGGCGGCGGAGGAGGAGGCGGGGGTGGCGGCGGCGGCGGCCGCCGCGGAGGACCGCCCAGGAGGTACGGTGGTTCTGGTGGTGGCGGGGGTTCTGGTGGTCGCCGGAGCAGAAGGTGAGCGTGATCCGTATGGTCATTCTCATTGTTTTGCAGTTTTGTTTTTAGTCATTATGTACGCTTGATTTTAATGTTCAATTTTGTTTCACTGGTTCCCAAACACTGCGCCTCGACCCATTTGTGGGTCGGAGACAGTTTTGTTCCCTACATTTATTTTTATTTTTTATTAAAACATTTTAAAAACAAAGTCAATCTTTCATGAAGTAATTTCATGAATAAATAAATTATCTAAATAGAATAAATTGGAAAAGGTAGTGAAAATAGCCGATCTACAAGCTTTGTGCTTGTAGCTTTGTGCTTGTAGATCTATAGCTAGAGCTATATTAACTAGTTATGTCCATGGCAGATTTCTATTTTGGGTACAGGCTAAAAGTTTGGGAACCACTGATTTATTAAATCAAAATCTAAATGTATTCTTAATGGCATAACATACCGTTTTCCCTCCATGTAGTGGTATTTAGAGATAATGGGTCAAGTCTAAACATAGAGTAGGGTCATGTTCTTTGTCCCGGCACGATGGCTGACCAATGTTGAAGAAAATGGTCTCAAGTATTGCGTTCATGATGAATAATTATAGACTCCAAAAAAAAATTCTACAGAATATGGAAGTTGTAGAAAAGTGGTATTTTGTATGACATGTTTTCACCTATATTTGATGGACTAAGAACTGGGGAGGACAATATGTAGTGTAAATAATGGGTTATTTCAGACATATTTGGGTATTTCCCAAGATGCCTTGTTAAAAGTGATTAATTTAGCAACACATTGTGTTTGAATTCTGATCTGTTTTATTTCCTTTATCTAAAACATGTTTTCCCTCCACAGCCCGAGACGTCGGAGACGGAGTCGCTCCCGCAGCAGGAGCCGGTCTCGTTCCCGTTCTCGCAGCCGCTCTCGCTACAGCCGCTCCAGGTCTCGCTCCTACAGCCGCTCCAAGTCCCGCTCTCCCCAGAGGAAGAAGGCCGCCGCCTCCAGGTCCCGGTCCCGCTCCAGATCCAGGAGCCGGCCGAGCCGCACTCCTCCGTCCAACAGAGCCTCCAGGTCAAGATCTAAAAGCCCGCCGCCCAAATCACCAGGAGAGAATGGAGACGGATCCCCTTAGAACAGCAGCCACAAGGTGTGTAAGAGGGAGAGGGAACAATGACAATATTGCAACTTCTGAATGTAATGATCAGATGCGTGGGTGAATTAACTTAATATCTTTCTAACTAGCTAGATTGTCTTGCAATCAGGGTGGGAAATTAACTAGACAAATTTGCAGTACATTTTGTGTGGTTGGTTTGTCTGCTGTAGTACCAACAAACTGAGCATGTAATTCATGAAGCTGCCATAATGACAATCTGCATGACAATCATTTGTTAATTTTCAAAATTGTACTACTGGAAATTAAAGTTTGTTGCAACTCGGTTAATTTCCTGCCCTGTTTGGATTGGGATTGCAGGTGGTTTTTGTTTCCATTCCTACAAAAAAAATATGCAAAAAAAGGTTTTGGATTCACTGTTTACATTTTCTTGCCAAGTGTAAGCAAAGCTAGTAAATGAAAAAGAAATCAGTACATGCAAAGCTAAGTCTTTTTGACAAACGGTTGTGATAGTAAACCACATCTGGAATTTTCTCCTTCTAAGCTTGCGGAATCCTGTTTGCAAAAGTGGAGCTTGGAGTTTGAAGTACTGAGCTGAACTGAGGAAATATGAGCAGTTAGAAGGGGTGTGTGCTGCCCAGGGGTCGCCTGTTGCTGTTGAGGGTTTGCTATGATGGAGCAGGTTGGCGAGGCAGTCAGTGGTGGGGTTTGGTGGTGAGGTACGTCTGTCTGCTCCACAGTGGCCTCCAGGTTAAGTCCCTGACAAGGGGCATGATGGTGGTTGTGCAAAAACCAAGGTTTGTCAAGTCTTAAGCCATGCAAATTACATTATTCTAGCTCCCCTCCATTCTGTGTCAAGAGCTCTCTGTGTGCTGGAAAATCACCACCAGTTTATGTAAAATGATGGCACCCTTTGACACATTTTACATAGGCTGGTTCTCAACACACAGACACTGGGGAGTGATGTCAGATTTCCATGTCCATCTCACAGTAGACACATGGTATTCGTGTTCAATACCAGCAAAGTTCCCCTTTATAGCCAAACTAACAGAACATTGAGTTGTACCATTTGCTGTTTTTAATTGAGTGACTTGGAGGGTCACAGACATTTGGCACACCAACTGTAGACGTAATTTGGGAAATTAAAAACTTAATTTGGGGACTTTTTTTTTTCCTGTAGTTGACAGGCAAATATTTCCTCTTGTAACCATTGCTTGTTTGGACATTTTGCAGATGAAGACGACAGAACTTCAGGTCCCAGACTGCACAGAGAGGACCCCACCCGAGCAATGATTACCTAGTGTAAAAGGTTCTTGTATCATCCTAGGAATGCCTCTGTCTATCTGGTGTTTATTTTGCCTAAAAAAAAAGGTTACGCTTTCATTAATATACTGTGATTAATTTCATTTTCAAATGTTACATAATGACACAACTCTTCTGAGCTCTCCTCTCTGTGCGCTTAGTAAAAGCGGCTACTTATAGCCAAAATCTTAATTTCTGCATTATGACACATTGTTAATGAAACATTTTACCAGGTTAATGAAATATCCTTTTCAAATATTTCCACAAGTTTAAATTTAACTGAACATGCCACTTTACTGGCTGCTTGGTGAGCTTAATTTTTATTTCATACTTCTAATCTTCCTCCCTGTATTTTTTGTTTTGTGCATTAGGCGCAGTTGTGTAGCAGTTGAATTTTGCTGGTTAGCTGTTAAGGTGGCGTGTGTCTCTGCTGAGTGTGCTGATGTTTCCAGTATTCTCCAGAACGGTCCTGTGACTACCTTTGGGTATGGCTGCTCCTACCCTCTGTAGGAGGTACTTTTTTCCATAATGTCAAATTGGAGGTTAAAGATCTATATTTTTTAATTCTCACAGAAACAGTACATCTTATTTTATGTAACTATTTCTTTCCCCCTGTGGTGTATTTTTGACCACTGTGAATGCGATTAAAGTTTTTGCATTTGTTTAAACTGGCCTCATGTAATTTTTTTGTGTGGGGGTTGGGGGGTGGACATTCAAACAGTTGTGACGTGTAATGGAGATTAACAAGCTTTTTTTTGTCAAAGATGCCTGTGCGCTCAAGCAGTAAACTTAGCTGTGGCTGTAATTAAAGAACAAGCAATGAATTACACGTATTTTTCTGCACACGTTTGCAATTTTATTTGTATAGCTATTTCAAATTTAATGTGCTTTAAATGGAACATCAAGCAAAGAAAACGATGACATTAGGATGCTTAAAACAAAAGTAAACACAGAAATGCCGAGTTTTTTTTTTTTTTTTTTTGTGGCTGCAGACCTCCAGTTTTGTGATGTTTCAGAAAGCAGACTTTCCCAGATGACCTGGGAGGTCTGCATGGTTAGTGAGATGGTACAAGATCAGAAATGTATTTGGCCCTAAACCATTTAAACGATCCCTGGCTACACGTTTTCAATTCAAAGGAGCTTTATTGGCATGAGAACATGTTAAAATTGCCAAAGCAAGTTTCAAAACAAACAGTTGAAAATGGGGAACATACAGTTGGAGGGGGTACACATGGACAAATTACATCATCTGGCGAGAGGAGTCCCTATTGAGTGAAAGATTACCTCTAAAATATGTGTTTTAGTTGGGAGGGTAATTATAACTTATTTGGCTTATTAGCCAGGGATCACGATTGCTACTCTTCCTTGGTATTTGTATGGCGTCGAGCAGCAGTGTTCAGAATCTGCTGCAGTCTAATGGTCATCTGTGATAAGCAAATATCAACTGATCATTTGAGCTCTACCATGTTAAAGGCCCATTCCCACTGGGCCAGATAAAAAATAAAAGTATCTGTGGCAAATATCTGTGGTATATATTTTTTTTATCTGTATCTACCATCCACTTTGAATGGAAAAATATCTGGAGAAATATCTCCAGATATCTGTTATCTGGCCCAGTGGGAATGGGCCTTTAGTCAACAAGGGCACTGGCTTCAAATATTTAACATAATGTGTATTATATACAGGTACACATATATACATTTTTTGACAGCCTTGTTATTTCGATCAGAGGGCTAAAGCCTCCATATTCTTTGATAAATTAATGCCATTGGTCATATACTTCTCAATCTTACAACGGTGTCGCAAGAAGGTAGCAAACAATTGCCTATCTACAAGCTCACAGAATGGGGCCACAAGGTTGAAGTGTCAGTGTTTATAAATATTTAACCAATGGCAAGTAAGCTAGTGACTGAATAACTACATTCGATTCATTGGAAAGCAGGTTCTTTTTCTCATGACTGCAAACGAAAGGTTTTGGATGTGCAAGGTTTGCACACGATATGCTGGTTAAGTCCCAAGTGTGATTTTCAACATTTCAACTGTGTGGCTGCCTGGTAGCGTTGACCCAGCCAGCTGAGCTTTGTCTGCATGAAATGTTTCTAGTGGAACATCGACACACTTTAAGTTCCATCTGTGAAGCAACGCCTCAATGGACCAGTCGGCACTGAAACACAAAAGACAGCACATGGCAATTCAGAAATAAACCCCACTAGCAGTCTCAGACAGTTGTAATGAACACTTTGTAAGACGTCATTACCTTCTTTCTTGGTATGCGGTCCAAAACTGGGCCTTAGGGTTTTTCCTCAGTAGGAAGGCAATGGTCACAAGAACATTTTCAAAATCTGAAAAATAATTAAAACATTTTATTAAGTAGTAAAAATATAATCTTCAGATAATTGAAAAGATTTCTGTTTTTTTGGGCATACATCTAAAGTTGCAGGGGTGATGGTGCATGCACAAATCCACTCTAGCCCAGGTGCTGGACAAACGGCAATACAAGAGAAGAATAGGGTCCGCAACACTGGTAAATACTCAGCCCTGTTTTATAGCAATAAAACAGCTTAGTATTCACCAGTGTTGCGGGCCCCATTCTTCGGTGAACGGTTTTGGACAAAACGGTTTCCAACCAACAGCCACGATATTATGAATATAATTGCCTACAATTGGTTGAATGTAAACAGACCTTCTGGCTCATAGAAGACATCAGAACCAAGGATGACATCCAGGGCAGGGAGTTGAAGCAGCTGTGGGGAGATGTCCCCCCACGTGAGTCCCATCACGGCCACATCAGTGAGACCGTTGGCAGCACAGGAGCGCCTACAGTTGTCCAGACACACAGGAAGCTCTGCGCTGTCCGACAGAATGACCCGCACCCCACACTTTGCAGCCACCACACCAGGTAGACTCACACCTGCACCCAGCTGGAAATAGATGAGGTTTAATAGTAGTGTTAAGTTTTTCAGCAAATTTTGATTTAGTCTTTTGAATAACACACAATTTAGTCTTAGTCCTGTCTTAGTCTTGTGAAATTGTTTTAGTCTAGTCTTAGTCGACTAAATATCAAAATATTTTTGATATTTAGGGATTAGTATTTTAGTCTTCGCCTTTTGGGCTAAATATAACCACATAAGTCATTGTCTTCTACTGCCTGTTACTTGGTCAAACCAAACTATACATAAAAGATGTATTTGGCTTTAATTTCATTGCAGTTACATACCAGTGTTAATTTTTAGTCTTAGATTAGACTTAGTCTTGTGAATAACACAAATAATAGTCTTAGTCTTCTGAAATTGTTTTAGTCTAGTCTAGTCTTATAGACACAGTATCAAAATCTTTTAGTCTTAGTCGACAAAATTAACAGTTTAATAGTCAATGCTATCTTTTTTCGTCTGCACACTGTTAATCAGCCAGTAATATTCCATATTTCATTTTGTATTATGAATGCCCTACTTCATCATAACTGACGCTGTAATAGAGTTTCACAAAAGTAGACGATCTATTCTACAAGCTCAAAACATGTCGCTTTGGTGAATTTGAATCCTGAAAAGTAACAGTTTTGGACATATGAGGTTTCAAATGTTGCCAGGTGGAAACTTTCCACCTGGCAACATTTGCTAAATGTATCAAAAATGTTGAATAATAAATATTGGCACTGTTGAGGACTTGATATTTCTTAATCCACGCGTGTGTAGCTCACCGAAAATAGACATAGCACAAGCTCAATGCATTGCAATACAACACTTGTCATTATTAGTTTGTGGATTGTCTATTTGTATATAACATAACATACAATACACACACACACACACACACACACACACACACACACACACACACACACACACACACATATAGTGGGATGGTTTGGTCCTTGTCAACCAGTTTGGGAACTGCATTTGCACACTAAAGCACAGTTGACTGCTGCTGTTGATCATACAGTTGTAAACAGGAGTGTTATGAAAGCTCCATAACGTACCTCCAGTACAGTCTTGTGCTGCAGGTCCTCCCTGTGGGTCCAGACATACTGTGCCAGGACCACTGCACATGGCCACACATACATGCCATACTGTGCATCGAGCACCTGAGGGCATAATATACACACACTCAGTGTTCATTTCAATCAGAAATGGATACTTTTCAACTATATTATGTAGCTGAACATCTAAAATAAATGAAATAAAAACAGTTGATGACAGCACAGCACATTTCCAGTGGTTTAATGATTTCAAGTTACTAATTATTACTAGTATAGGGTATATGGTACTTTCACTTCATGCACTTTATACATTTACAAGATGACAGAGGGAAATTATGAATATTTTAAACTCACTACATTAATTTGACAGCTTTTCCAATTACTTTTAGATTTTTAAAATATTTCAATATTACATAGACCACTCAAAATAAGGATGTCAACTTTCTGCAGTCAGTGATGCTATGTGATCTGCATGATTTACACAATATTCTATATAATATACTATATATTTTTAGATGGATCTGTATAACTATTTGGTCAGGTTCCAAGATAAACTGACAACAAAGCTCTTTACCTCGGGTATATGGACTGTGAGTGAGTTCAGTGTGTCCCCTTTGTTGTCTTCAAATGTGAATATTTTTTCTGCTGTACTCTCTGCTTCAGTTCCACTGTGCTCCATGCTTGAACATTTTTGTTTATTTCTCAAAACATTACTCCCGACCATGCTGCCATGTTTGACTTTAAACTGTTCGCTTTCACTAGCGCCGCCAACCGACATGGAGTACTTTCATGCAGTAAGTGTGGAACGGCTGGTTTCTATTTACTGTTCCAGTGATCAGATCCGGTCTAGATGTCGCCTACTATATCCGGTCATTTTCACCTAGACACACATGCAAATATAGACAACGTTTCCGTATCCGCTCCAGACCGGATCTGCAACATGCAGAGTGAATTAATCCCAGTCCCCCTTTTAAATAATGATCAGAGAGAAAGGCGGGAAGGTAGAATCGGTATCCCAGACCCGCAGCCAATGAGCGTTCCGTGTGTGCTACAGGGGGCGGGGCATCTAGTGGCAGGCGGTAGGTTGACAGCAGAGTTTGGTTGCAGTCGCATTGTTATCGTCTCACTCAGTAAAACAAGCTCCTCCCGAAGCTACACTTTCACCTAGCAGACAGCTTCACAACGTCTCCATATCAAAACATAAAACCCAACACATTCATTAATAAATAGTACTCTAATTGGTCAATTAATTTGCCTTTTGGAGCGGTTACAACCACCAGCTGACGTTACAACAGAACAACAACAACAACGCAGCTAGCCCGGCTAGGCTAATGCGTTTCTCCGTCCACAGAGGCAGATAGCTAAGCTAACAGCTAAAGCTAGCAGCACTCGTAACGTCGTTTTTAATTTTGGGTCGTTGTCTGTGCACTATGAACCATAAGAGCAAGAAGCGGATCAAAGAGGCCAAGCGGAGCGCCAGACCCGAGCTGAAGGACTCCCTAGACTGGACCAAACACGACTACTGTGGCACGTTCGACCTGTCACACCGCACTGTGAAGGTACGAGCACTGTCACTGTGTGTCACATGTTACCATGGCATGCTAGCGTTGGGCTAGCCAGCCTGCCAGCCTCACGTTGAGTTACTGTTGAGTGCAGCTGGTCACGTAGGCCACTGTTTCCCTTCACAAGCAGTGGGTCGGGATCCTTCTGTGGATCACGACTCGAGTAAAAATCCCAAGTTCTGTTTCTACGAAAAAAAGAATGAAAAAAAAAAGCTTTAAAACCTTTAAATAAGAAATGTGAAATATGTCACTTTATTTATTTTTTAGAAAGGTTACATAATTAACATTTCTGTGTTATATTTAACGCTTTTATGCATATTCAAACAGACAAGCAAACGTATCTAAGAAATTCCACGAATAAAATATAATAATTAAGAAGTAGTAAAACATATCACTAGTTTGTGTCATGATGTAGGCAGCACCGAGGGACACCCTCTTTTCGTCCAGTCTAAGACCAATTATATTAATATGTAATGCTTTCATACTTGATTTGCATGATCAAATAAACAAACAAACAAACACATGTATGGTTGCATATTGGTGTAACTGAAAATGTTGCCCAACTTGCATTGTAAGTTATGGGTTAGCTCGGTTTATTTCTAAAGCTTGAATCATTTTCCAAACTGATGGACTATCTAAAGTACCTGTCATGCACGGCTTATACTATCATTTCAAACTAAAGTTACCTGGATCTGTGTTCATATTTAATTTCTTGGCTTGTTCATTACCACGTTTGCCCGTCTTTCAGGGGTTCGGTCAGATTACTTGAAATGTGGGCTAGTCAGTTACTGATTGAATATTTAATCAAACTTCCTTGACAATCTCAACTATAATGTCAGAATGCAAATGTAATCTGGTCTGATTATTATATAATAATTATTTATTTTCCATAGAACTAATCCAGATATATATTATTGTAGTCAGTCTGTCTGTTTTATCTATCTTATCTATCTTATTTCTTTTGCATAGCACATGTTTTATAGGACAATAGTGGTGAGATAAGAGGAGATGATTTGGGTAAATTATGTTTCCTTTACAAGGTTGCAACATCATTAAAATAATGTCACAAATATTTGAAACTTCCATACTGAATTTTACACATCTATCATATTTGAGAGCTTGATGTATTTCCCAAATGTAGTTCATGCAACAACTGTCGTATTCTATTAACTCATCTCAGGCATTATTTGGTGGCTAAATATTTCATAATTCAGTTTCCACCACAAAAAAAGTACATAGTTTGATTATTTGTTTCAAGGGTGAACCGTCAACCTGTAGTAGTAAAATACATGTTTACATAATCCAATAGTTATTTATTGAGGTGTGGGAGCCGATTCATTTAGGCTGCTTTAGGGCCTGTTTCTACTTTGAGGTGGGTGGGGCTAAGACTAACCTTTGCTCTTATAGTCAAGAGAAATGCCATACGATGTCATTACTTAATATGTCATTATTTCATGCCCTTTGGTATCTTCCCTGAAAACAAACAACTGTATCACCTTACCAGCCTTGTTGCTCAATATAGGAATGCCTCTTTCAGAGAGAGAGAGAGAGAGAGAGAGACGCCTGTGAGCTTTATATTAAGCCTAATTTATACTTTGTGGCGAACTGGTGTTCTAGCGCTGAAAATAGCCAAGCTACATTCTACAAGCTGCCGTGAGCCTGTAGTCACCATTGCATGACAGAGTATGAATCAGGCTTTTATCTATTCCAGTGGTTTTCAACAAGTGGTCCATGGACCACCAGTGGTCCTTGAGGGGGTTCCAGGTGCTCCCCAACTAACAGTTGGTAACCAAATGGAAACCCTAGAGAGGGTAAAATTAAACCATTTTACACTCTCAAGAGTTAAATTACACCTACACTGAAATTACAAGATGTTTACACAAGTTAGAGAATGTATAATTAAGGATTGTTATTTTGATCAACATTTTCCTGTTATCTCTCATATGGCAACAGAGTCTTATGCACACCTAATCAAAGCTTAGCGATGGGTGCGTAGGCGGGGGTCAACATCATTTCAAACATGTACAAAATGTACATAGGACCCTCACACCATCTTCAACTTGCCAAAAAAACTCTTTTTAGGCCTGATGCCTGAAGAAGGTCTTTGACCGAAACGCTGCATTCCTAATAAATAAAATCTAAATCGTTTTTTCTTTCTTTTGGCAAATTGAAGATGGAGTGCGGGTCCTATGCTCATTTTGTGCATGTTTGAAATCTCTCATATGACACCACAATCAATACAGCATGGAATTTTTTGCGTCTGAGAGGCTAAATCTCAACAAATGGTGGTCCGTGGCTGAAATGCGGAATAAATGGGGGCCGGTGGCGCAGTGGTTAGCGCTTCGCCTCACAGCTAGAAGGTCCTGGGTTCGATTCCCGCCGGGGGACGCTGTGGGTGCTGCTGGGGGCGTGTTTCTCCCTCCGCGTCATCAGTGCCCACACCCTAGGTGGGGTCGGCGATAGGGCCTTTCTGTGTGGAGTTTGCATGTTCTCCCCGTGTCTCCTAGGGTTGATACCCTCACAAAAACATGCAGTAATCCTGGTCTCAATAATGCCTCCCTCCCCCTGGCCAGCCGGGGCGCCTGATGGAGGGGAAAGGAACTGGTTGAATAACGTGTTCCTTCCACACGCTACGTCCATCCCGGGGAAATCCCCCCTGTCAGGTGAAAAGAAACATCTTAGACTACTCATGCATTGAAGGAAGCATGAGGTCAGTCCGTTGTCTCCCCAGGCGTGGCAGAGGGAGAGCAGAGCCCAGGATTACATAGGCAATTGGTGAAAAATGGGTTGCAAAATCGTGGGATAAAAATTATTTAAAAAAAAAAGAAATGCGGAGTAAATGATGGTCCTTGATGTGAAAGAAAGGTTGAAAACCACTGATCTATTTTGTGTTGTGTCAGGACAACGTGGAGCGCGCCGACTCGTTGCGCCTCAGCCCCGAGGAGTTCATCGAGCGCTTCGAGAAGCCCTACAAGCCTGTGGTGCTCCTCAACTGCCAGGACAGCTGGCCGGCCCGCGAGAAATGGACGGTGGAGCGCCTCAAGCGCAAGTACCGCAACCAGAAGTTCAAGTGCGGCGAGGACAACGACGGCTACTCTGTGAAGATGAAGATGAAGTATTACATGGAGTATCTGGAGGTAGGGATTTGGACGACGTGAACGTTTCATGTCACGGTTATTGTGACCAAAGAAATAGCGATTTACCATATTATCGCGATAATCAAAATATCCCCCAACGTCCATTATCCTGGAGAACATTTGCCAAAAAATTGCAGATGTGAGCTTGTAGTTCAGCTATTTTTTGGCAAAGAGATTTGGTAGAGAGTGAAAAACACTCTTTCTTGAGGCGTTGTGAGCTTGTAGATCGGCTATTTAAGTGCGTTATTTCCATCCGTTTTACCAATGAGTGTTTAAATGGTACAGGATATGCAGCTCGGCAAATAAAAGGTGAATTGATCCCAGTGCATGACGGAAGATAAGTTTCCCCAGCATAACACAGCAGCCCTCCTAGCTTAGAGCGGAGCCCATAAGCCTATCGCTCTTTTACAAAAGTGATTTATTTTTCATGAATGTGTTACTAGTTGTCATTACAAACACATCCATGCCTTGGTTGTCCCACACAAGCTGCCACAGTCTCATAAATCATGTTTTGGGGTGAGCATTCAGCACAACTGCCAATCAAAGTGACTGTACTGGCCAATCACAGCAAGTCTTTTCTGGCACTTGCAAAACACATAACAGCATAACATCTGTTTAGCAGAGTGTGGCGGCTTGTGTGGGACAACGGTGGTATGGATGTGTTTGTAATGACAAATAATAAGAGATTTTTAAAAGAAGGGGCATATCTACCTAACGGGCCCATTGACAGTCTTTTGGGATCTATATAAGTGGGAAAATGTTATTTAGGGAGGAGTTGTCCTAAATTTCCACAATATGATAATTCTGTTTTTTATCACGATAAACCAGTGGTTCTCAACCTGTGGGGGGTCCCCAAATTATTTTGGGGGGTCCCCAGATGATTAACTAAATGTGCAACATTGTTTTCTCACCCAACAGTAAACAAACCAACATAAAGTTTAAGTGTATATAGGGTATCTGCACATTTCCAAAGTGACAATTTAAGGAATTTTTAATACCTATAAAATGACAAATTAAACATTGGCCAAATTGTCAAATATTAGAGGCAGCAATTGTGAAAATAGCAGATCACAACGCCTCACAACGCCTCGTGCTGTGAGGCGTTGTGACCATGTAGATCTGCTATTTTCACTAGTACCGTGTTATACAAAATGTAATGCCTCAACTCTTAGTGCTCGTCAGGGTGGGGGGTCCCCAGTTAAATTGTGATTAATTTGGGGGCCACTGCTTTAAATCTCCACAATATGATTATTGTGAGTGTTTTTTATCACGATAAACGATAATAACGATTATGGTCTCATCCCTACCTGGAGGCCACGCGGGACGACAGTCCCCTCTACATCTTTGACAGCAGCTACGGCGAGCACGCCAAGCGACGCAAGCTGCTGGAGGACTACACGGTGCCCGTGTTCTTCAGAGACGACCTGTTCCAGTTCGCCGGGGAGAAGCGCAGGCCCCCTTACAGGTCAGAGACACTCCTACTGTCACTATGTGTGACAATGTTTTACTTAATACTGCAATATAGAAATTAGGGATGTGCGCGATTATTCGATTATCCGACTACACGGGGCTGATCCCACTATTCGGTTTGTAAATAAAATTCGTTTAATCTATTAAATATATTTTGAATTGTTGAGATATGAACTTTATTCAAAATGTGCATCTTGCACCCATATTAATGTCATTTCTTTATAATAAAAGTTTACTTTAATAAGTAAAATAAGCAACTTAAGAATTACCATGGGTGATTTGCGGAGCCTGACTGTCACACTGGTATAAGTGGTCACGATGACCCAGAGCGGGTGCACCACGCTGACAGCAGCATTCAGCGGCAGCGGCAGCTGTCTGTCTGTCTGTCTGTCTTTCTGCTGCTTAAACATGAGTATAGGCCTACATTGAGTGATTGAGAAGCTGCAGCATCATTCATCATTCATTACTGTTAAAACTTGCTACGATGTAAAGTTTGTCTGAGTGCTTTGATGGAGAAATCAAATCCAATAAAGGCAACTGGATGTGAATCACCGTTAACTCGGCTCGTTACCTCGGCTCCAGTAGGCTATTGCCTGCTGCATCAGTGTGATCCGCTCATCTGAAGAATAATCCATTTTGAGGTGAGAACATGGAGAAAGTAGTCTCAATCATAAGTTGGCTGCGAATGCCATAAATAATTGTTTAACGTAACAGAGATGAACAGGTCGCTTCACCAGACGAGGCCAGTCAGTCCAGCTGCGGTGCGCTGAGCTGCTGCGCTGTTAATTGGTAATTGACCTACTTAGGGTTACGTCTCTCACTCACTGCCACTGGTGATGTAATAAATTATTTTGGAGCAGATTCCAATAGTAGACCTATAAACATTATTAAAAGGCTTTCATATACTCTTGATATCTTGTTCAAATGAGGTTTAGCCTAATAGATTGAAATGTGCAAAATTTTGGCTATTTTCTGCGTGTTAATGTCAATAAATAAATTCATCAATTAATTTTCGTTTATCCGAATATTCGGTTACAAAATTGTCGTGTACACGTCAGTGAAATTAGTCGCTAGGAACATCCCTAATAGAAATACTTTTTAAGTAAACGTATGGAATTGAAAATGTACTACAAAATGTACTTAAAATACCAAAAGTAAAAAGTACTCATTATGCAGAATGCCCCATTTCATGTTTTCAATAAAAATTGTTTGAAAATAGCAGATCTACAAGCTTTGTATATGGGCTATTTTCAAATGGCCAAAATGTATATAGGTTTGAAGTGGTTAATGTGTGTTTTCGTAATAATCAATATACAAAATAACTAAAGTTCTCAAATAAATCCTTTTTTTTTTTTAAGATTTGTTTTTTGACTTTTTATGCCTTTATTTGATAGGACAGTAGACTGACAGGAAATGGGAGAGAGATGGGGAATGACATGTGGCAAAGGTCGTCCGGATCGGGAATCGAACCGGCGACGCCAGCAGGCATCATAGCCTAGTATGTGGTATGCGCCTTGAACCACTAGGCCAGCGGGTGCCCCAATAATTGCTCTTCCTTGCGTTAGCATGGAGTCTGTTCTCTAGAGACTAGACTCATAATTGGCTAGTATTAGTCCCCTTTACAATTTACTATTTACTATTTTTACTTACTATTTACTATTTACTATTACTATTTACTATTACTATTTACTACTATTTTATTATTATCGGCTGCAACCGCTAGAGGTGGCTTGAAGCAAGTCAAACCTACGTTCATGGGTAACTATCTGCTCCATCTGTCACTGGAGTTACTGAACTTGCTATAAGGATGTTGTCCCCTTAATGTTTTATTGTACTGTTTTGTACTGTACTGTATTGTATGTATTGATTGTTTTGTATGGATAGCCATACCTTCACTTTTGTACAGCCTGCCCAGGGACTACAGATGAAAATTAGCTCATGGCTAAATCTGGCTCATTTACATTGATGTGAAAACTGACATGTTGATTAATGTGCTTTGTCCCTGACAAATAAATAAATAAATAAAAGCGGAGTGACAAAGTTCATAGAACGTAGTAGGAGCGCTCTGGCTGGTGTATCAAAATGTGGAGCTTTTGTCTGCCTCGCTCTCCCTCCCCGACCGCGTCCAAGGGTGTATCACATTAACGACGAGTAGTGTATTTTGTGTTGTGTTTTATTGTCAATCTTGACAAAATCACCGCACACGAGGCGACGCTGCCATTAACAAGCGAGCTTTCGTGTCAAGCATGCATGCACAGGCAGGAGGTAAACAAAACACAACCCGTCAGCGCGCACTGCTATGATCAGACCAGTCCAGCAGTGTTTCTCAAACAGTAGTCCGCGGACCTGACTAGCGCCTGTGATGCATGCATGCACAACACAGACGTGCACTCGTCTCCGACACAGACACACACACCGGTCCTCTCACATTTGGAAAACATTTAACGCTTATAACGTTTTTGAACAAGCGATTAAAACATTTTTTGGGGGAAAACGATTTTTCGACTCTTTTTGAGTCGCGGTGAGCATGAGTCGATTTTCACTAAATGTACTTTACTTTGTTACTTTACACCAATGTGTTTTTCTAACGCAGGTGGTTTGTGATGGGCCCGTCTCGCTCCGGGACGGGCATCCACATCGACCCGCTGGGCACGAGTGCCTGGAACGCCCTGGTGCAGGGCCACAAGCGCTGGTGTCTGTTCCCCACGCACACGCCCCGCGAGCTCATCAAGGTGACGCGGGACGACGGGGGCAACCAGCAGGACGAGGCCATCACCTGGTTCAACGTGGTGTACCCGCGCACGCAGCAGCCCACCTGGCCCGCCGAGTTCAAACCCATGGAGATCCTCCAGAGGCCCGGAGAGACCGTCTTTGTCCCCGGTCAGTCATATTCAGTGGTGGAAAAAGTACTCATATTCCTTACTTAAAGGAGAGTTTCCGGGTAAAATCGACCCCCATATCTCTTTAAATGTCTTCTTACAGGCTTGCAAGATGGTCCAGACACCCCATAGTCCCAAAGAAGCATTATATTCCATTTTTGATTGCAGCTTCTACCCGACCATGGCTCCATAATGGACCACGTTCATTCAATCTCTAATCCGGTTATTTTTCTCGCTTCAAAGTCCATTTTGTATGGTATCAGTTCCCCGTACTCTATATAATTCATCCTAGCATTAGCTTCTCCAGGGCGCAGCCATTTTTGTTGTCAAAAAGCTTCTCTTTTCGACCCTCGTTCAGCTTGAAATCCCGCCGTCGCTCGCGGGACAACAGTAACCTGTAGAAAGCAGGGGCACGGGAACGCGCCTCCTGTTGTCCCGCAAGAGACGGCAGGATTTCAAGCTGAACGAGAGTCGAAAAGACATTTTAAAAACATTTTACAACCGGTGTTGATTTCAACAGCTCATTTCGGTCTAGTTTTAGTCATAACGAAAAAACATCGCATGGATGCACCTGGGGCGTATCTTCAGTGATGTAGCCAAAGGCCATAGGGGTTTCGGGTCTCGCAACATCATACCCCTCACTCAGGTGACCCAGCCAGGGTGATCAAGTCCCGACTTCATGTTCCAGTAGCAACCCACAGTCAGTCCCATTAGGGAAAGACAGGGCCACACTCCACTGCTCCAGAACTACTCTGCCGAGACTGGGAGAGGTAATCTGGCCCATGTGGGTTGACTCCTGGCCGGGCTCGTCCTATGTCTCACCAGGATCACTCCTGCTCTCACCAGGTCCAGGACCTGTGCATGGCACCAGACTCACAGTAAGGGAAGCCAGGTTGAAAGGTGCTAAGCCACATTGTTTGTGCGTCAACACAACAAGTAAAGACCAAAATGTCTGGGGCTGCTTTCTTTCCCGTAAACAGCTACAGTACTGCCGCCTGGCACCGCTACTGTTTAGACAGGCAAATGGCCACAGACAGAGAAGTGTGGCTGGTACTTCAGCGCGTCATGACAACACGGAGTGTGATGGCGATGCATGTGACCTAGATTCTTTTAATTCTCCCTGGCTGTGAGATGGCAACTAGATTGGATTAAACGCTCAGCTGTTTTTGGCTGGAGGCCCAGGATTTGAGCCTCTATTTTGTTGATGATGACGGACGTGACGAAAGCACACACGGCCCTGCATGGACCTCACTGCTTGGTAGCATCTGTTGGACTGGCTGTTGGGACTCCTGGAAAGGCCTGTCGTGCATCCAAATATCGAGAATATTACCTCCCTTTATAAAGAACCCAGGAAGAACTCCCACACTCTAGAGCAGGGGTTCCCAAACCTTTTTGTCTCAGGGCACCCCATGAATATTTTTTTAATCCGAGGCACCCCTACATTATAATCTTCACTCCCAGCACCCTATATTTATAGCATATCGTCGTTGTCGGATGGAAACCTTGTATGTCCAAAACTGTTCGTTTTGTATTTATCATCTATAGAATGTACTAAACTAGTGATAACAGCCGATCTACAAGCACAAAACGCCTCGCATCGCGAGGCGTTGTGTGCTTGTAGATCGGCTGTTTTCACTAGTTTTGTGCGACAGTATTGTATGATGAAGCAGGGCTTTGCTTTACCAAAAGACGTACACATTTGAAACTTGGAGTTACAAGGTTTCTGCCCTAGAGTGACGATATTTTAGTGATTATGTTGCGAGGAAAACGTTTGAGATAAGAGCCATTTTGGTTAGAACTGGCTGAAAATAACTTTGTACGTTTAAAATTATTGTAAATATTTTTTCAATTGTCCAAATAAATTCCAGATATTATCAAATTATCTTTCTGCACCCCTGATCTTTTTACACTCTCTCCTTGTTATAGACCCTTAAGGAAGGGTCCATTTGGAACCTAATAATCAATCATTTAGCTGGGGACCACCTGGAAAACCCCTCAAGATACCCTGGAGGTCCCTAGACCTAACTTTGAGAACCAGTTCTGTAGGTGACGACAAAGAAGTTGTTGGCTGCAAATGAACTTCCGCACCATAAACACAAATTATCACCATAATCAAAATGGCTAATAAAAAGCAACATTTCAGTTGTCATGACTTAAATGATAACTATGTGCTAGGGATATGAGCATTTCATGTCACGATTATTGTGCGATTTATGATATCGCGATAATCAAAATATCGCCAACATCCATTATCCTGGGGCGGAACATTTGCCAAAAAATAGCAGATCGGCTATTTTTTGGCAAAGAGATTTCGTAGAAATAGACTGTATCAAGTATCAATGTCCGTTTTAGCAATTATAGAGCGTTTAACTCATCTGCTGCCATTTAACAATACCTTCGTACTCCCACCTGCCATAAGTCTCCATAGACTTCCATGTAATTCATAGTGCACGGATCATGCACACCCATGCCTAGATCATGCACCACGTGTGTCCACATTGCTCACAGCTTTCAAACAAAAAAATCCGAATGGAAATCCGTTCAGGCATTCATGAGATAACAGCCATTATGTTTTCCTAAAATGTAAACAAAGATGGCTGCCATGCTTGAAAGATGGGGTTGCTATGGGGGTTAAACATGCGATTTCGCGATTGCTATCATGCCTACAACATTTTTTGGGGTCAAAATTCTTTTTTTTTTTTTTTTAAAGAAAATTGATTTTTTTTTTTTTTTTTAATTTTCGGGATTTACGGGCTTGGCAGGGAGGTACAATGGGATTTTTACTGGATTTTCGGGCTTGGCAGCAAATGAGTTAATTGGTACCGGAAATGCAGCTCAACAGATAAAAGGTGAATTGATCCCAGTTCATGACGAAGGATAATGTCATGATACATTTTTCACAATAGAGGGTATGCGCGTGACATCACTGTTGCTGGAAGTTATGTGGGAACATGCCTACTGAGTGGCAAAACACTCATTTCTGCTATTGACAGCCCATACATCCAAACAGAAAAGTCCTATCTGATTGTATTAAACAAAGTTAACTCACCAACATTGCGGCTGTACTGAAAGCTTGAATTATCCTCTTTCTATCTGCAACGTTTTTGTTTCATAAAAATCCACCATAGGCATGTTATGAGCTACTTTCTGTCAAGACATTCTGTGCAGGTTTTTATTTTTCCAAGTGTCAGAGTTTGGAAGCACTTGTTTTCAACAACACAACATCCTGCTGCCTCCTGCATTATGTGCAATTTAGAAACAGGTGGTATGCAGGGCTGTTGAGTAATTTGTAACTAGCACTTCCAAACTCCAATGTTCCATGCTGCTCAATGTTTTGCCACTCAGTCTAGATTAGGGGGGCGGGTCCCAGTGGACGTGCATACCCTCTATATGATTATTGTGAGTGTTATCTTATCACGATAAACGACAATAACGATGTATCGTCCCATCCCTACTATGTGCTTTGATCAGGTGGCTGGTGGCACGTGGTGCTCAACCTGGACACGACCATCGCCATCACCCAGAACTTCGCCAGCACCACCAACTTCCCCATCGTGTG
This sequence comes from Nannobrachium achirus, assembly GCF_963921795.1. Taxonomy (NCBI): domain Eukaryota; kingdom Metazoa; phylum Chordata; class Actinopteri; order Myctophiformes; family Myctophidae; genus Nannobrachium; species Nannobrachium achirus. The sequence goes on from NC_137813.1 coordinate 63,269,692, forward strand.
GCACAAGACGGTCCGGGGCCGACCCAAGCTGTCCAGAAAATGGTATCGGTAGGTGTCCCAACCAGCGTTAATTTAACCCATTCAGAAACGGGCACACATTATCGTGTAATTATTATTTTATGCTTTAACTATTGAAAAATAGCAGATATACAAGCTCACAGCGCGGCACCGAGTGCCGCGCTGCGAGCTTGTAGATCTGCTATTTTTGAAATAATCGTGAAAATTAGAATTTTGACCCGATTCTGTAAGTGTCTTTTGAATCCTTCTAAGGTTTTTGGAAAAACCCTATTTTTCTATGTCAGCAATCTGGCCAGCCATCGTCAAAGAAAAGGTCCTTTTCACTTAACTGGAGCTCAGTTAGTCTGTTTTTGAGAGACTACTATGTCAGTGGTTCTCAAACCTTTTCATGTGAAGGACCCCCAAACTGATATTTATTTGGCCACAGACCAGCATCTCAAAAATATTTAGTTCCAGGGACCCCCCAGAAGCAAAATTTGAGTTATAAACGTTCGCTTGGAAATTCATATATTCAAAGATTTGCACACATTTTAACGACTTTTTCCAAAAATAGCAGATCTACAAGCTCGCAGCGCGGCACTCGGTGCCGCGCTGTGAGCTTGTATATCTGCTATTTTTCACTGGTTAAGCATTCAATAATTCTAGGCCTTAATCGACTGAAACTATGACGAAAAACGCTCGTCGACTAATTTTTTTTTCACTGAAGAAAACAGTATAAAAACGAAATAAAGACTAAGCTACGATGTCCAAAACTAAGACTAAAAACGGACAATTCTGTCAAATAAAAACTAGACTAAAATGTTAGGGAGGGACTAGTGGAGAAGAGATCCAGTAGAACTAAAAGGCAAGTCATTTTATGCTTGGTTGTGCTCGGGTGTTGCACTCTGTAAATAGCAGATCTACAAGCTCACTGAGCTTGTAGATCATTAACAAAAACAACTTTTGAATATTTCACTGCATGCACCATAAACCTAAAATATATGAAAGTTTAAAAACAAAAATTACATTACAGAAGAAAATGAACTTTTACACAATATTCTAATTTTATGAGAAGGATCTGTAATTGTCAATCGTCAATTATTTGTATGACACTAATCGTCTCCAGAAATTCCTAATCTTGACAGCCCTAATTTAGTTGTTTGGCTTTGTAAACAAAAGGTGCACAGGAGATAACCTAAAACAATTTGATAACTTTATTCTTTATATGAATAGCGGAAATAGCCGATATACAAGCTAAAAACGCGTCGCAGTGTGTCACGTTTTGAGCTTGCAGGTCGAGCTACTTTTTTCAAAATGTTTCAACGATGATGACGACTGACAATTAGGACGATTACGGTCTGCAAAAAAAGATGATCTCAAATAATTGATCATTGATTAGGCCATTATGTAACAACTACACGGTCTCTGATGTCTGCACCCCGTGCTGCTGTGCTCCCTGCGTCCTCCCAGCATCCTGAAGACGGAGAGGCCTGAGCTGGCGGTGCTGGCTGACAAGGTGGACCTGCAGGAGTCCACCGGCATCGCGTCCGACAGCTCCAGTGACTCTTCATCGTCCTCTTCGTCCAGCTCATCAGACTCTGACTCGGATGTATGTATACACATCACGCACGCACGCACGCACGCACACACACACACACACACACACACACACACACACACACACACACACACACAGTTGTAGGTCTATACTGTATATATTGGCATACAAAAAAGTATAATAGGTCCCATTAAGACCGGAAAAAGTCTTCTAAATCCTAAGTTTTCTGAAAAACGTATGTTTCTACATCAGTGGTGCTCAAACCTTTTCATGTCAAGGACCCCTAGAATTACATGTATTTGACCGCAGAATATTTTGTTCCAGGAACCCTGAGAAAGAAAGATTTGAGTTACAAACATTCACTTTAAAAACTATCCACAACTTTCCAACATCCCATCGTGCATTGCGCAGAATGTGCAGGCAGCTTCCGACGCCGCAGCCGAGAGTGATCTACAAGCTCACAACGGTTGCATCTGCGACGCGACGTGAGCTTGTATGTCTGCTGTTAACCGGAAGTGTCCCGCAAATAATCACAGGTGGATATATATGTTACCGGATGTTTGGGTAACGCAGGACGTTCTATGTAAGAGCGCTTGTTTTGTCGTTCACCACACACCAATCACCACCAGGTGGCGACGCCAGCCATTCACTAGTGAAGGCGCTGACGTCACTCGTGTGCGACTCTATTTGCGACTTTATTTACTAGCCTAGCCTAGCCTAGCCTAGCCTAGCTTAGCCATTAGCTCCATTGTAGTCACTTGGACAGGGCGTTTATCGTGGGCTTGCCCAGGCCTTACGGCCTGGGCATAAATATAACGATTGCATTCACCACGGCTTCGTAACTCGCGCGGCGCTCCGCCGGCCGCGCGGCCCTGGCCCGCTCTTCGCGGCCACTCGCACCTGCGGTGCTCGGGGGCGAAGAGCAGGACCAAGGTCCGCTGGCCTGCGCGCCGCTTGCAATGTCGTGGACAATCGAGCGGCTCCGCTCCGCCCCGTGCTGCATGACGAGTGCTACGTTTCTCGACCGTCCTGTTTCTCTATCATCCGGTGACATATATATTCAAAGATTTGCAATCATTTTCAATTTTTTTTTTTTTTTTGAAAATGTTTTTAACCCATTTAGGCCTGAACACATTATGACGCAATATTTTATGCTTTAAATATTAAAAAATAGCAGATATACAAGCTCACAGCGCGGCACCGAGTGCCGCGCTGCGAGCTTGTAGATCTGCTATTTTTGAAAAATCCTGAAAATTTCAATTTTGACCCGATTCTATAAGTGTCTTTTGAATCTCTATGTCAGCAATCTGGCTCGCCATCGTCAAAGAAAAGGTCCTTTTCACTTAACTGGAGCTCAGTTAGTCTGTTCTTGAGAGACTACTATGTCAGTGGTGCTCAAACCTTTTCATGTGAAGGACCCCCAAAATGATATGTATTTGGCCACGGACCCCCATTTCAAAATATCTAGTTCCAGGGACCACCCCAGAAGCAAAATATGAGTTACAAACGTTCGCTCTAAAAATACATATATTCAAAGATTTGCACACATTTTCACGACTTTTTTCAAAAATAGCAGATCTACAAGCTCGCAGCGCGGCACTCGGTGCCGCGCTGTGAGCTTGTATATCTGCTATTTTTTAATATTTAAAGCATAAAATATCGCGTCATAATGTGTTCAGGCCTAAATGGGTTAATAGTTTAAGCATAAAATAACGGTTAAAGTTGTTCAAAGCTATAGTAGTGATACAGATGCAGAAAGCAAAGCTTACAGAGCACTGCCAACCAAGACTGCAGACACAGCAACATGAAGTTGCTGCGTTACTCTGCAATAGCAGCATTAAAATGATGAGCTTGATGGTACAACTACTTCATTAACACGCATGCCAGCCCTTCCAGTGTTATCTGGCTTCTTTTTGGATGTTTCTGTGCTGCCGCACACGTATTGATTGAACAAAAGTCATTCAAACCATTGCTCTACAACTACAAAATAACATTACTGTTCTTTTATTTATTTATTATTTCAGTCATGATTAGGGATGGAACGATACGCGGTATTATCGTTTATTGTGATTAAAAAACACTCACGATAATCCTATTGTGGAGATTTACTTTATTGTGAAATTGTCCTCTGTCATGCACTGGGATCAATTCACCTTTTATCTGCCGAGCTGCTAGATTTCTAGTGCACGGATCAATTTTTAGTGCACGGATCGTGCACGCCCATGCACCATATATGCACCATATGTGTAGTACTTTTTAACAGCTTTCAAACAAAGAAATCCGCTTGGAAATCCGTTCAGGCATTCATGAGATAGAAGCCTTCAAAGTCAGACAAAACAAACACTGCCACCTTCCTAAATTTCGAGTGCACGGACAATTTTTAGTGCACGGATCGTGCACGCCGATGCCTAGATCATGCACCATATGTGTAGTACTTTTTAACAGCTTTCAAACAAAAAAATCCGCTTGGAAATCCGTTCAGGCATTCATGAGATACAAGCCTTCAAAGTCAGACAAAACAGCCATTTTTGACATTTTGAAAGATGTGTTTGTTATGGGGCTAAACATGCAATTTCGCAATTGCGATCATGACTAATACATTTGAGGCATTTTTAGAAATTTTTTTATAAAAAATTTTTTTGAAATTTTTTTTTTTTTTTTTTTTTTTTTTCAAAATGGCTTCCAACTCGGGAAACTCGGGCTGTGGCAGCCTGGGACTACTGTAATAACTCGTGAAACTCGTGCCTTGGCAGTCAATGAGTTAAACCCTCTATAATTGGTAAAAGGTACTTATAATATACATACTTGATACAGTCTTTTTTTCACACTCTATTCAAATGTCTTTGCCAAAAAATAGCCGATCTACAAGCTCACAACGCGTCACAACGTGATGCGTTGTGAGCTTGTAGATCTGCAATTTTTTGGCAAATGTTCCGCCCCAGGATAATGGATTTTGATTATCGTGATAATATCGTAAATCAATAACGTCCCATCGCTAGTCATGACATAGTCACTCTTCTAAAAAAAAATCTAAAAAAATAAATAAGAAGTTCTCAACATAATATGTTGAGAACTTCTTATTTATTTTTTATATCAATACCTTCAAGGTTGTATATCACAGTTGTAAATTCCAGTGTCGCGACAATCCTATCGTGTATCTCACACAAAACACAAATGGACAAACCAAAGGTGCAAATTTGTCCGAGGCGGACGGGCATAAAGTAATTCTATTTAGCATGTAACACGCATTACGTAACCCATGTTCCATGTGGGAGCCAACATGTGCTTGGCATGTTGCTCCGGGGCCCAATGAAACACGGAGGTCTCCTGTATTGGGTTCCCTGACTCAGCCTTTCTGTCCTGAGTGTAAATGCCGTTGGCATTTCCACTTGACCTCTTTGGCCGCCCAGCCTCCTCCCACTGTACTGTACTGTACTGTACCGTACCGTAGGTTAGATACCAGGTTGGCTCCCGTCCCGGTGAGCTTAATGTCATTACAGCAGCGACAGGTGGGAGCTGGGTGCGGCGTGACACAATAGACCCATGACCCTTGGCCCATATCAGGGCCTGCTTCATCATCATCATCATATAGAGCAGAGGTTGTCAACCTTTTCAGGCAGTGGTCCCCCCAAAATAATCTTATTTGACCTAGGGCATTAACGACTTGTGATTACTGAGTCGACTCGACTCAGTAAAAAGTTGAGTTGAAGTCGACTTTATCGTTTGATGACGTCATCACATCACATACGACCCCTCGATTATTTTTTTAAAGTTTAAGTGTATAGAGAGGGTATCTGCACATTTCTAAACTGCCAATTTAAGGACTTTTAATACCTCTAAAATGACAAATTAAACATTGTCCAAATTGTCAAATATATAGAGGCCGAAATTGTGAAATTAGCCGATCTACATGCGCGTTGAACCATGTGGTATAACATAGAACCATGTTATACCAAATGTAATGTAGCACTGTAATATTGGATCATTCCGTCCTTGACAATAAGCAATCCTACCGTTTGAATGCTGTACAGACGCACGCATGAAGCAAAAATAATGATAGAAAACTAACCCTTTTCAACTTAGACTTTCGACTTTCTCTGGTGGGAGTCAAGTTGTGTATGAAGTCGACTTGTTGGTTTATATTTTGCACAGGATAAGCTACAATTTATTCAGATTTATTTTTGTCATTTTCACTGTAATTCATTGGGCTACTGTCCTGAGCTTGTATATCTGCTATTTTTCCACTGGTTAAAGCATTCAATAATTCTAGGCCTAAATGGGTTTAACTAGCAATCATTTAGCCCGGGGACCCCCTTGGTAGTGGGGGGTGGGGAGACCCCTGGGGGTCCCTACGTAGAGAATACAATGTCCCGTTGGCGGTGGAGGAATGTGAACAGCTGCCTCTGTCTTGGGCAGCATCCGTACAGGAGCTGTCAGCGGGGACATTAGATCTGTATGTACGACGTAGCCCTGGCCCAACGGCTGCTGAGAGGAACGCCATAAACACGTGTCACATTCTATACACGTTGAGCCTTCACCGTTACACATTTAACCCATTTAGGCCTAGAATTATTGAATGCTTTAACCAGTGAAAAATAGCAGATATACAAGCTCACAGCGCGATGCGAGCTTGTAGATCTGCTATTTTTGAAAAAGTCGTGAACATTTTTGCAAATCTTTGAATATGTATTTTCAAAGCGAACGTTTGTAACTCAAATTTTGCTTCTCGGGGGTCCCTGTAACTAGATATTTTGAGATGCGGGTCCGTGGCCAAATACATATCATTTTGGGGGTCCTTGACATGAAAAGGTTTGAGAACCACTGACACAGTCTCTCAAGAACATACTAATTGAGCGTCATTCAAGTGAAAAGGACCTTTTCTTTGACGATGGCTGGCCAGATTGCTGACATAGAAACATAGGTTTTTCAAAAAATCTTAGAAGGATTCAAAAGACCCGATTATAGAATCGGGTCAAAATTCTAATTTTCACGACTTTTCAAAAATAGCAGATCTACAAGCTCGCAGCGCGGCACTCGGTGCTGCGCTGTGAGCTTGTATATCTGCTATTTTTCAATAGTTAAAGCATAAAATAATACACAATAATGTGTACCCGTTCTGAATGGGTTAAATTGACCATTCATTGTCACACGTATAATTGCGATCAACGATTGAATTGTGTTTTCGGCATTTGAAGACTGGAACATATAAAATACACACTTAATTTCTGTTTGCCATTTAGGGTTCATAATCACAAACTGCACAGGGCAGATTACTGACATATTTAATAATTTTATACAAAAAAAAAGAGAGAAAATTGCGGAAATGGCTGATCTACAGGTTTACAACACGTACGTCACGAAGATCTGCTATTTCTGCTATTTTCCAAATTTTTCAACATGGAAACTATTATGACGATTATGCAAAATAATTGAGATTATCTCAAATAATTGCGATTAGACGATTGTGTAACAATTGTGACGGGCCTATATACGCGTTGCTGTCGGGGCAGAATCTCTGTATTTTAACTTTTTGTATTTAACTTGCCATTTGAACTAAATCGAACTTGACCGTTTACTGTTTTTATTTGGGGTCTCAATAGATAGGCAGAGAAAACATGCCTTTAACCCATTTAGGCCTGAACACATTATGACGCAATATTTTATGCTTTAACTATTTTTGAAAAATCGTGAAAATGAGAATGTTGACCCGATTCTATAAGTGTCTTTTGAATCCTTCTAAGATTTTTGGAAAAACTATGTCAGCAATCTGGCCAGCCATCGTCAAAGAAAAGGTCCTTTTCACTTAACTGGAGCTCAGTTAGTCTGTTCTTGAGAGACTACTATGTCAGTGGTTCTCAAACCTTTTCATGTGAAGGACCCCCAAAATGATATTTATCTGGCCACGGACCCCCATTTCAAAATATCTAGTTCCAGGGACCACCCAGAAGCAAAATTTCAGTTACAAACGTTCGCTTTGAAAATACATATATTCAAAGATTTTCACACATTTTCACAACTTTTTTCCAAAAATAGCAGATCTACAAGCTCGCAGAGCGCTGTGAGCTTGTAGATCTGCTATTTTTCACCGGTTAAAGCAGTCAATAATTCTAGGCCTAAATGGGTTAATTAATCCCAGAGGGGATATTCAATTTGTCATAGCAATTCCTTAGTACAGGGGTGGGCAACTTTGATGACGACGAGGGCCACTATATGTCCACCTTCACTCCAGAGGGCCACATAGCATATTGCTACGTCCTACTTTGTTCTAGTATCTCATACAAAAGAAGCAAAAAATAGCAGATCTACAAGCTCAAAACGCATCGCGCTGCGCTGCGTTTTGAGCTTGTAGATCGGCTATTTTTTGCTTCTTTTGAATTGGAATCCTGAAATGTAACATTTTGATTTAATTTCAAACACGTTTAATTATATGCTCATGTTAACTTTATGAACTTGAATACAAATACATTGGACATTAAAAAAAATACATACTACTATACTAGTCATTAAGCTACTAATATAGACTGAAGGAATTAAAAGCAGGTCATGTTTGGAATTGTAACAGCTGAAATCAATAATACATCAGTATTCCAGTATTAACCTGAGGGCCGCATTAAGTAAAGGCGGGGGCAGCATGTGGCCCCCGGGCCGTCAGTTGCCCATGCCTTAGTATGAAGCAGAACAGATAGAAAACTCTTAAAAGAGCCAGGTGGCATTGCTCCCAATGCGCCCACTGTCCGTCTTGAGGTGTTGCGTAACCACCCGTCCCCTCCCTCTGCAGGCGGAGTCGGGGGGCTCGGAGGGCGACGCCATGTCGTCCCACCACCGGAAGAAGCGGCGGACGTGCGCCGCCGCGGCCAACGGCGACGCCATCACCGCGCAGGACGACTGCGTCAGCAAGGAGCGCAGCTCCTCGCGCTGACACCGCCACCACCACCATCACGTCCACATTCCATCCACCGCTCCCCCTCCATGTCCCGCGGGGGAGACTCCACACGCACATGCACGGACGACTAACAACTGGCTTTTTCATTTATATTTATTTCTGTACCCGCCTCCCTCTTCCCCTGAAGGACCCCCCGCGGTGGAACACAACTAGCCTCGCGTAGTAGCCACTAGCCAGACTATATCACTGCGTGGATATATGAGTCTGGTACTTCTATATGGACGTTTCTTTTCCGAGGAGCGGGTCAAAAAGAAAATGTCTCTGGACACAATTGGTTAGACCAGACCAATACCGGGCCCCGATTGGTCACCCCAACTTTTCGGGATGAGGAAATGGATGAGCGGGGCCAGACACCAAATCTGCCACGGGCAATTTCTTTGCACAGGTGGATTGCTCTGTTTCCAGGCTAGCACACACAACTAACCACTCTCTGTCCCGTTAGATCTGTGAGACCACCGCCGGTGCTGCCGTCGGGTAGATGGACAGATGGTTCGGGACGGAACTTAAATAGAAGATGATGATGATAATGGTGGTCTGGGGTGGGATCGAGGGCTCTGTCCTGTAGAGATGCCGCCGCTGTGCGCCCCACGCACACAAAATGGCCTCTGCTGCTGACTGCTGTCGCTTTGGTCTGTCGTCTTTGCCTTATCGTGCGCCACTCGTGTGGTTTTCATCGTCTTAATCCTTTAGGCCTAGAATTTGCGAGCTTGTAGCAGATATACAAGCTCACAGCGCGGCACCGAGTGCCGCGCTGCGAGCTTGTAGATCTGCTATTTTTTGAAAAATCGTGAAAATATGTCTTTGAATATTTTGACCCGATTCTATAAGTGTCTTTTGAATCCTTCTAAGGTTTCTATGACAGTGGTGCTCAAACTTTTTCATGTGAAGGTCCCCCAAAATGATATGTATTTAGCCACGGACCCCCATCTCAAAATATTTAGTTCCAGGGACCACCCTGAAGCAAAATTTGAGTTACCAACTTCGCTTTAAAAATGCATATATTCAAAGATTTGCACACATTTTCACGACTTTTTCAAAAATAGCAGATCTGCAAGCTCGCTTGTATATCTGCTATTTTTCAATAGTTAAAGCATGAAATAATTCTAGGCCTAAATGGCTTACCATTGGGCTGGATGGTGTGCGAAGTAGAGGCACAAATAGCTTTTGAAAATATTCGATCTACAAGCTCACAGCGCACTGCGTCGTGAGCTTATAGGATATTTCCGCTGAAGAGATTCGATGTAGAGGGGGAAACGGGGGGTCCAAGCACCGACCCATTGGGGACCCCAGTCAAGAGGGGTTACGCCTCACTACGTACAGTATATATATGTCCAACGTGACGCGTTGTAAGGTTTTGTATAGATCGACTACCGTTGCTCGTCAAACTATCAATCATTGGTGAATAACCTTGGAGTGTTGTCTGTCATTGGTAGAGGTTGGAACGTATTAGGGCTTAAAGAAGTAGTTCACCCCCAAAAATTATGTTTTTGTATTTGTCGCATTCCTAAGACGAAAAAATTAAAATGTAAAAATTTTAAATTTACCCCATTGATTCTGGATGGGGGACCCAAATGCATTTGGGTCCCCCATCCAGAAGCAATGGGAGTACGGTACATTTATTGTTATCAAATTATTGTCAAGTCTCCATGGTGTGAGTAATCGATAGAAAAAAAGTCATTTTGGGGGTGAGCTACTCCTTTAATAGTCCCATCTTAAATACTGTCCCACAGGGTTTACAGGTTAGTGGTATTAACATGCTGCCTTTTTGTCATAGATGGTAAAGAAATGCCTGCATGTGGAGAGAAGTCTGCATTGTGATAAGTCACTTATATTTCTTACTTCCAGACAATTCTTTTGATAACGTCGTCCATGCTTGAAGTCTGCACTCCTAGAGTGTCACGTAGTCTGTTAAGCCTTAATCAAATTAAGCAGTTAACAGGTTGTCCGCAGACAGACAATTGGCAAAAAAAAAACATACTAATTGTGACATTCGTTCATATCGTACATTTATTTATTTTTGTCAGAGCATTCACTCTTGTAGGTATAGGATATTTATTCCACTTTACGAGGGGACACAACAACGTGAACGAAGGGAGTAACAACGAATGGCAGAAGTAATCTTTTTAACAGTAGTTTTTTTATACGGTTAGGTGTTCTCAGGTGCCAGAGTGTTAATGTCTACTACTTAAATTTAACAGCCACCGATATCTGCCACATTCTTTTTTTGTTTTCTTCATTGTATTCTGCCTGGCGAATTACACTTGTGGAAATGATATCAAATAAGGAAATTATATATAGGATGCTGTTGTTCATATAGTAGCATTTATACGTAAAAAACGGTGTGCCATATGCTGCTATGTTGAAATAGACTACAAGATGTGAGGTAGTCTTTCTAACTCTTTGAATCGCATTGATCTTTCTTTTTTCTTTTACTTTTAAATCCCAAGCAGTCTGTATGAAAGTTGATTCTCCAGCAAAAACACTAGAGGGCACTACAACTCAACGAAATGCACTGCTGTATTTTAGCTCGGATGGATGGATGCAGTGGGTGAGTTATTCTGACTAGCTTTAAAAGGCCATTCACGGATGATGTTTTAGAGCAGGTCGAAGGGCCAAGTGAGCAAAGTGTAATGGCATTTATTCAGGTTCTGCGTCATCTTGTAAACTAACATCTTGTTTCTCGCAACGAGCATGTGTGAGTTTATGTAACGTTACGTGACAACAAACGAGGCTCAGTGCGAGCTTGTTCCAAGGTTCTGTTTCTCCTTCTTCACTTCCTCCTTTCAAGCCACAGGCGGTGCAGTTGACACGGGTCCCACTTGGGGCCCACCCAAGTTCTTGTGATGGATTCTGATTGTGGTTTTGTGCTTTAAAACAAGAGACTCCATCATCTATCTAAACAATGGATGACAGTTACTATGAAAAAGAAATGTGAATCACTGTAATCAAAGTCCACGCAGTACGTTTTTATAATCTGTTTAGACAAAAACAAAACGGAAAAAAGTGCCTATTAAGTACCACGTGACTGAGTTGTTTGTTTTTGCCCTGAGAGGTGTGTGGTTTGGGTGTGACTGGCTGGGCTGTGTTCTCTCCCTCTCTCTGTGAGCTCAGTACATGTAAAAGCATCGAGCACAGTTACCATGGTCCTGGGGCTCGCTCACACAACGGTGCCTTCAATGTGGCTTCTCTCCTGGCAGGAGGCTTTTCTCCTTCATGTCTTAAGCCTGATGTGTGCTAAGCCTGATTTAAACCTAGTTGCGTGCTAGGGCATTCACGAATAGTGATTTTTAGTATTCGAATTATTCGACCTTAAAGTATTCGAATAGTCGAATATTCGACAGGACTGGCCAAACTGGCAAATATTAAGTAAGCAAGAGCCAAACATTGTGAAAATAGCAGATCTACATGCTCACAACGCCTCGCGTTGCGAGGCGTTGTGAGCATGTAGATCTGCTATTTTCATAATATTTATCTGTGGAAACGAGTCACATTAATACCTACAATTCCAAGTGCTTGTCAGGGTGGGGGTCCCCAGTTCAAATATGTTTATTTTGGGGGTCACAGAGCATTAACAAATTCATCCACCAGGGGCATTGACAACTCATTCTTATGACTTCCTATGTAGCCAAGCTTTATAAACTATCTATTTTTTAAAGAGAAAACCAAAAAAAAAAGCAAATATTCGACTTCGGTGAACAACGTTGAATTGTGACTTTGATATTCGAATATTCAAATATTTGGTGAATGCCCTATTGCGTGCTAGTGTAGTGCAGTGAGAATAGATCTACAAGCTCTCTTGTAAGCTTGTACATTGGCACTCAACTCGCCAGTGTCACTCATGGTCTATTTCCGGTAGGCGAAACCACACGCAAAAAAGTATGTTCAGTCTGTAATTTCACTGTCATCGCCTCCGCCTCACAAGCATTGTAGTCTGGCTGGTCTGAGACGAGGGGCTTCCCAAAGTGTTTGTAGGCTTCAGTGTTCAAAGTAAAGAACAGAACTTAGAATGAATGACCATGGATTCAGAAAACATTTGTTAGGTTGAACTAACAGCTTCTCCCTGTATGAATCCTCATATCTTCAGATACATTGTTTGTTTTTATTTAACTAACCGGTCCGGTATGAGGCGGTCGTAATTTTTTTGTAAAGAGAAACGGGAAAACAAGTTCAAAGAGTTCAATGAGCCAGAAATGCTCTGGGAATCACCTCCCACCATCCCCCCCCAATAACACCCGTAAGAGCAATGAGCATGGATAAGATAATGTATATCCTTGCTGTCGGGAAGAAACCTATCCTTATTTCAAGGTTTTCCTTTTTTTTTTTTTTTTTCATCTATTAATGCCTTAGGCTTAGTTCATCATACGTGTGTGTCGCACACAAGTCATGAACATAGCTGATCTACAAGCTCACAGTGCGATGCGCTGTGAGCTTGTAGATGGGCGTCATTATTCACAATTTTAAATAGTTTTTAAAGGATTCAGAATAAAAGGTTTTGGACATGCCACCTGACATTAATGATGTCACAAGATGGATGGTTAGTGTTGAAAGAATGAGCAGGGGGAGAGAGAGAGAGAACACTGACACACCTTGACAAAAGTGAATATTGTTTGTCGACAAGTCTAATAAAAGTTGTTTTTCTATGTATCAAAGTGTGCTGCTGTTGCTTCACTTCAGTGCTCAAAATGGTTTCATTCATTTTCCTTTTTACAGTTGGAGTATAGTCAATGATGTTTTGTGAATGATGATCAGTTATTGGTGTATTCTGTTATTTAGAAATAATGATAATTTCAAGGAACGCCATTACTCAGAGAGTGCAAATGGATCCAAATGTAAAGATCCATTTAATCGCGCACACTCTGTGTTGGTGTTACAAACCTTCAATGGTCCATTTTGGAACCCCGAGGGTCCCTGGACTTTAAAGCACCAATGTATCAATGAAAGAGAGGGTTAAATTACCATGATTTTCAGATGGATTGTCCTGGATTTAATAATGCACAATGATACTGTAATGTAAAATCAGCAAAGGTTTTATGCTGTTTATTGGGCTTAATTCATATTGTCATTATAAGGAATACACTGTTCAGATGAATTGCATAGCATCATGGATATAGACCATAGACTAAAAATATGGACGGTGGGAAGCCATTGGTTTCTATGCTGTGAAAATTAAGTTTTTTTGGCCCTTGTACGGGTGTCGCCATCATTGAAGAAAACAACGTTCATTGGTAGAAACGGTACCATCTCAAATGCTATTGGCTGCCAACGGTTATGTGCAACCGCAGGGATACTTGGGAGAATGTGGTCTACCCGAAAATAAAGCACAAAGAAGAATCATCACAAGCCTATGATCACAAGCCCCTCCTACAGCATACCCTGCTTTAACATGAAATATAACATAAATTGGACCATATTTTCACACGCATATCATGGTGATTGAAACAAGGCTTTAAACCAGCGACAGGAACCTTAAAGTATTTAAGACAATGTTTATTAAGGTAAGAAAATTGAATTTAAAAGTTTGGGAGAAATGAAAGGAATCCTAGAATATGTTGCTTCTGATACCAGAACAGCGCAATTAGCGGCCAATCATAGGAACTTTAGTTCGGTGTTTGCTTCGTTTTAAATCCGGACAACGGGCCCTGATATAGACACCTTTAGGCTGAGAGGACACTACACAGTGGAGCTTCCCCAGGAAATGGAAATGTTGAATTATCGTACCGGAGGCTCAGAATTATCGTATTTGACATGAAACTATCGTACACAGCCAAAAAAGAGAAATCACTCGCGTAAAAACGTGATTTCATCATAAAATGTGTCTTTAGTGTAAGAAACAACCTTGTTTGAGACTCCTGAGTAACAAAAACGCATCAGATATGCTGTGTGGAGGCAGGCAACTTCTTGGAGCTTACACAAATAAAAGCCTGAAACTGGTCTGGAAAGATGCAACCGCTGTTTTTAATGCCTCCAAGTACAGATCTAGGGTCAGATTGACTGATTTCCTGGCTTATTTTGAGAAGCCAAACCAGATCCCAGATCAGCAGCCAGGGAAAATAGTGAATTCACTCTTTTTGGTGATATGCCGAAATTATCGTACATTTGGGCATTTTTTGAATTATTGATCGTACATCGTACAGAGGGTCAAATTATCGTACAAATACGATAATTATCGTACATCTGGCAACACTGACACTACAGCAAGATAAGAAAGGTGAGTCAATTCTGCCTCCAAAATAAAAGCATAGAAATGATTATACAGTCTATACCAGACCTGGGTATTGTGCGGCCCGGGGGTCGAACCGGCCCTTTGGTTCACTCTGACCGTCCCTTGTAGGGTTAATAGCAAATTAAAAAATAAACACCTTTTCTAATTTTACCTCATGCATGCATGCACTAAAGTTTTTTTTAATTCACGTACATTATGGATGCAATGCGTACATCAGCAGGTGGTCAGACTGGTCACACGTCAAGACGACCTGCCTTACCTTACCCATCAAAAATGGCTAAAGTGGCCAAAAAAAGAAAAGTCGATGCCGAATGCCGGGGTTTCAACAAAGATTGGACTGCTAAGTATACTGAAGTCGGAGGTAAAGCTGTGTGTTTTGTTCGTGGGGAGCGAAGTCCGGCCAAATGCGGCCCTGCCCTGGGGACACATTTTATATGGCCCGCTTGGCTTCATTCCTAAATTGTATTATGAACGGCCCGCCATCAACGTCAAACAAGAATATCTTCCCAGACTCGGAGTATAATTTGTCAAGGTTGTTCCCTGTTGTCTCATTCTGAAGAGGTCGAAGAAAGGCTGTTTTATTGTATTTTTTTTACCTTGCAGGTCTGGTTACATTTGGTAATGTGAAATAAGGCTGAATTATTCGTGTTTTGTTCAGAGCAGACACCTGACAAAAGACCATTTATATTGAATATTGATGAAGATAGTTAAATAAAATCCTTTAAATGCGATACATTTATGTGACTTTGTTATGGTTCGACCGAAAGTACATTATTTGGGGAGATAGTCGGCCCTTGGGTGTTTTAATATTTTCTAATGTGGCCCCCTTTGAAAAAGGTTTGGACACCCCTGATGTACAGTATTAAATGATAGGCCTACTGCATTATTAAGTTCACTTTGTTTCCTTTCTGGGGAAGCTTCAAGACTAGTTGATGATATTCTTTAGTAGTGTGTAAACTGTAAACCATATAGAGGTAAGGTAATAGGTGTAATAATGTGTTTTATACTTTTAATTTGTAGCCTTGGACAAGAAGTGCTGTGTTCCTCAGTGTGCTACTTGATGCTCCACTATAACTTAATTTACTGTCTATAACTATAACAAAATATAGTTTTTAAAATGGTTCCAAGCCAAGTGGATGGCAATGACCACACCAGCTATTAAAAAAAGAAAACTAAAAAGGTGAATGGTAGCTATAGTTATATAGGTTATATTATAGCCTAGTTATCTTTAGTTACCGTGCCCACTGCCCGGTGGGAATTGTGCTTTACACTGTTGCCAAGTCTGCTTATTATAAGCGACTTTGGGCTTGTGTTCCTGTTAAAGTCGTTTGCAAATATTGTTTAGTTGCGGTTTGCTGTTTTGTTTCTACATCTTTGGGCCTACTAAGGGGACAGTCACGCCGCACTTTTTTCTACCTATGAGGGTGGATTCTGCCAATACATTTCAATGGGAATGGAGCGGATTTTTGCAGAAATACACAAATGGCAGGCGTTCTTAAAATTGAAATCCATCTTTCTTTCCAGATAAACTTTATTTTGCTGTGCTAGCCTACTCCTCCCACATAAAATACAGACTGTATCAAGCAAATTAAAATATATCCAGGGTGGTCAAGACATAAAAGCTGCTCATTATTAGATGATAAAATGGCCAAAAAGAGTATTTCCAGTTTTCAGTAGCCTACATTTACTTCTACTCCACTAGCACTACACACTCAGGCAAATATTATAGATAGCCTACCTTTAAAACATTAGTTGCAAGTTACTTTGTAGATTTTGATTAGGCCTACTATTCCAAAAATAGCCTACATCAATCACTTGACTCACTTCAACCCTATTTCGGCCATTTGAAAAATAGCAGATCTACAAGCTATGCAATGCGACAAATTCAGCCTTTTACTTGTAGAGTAGGCTATTTCTACATTGCAGTATTGATAGGCTAGGCTACTTGTATTTAGCCTAAGTAAAACAAGAGTAGCTAATTAAGCCTATACCTTTTCCACCACTGCATAGGCCTGTACATTAGCCTATAGAGTGCAAACGTAAAACCTTGTAGACATAGAGAAGTTAGAGAACATAAGCCCTATGGTTTTCCTTTCTCGCCTGCACTTATTTCCATGCTATTTCCTATTTACCTTTTCCACCACTGCGTGTAGCCGAGTTCAAGTGTAAAAAAAACCTTGTCGGCTTATGTTTCTTTGGGGGGGAGGTGTTCGTGCTCTTGTGCTCTTGTTTCGCAGGAACATGGCAACCTGGGCTCTTTATCCTAAAGATGGGATTTATGGCTCTATGAAGTGAGCCGGACCTCTGGATCCGTTCCTTTCAAAGAGCCGTTCAAAAGACTGGCTTATTCTAGTTACTTTGTAGATTTTGATTATAATTACAAATTCAGACATAATATAGGTAGGCCTACATACCTGCCATTTGAAAATAGCTGATCTACAAGCTCACAATGCGTCACAACGCGACACATTGTGAGCTTTTAGATCTGCTATTTTCAAATGTTTTTTTTTTCTTCAAAATGTTATTCATTGGAAAACCTGTGAAACGGGACATTCTGCATAATGAGTAGACCTACTTTCTATGTCTAATAGACATAAATTGAGTACTCATTATGCATAATCTCCCAATAGACATTGTCTATTGGTACTTTAAGTGCATTTTGATACCAATACTTTTGTACTTTTACTGTTTTACAGTTTACTCAAATGCATTTTAATTCCGAACTTCTACTTGTGGCAGGGTATTTCCACGTTGCAGTATTGATACGTTTACATAAGTAAAGAATGTTTGTACTTTTCCCACAACTGTTCATTTAGAAAGGAACGGCTCCCTATACTGCGAACCGGCTCCCATCGTTCATTTTCAAAGAGCCGTTCAAAAGACTCGACTCGTTCGCGAACGTCCCATCTGCACTTTATCCCAGCGCAGTGTGGATGCCAGCCTCCTCAGTGGTAAGTTCACTGCGGCTGAACAACTCCTCCGGGCAGCAGCAGAGCACACTGCACTAGTCTTACACACTCCCTAAACAACCGACCGACCGACAGCGATCATGGACATGGACAGCGTCATCCACGCCATCGTCTTCACGGTGGTCGCGGGCTACATCGCCTTCGTCTACCTGAAGGCGAAGTACGCCGCCAACCAGGAGGAGGGTGCGGAGGACAAGAACGTGAAGCGCCAGGTGGGCTACGAGGGCATCGTGCCCCCCAGCCGGGGCATGCCCATGGGAGTAGACCACGAGCACCACGACGAGCACCACGAAGAGGAGAAGAAGCACCACCATGAGCCCGAAGTCGTCCCCGTTGTTGCTGCCCCCGTGAAGGTGGAGGAGGTCGCCGTTGTGGAAAAGAAGCACCACCACGAGCATAAGGAACCCGAGGTGGTGGTCCCCGAAACGCACCACCACGCTGAGGTATGGAGATGGATGGATGGATGGATGGGATCACTGTTTTTCCAAGCACTATAGGTCGGGACTTGGGACACACTTTTATGGGTCCTTTATTTTTTTCTCCCCTGCATTTTGTTTTGAATTATTATTAAAAAAAGAAGGAAAAAAATCCGCCCAAAAGCTAAGATTGTCATGAATGTCTAATAGTTTTGAATTAGGCCTAATCACTGGCTAAAACGTGTGCACTGGATTAGATCAGTGGTTCTTAAAACTCTTTCTCATTTCAAAGAATCTCCTTACAACAAGGCAGGGAGGTGGGTTTCTTTTGGTTAGAAATAAGTGTTCAATAGCTCTGTGTTCTGAGCGTTTATTCATCCAGTGGAGTGGATTAAACAGAAAATGCATTTTCAGATCAGGAGATACCAATGTTATCCAATCAGACAGGATACAGATTAAACAGGTGAAATTGGAAGTGATGGCACACATAAATGAGACAGAATCAGAACTGGAACACTATAGGCTATATGTATAAAAAAAAAGGGAAAAAAAAGAAGCTTATAAATGGGTACCCTCTCCTGATTGGCTGAAATGTTGTCACCTATTTTCTGTTAAATAAAGAGCTGGAGAGAAGGGGAGACCTCGGTTACTAAACAAACACTCTATAGCAATTATTAGACCCTACTATCAGAATATAGAGCATTAACATCTAACAAAATAAAATATCACTTACCCTACCTTTTAACTCTGAGCTGGTTCCATTTGTATAAGCTCAAGAGTTACAGACCTGTAGGGGTCCATTTGGAACCCCCTCAAGGACCCCTAAGAGTTCCCCTACCCTGCCCCACTTTGAGAACCACTGTTTTCGAATGGCATTTGTATGTTTTGTTTGCCAGTTTTATTTATTTAATCACGTTTTATGCATTTATTCATTAAACTAATAGTGATGTTTGTTTTATGTAATTGCGGCCCTGTAGTCCTCCAATATAAAAGCGGATTATGCGCAAAGTGATGGTCAATGGCAGACTGCAGTGCCACTTAAACTGTGCACAGCTTCACGTAGTCTGCTATTACTGGCTACTTCTATTCCCCAAAGTCACATTAAAATAATTTAGTCATGTCCAGATGATTTGCTTTCAAAGGCCAGTCCATACTCTCTCCGAAACGGAACTTTTCGTCGGAGAGTTCCCGACTTTCCGGCATGCAGCTCTCCAAACTCCAAAAGTTCCGAGTGACATCATTTTGTAGTTGAACCGGACCTTTCCTGCGAAAAGTTCGGTTTCGGTCCGAAACCCAACTTTTCGTCGGAGAGTTCCCGACTTTCCGGCATGCAGCTCTCCAAACTCCAAAAGTTCAGAGTGACATCATTTTGTAGTTGAACCAGACCTTTCCCACAAAAAGTTCAGTTTCGGAGAGAGTATATGGACATGCCTTTATTGGCAGTTGTAATAGTTCCCAGTGAGTCACACGTGTTGTCGTGTTGGGCCTTGTACTCTGACTGTTAGACCATGGAACTCTTGCGAAGATCTCCAGACTTTTGGTGTGGAAGCTCAAGTTCAAACATGATGGCTAGATCCCACGCACACCGGAGAGGAGACATAGCGCTCCTTGTTCTGTTTACCGGCGTTAGAAAAATCTTCAAGATCTTTTGAAGGATCGCGGACGGATCTTCCTCCCGAGGATCCGTCGCGTTCTAGCGTTTGAATTGAACGATCGACAAACAGAACAAGGAGCACCATTTGCCGAAAACCAAGTTCCCCACATAATGCTAGACAAGACCATACCGTGGGGAAACTGAACTTTAACTTTAACTTGCTGTGTAAGTGCTACATGATAGTGTGTCTGACTATGCATTTCTCAATGTCTGGCACACCTGTCAACCCCGCCGGCAAGACTCGACTCGGTGTCGACTCCGAAAGGTCACTTTAGCATTTTGACCTGATCTTTTCCATGGCACTTTTTTTTTCTTCTTTTTCTTTCTGACCTTTTCCAGCGCTAGCCGGGGGCCCTTTTTTTTTTAAAGGGCCCCGGACTAGAGGGAAGAATGTCTCCCGTAACATGAGGTATGTGCTCGCTACAAAGAAAGGCACAGAACACCTCTATATTTGGTGCCTAACCTATATTTACACGTATGTCTCTTGACATGGGTGTCACATGGCTGTAATGGACCCTGCCGCTTGGGGTCGGGTGGAGGGGGACAAGCTGAAAAGGCCAGTGCCACCCATAGAAGTGGGTGTGACAACTGTGTGTGACAGCGGTTCGGGAGCATGTGAATGCCACTTGCTGAATACAATCTGCGGTGTTATTTCCTGCCCGATACTTCAGGGTGTGAGCCGCCGCCGGTTCCTGTTAAAGGACAACGCCGCAGTAAATAACATCTAGGCTCCTTTTCCTAATTATATTTATCCCAAATGACTGTCCATGGGGTCTATTAGGCAGAAATGTCCCTCTCGTCCAGTTTCCCCAGCAGAACCCAGCAGCCCTCAAGGATAGAGTGGAGCCCATATTAAGCCTATCGCTCTTTTACACTATTTGTTGCGGTCCAAAGTAATTTCTATTTTCATGAATGTGTTACTATTTGTCATTACGAACACATCCATGCCTTGGTTGTCCCACGCAAGCCGCCACAGTCTCATAAATCATGTTTCGGGGTGAACTGCCAATCAAGTTGACTGTAGTGGCCAATCACAGTGTGTCTTTTCCGGGACATGGCAAAACACATAACAGCATACCATCTGTTCTCTCTCTCTAGCAGAGAGTGGCGGCTTGTGTGGGACAATGATGGCATGGATGCTAATAAGAGATTGATTCAAAACAAACTAAAAAAAAAATGACCGTAACAAATAGTATAAAGGCGATGCTATGAATACGGTTCACTTACAGGTCTGACTCTGTAACTCTGAGAGTGTACAACCAGAACCAAATTGTCCCGTAAAATCAACACTTGTGATTTCTGATTTTGGGGTCCCAGAGATTGGAACAATCACATGATCAAATGGGGGTTTGTGGCTTAACACATCCTTGATCTAAAGTTTCACTAGGTCCTTGAAAACGACTCCAGACGGTGGCATGTTTAGTTTATAAATTGACACAAATTGACAGCTGTTTTCATAATGGAAGCAATGTGTATATGATTATGAACTAGTCAGACAGAGACACATAATTGGATGCAATTCTGAACAATAGCCAACTTGGATAATGTATCCATTTGCCCATGTGTTGTTCAGGCAGTGCTCGACTTGTAAAGAGAGGCCAGGGGTGAGGCCAAGGGTGTCACACCAAATTCTGGGCCCTGGGTGCTTTAACCATTGAAAAATAGCAGATATACAAGCTCACAGCGCGGCACCGAGTGCCGCACTGCGAGCTTATAAATCTGCTATTTTTTAAAAATTCTTGGCATTTTTGGAAAAACCTTCTGTATGTTTATATGTCAGTGGTGCTCAAACCTTTTCATGTGAAGGACCCCCCAAAATGATATGTATTTGGCCACGGACTCCCATCTCAAAATATTGAGTTCCAGGGACCCCTCAGAAGCAAAATTTTAGTTACAAATGTACCAAAAAATACATATAGCCAATTCAAAGATTTGCACACATTTTCACGACTTTTCAAAAATAGCAGATCTACAAGCTTGCAGCTCAGCACTCGGTGCCGCGCTGTGAGCTTGTAGGTCTGCTATTTTTCAATAGCTAAAGTTGGGCCCTAGTAACTCAGTCCCACTACCCCCCCCCCCCCCCCCCTTGTGACACCCCTGCAGACGGCCCTCCCCTGCAAGAAAAGACTCGTCCCATCAGATCACACCCCTCCCTGAGCCGTCTCTCTCTCTCTCTCGATCGTCCCCTGTCATTATACAAAGCAGTTTGCGAGCGAACAACAACGGCAGCACTCAAACCGTTTTTATGGTGGGCACTTGAAGGCTCCATCTGTGGCCTAATTTGTTTGACTTGCCCTAATAGGTCCCATGCCATGAACAGCGCTCTTAGCTACAATCTGTACTGTATGTTCCAGAGTGTGTGTGTGTGTGTGTGTGTGTGTGTGTGTGTGTGTGTGTGTGTGTGTGTGTGTGTGTGTGTGTGTGTGTGTGTGTGTGTGTGTGTGTGTGTGTGTGTGTGTGTGTGTGTGTGTGTGTGTGTGTGTGTGTGTGTGTGTGTGTGTTTCACAGTTTGCCGTTGCGCAAAAAGAGTCCACATTAAGGAGCTTGTTTCTCCACCCTGTGCACAGTATAAGTGAAACAGACCGTCTACTGTTCTCCAGGCCTGCCCATGCATTTGTCACAACAGTTGTTTGATTCAGTTGGGCTGCCCGTTGACCCCTGTGGGAAGTCAAACAGATTGTCCAGTCAGTCACCCAGCGAAACGGCACCATCACTTGTCCTAGTGTCGTCATCCTGTTACTTTTTTCCAATCTTAAAGTCTGCGTCGTTGAGACTTTGACAAGATGTGGTGTTGTAGTCTCTTGTAGTTTAAGCTAAGCGTAAGGACATTAAAGGGGAGAACCACCCGTTTTCAACAATGAACTATGTCGTTACAAAGTACACCGTGATGACATCATCACAGTGTACTTTGCAAGCCAAACCCCCAAATCAATCCTCCTGTTCTAGGCAACACAGAAGGGGGGGAGGGGGACTTTTTTCTCTTATTTCCACATAACAACTCAAAGGTATATTAACTCATTAAAAGCCAACCCCGCGATGTCGCGGGAAAAGTAATAGAGTATCTATAGTGCCATCCACGCGATGTCGCGGGAAAAGTAATATATTACTGTAACGGCGAGTAAAAATACCTAGTACAATGGCCGACGCTCCGGAGACGAAATCCGCGCTGATTTGTCATCATCACGGCTCCACGAGCACACAATAGTCATCCCATAACATTGAGGTGGACGGGCCGCCTCATCTTTAATGTCCATTATCTCAAAACTACACTTTAGAAGCGAAGATGGAGGCAGATGCTCGCTTATAAAACACATGTATAAACGCTACGAGCCGATCCAGCATGGCTCCACATAAACAATGATCGGTTCAGTCGAAGGATCCGATGACGTCAGACCGGAAGTACTTCCGGTGGCCTTCAAAATAAGACAAAATAAGAGAACGGCCGTGAATGGGGGGGGGGGGGGTGGGAGGCACTCTGGATATTATAATCCGTTAATGTCTGAGGCTTTTAATGAGTTAAATGACATATAGTTCAATGTTGAAAATGGGTGGTTCTCTCCTTTAAGGAGTAGGCTACAATCACTGATCTACAAGCTTGTGGATTTGCTATTTTCGCCGCAGGAAGCCATTGTGCGATATTACATTGGGCGTAAATGGTTATTTCACTTAGTTTCACTTTTGTGAGCACCCCAGGCCGTTCTTAAGTTGCTTGATTTAGTATTTACACTTTTGACATTCGTTTTATCAGACCCGCCCCCTCCCTAATACGACATTGCAATACCTTTGCTTATATTGTTTTGACCAAAAGCACAGTTTAGGCTGAACTGTCCCTAAAACATGTTGTCTAGAATGCCATTATTCATTGCAACCGAAGGTCGCAGTTTACTATGAGAAACGTCACAGCTTGTCCGTGTCCGTGTAGACGTGTACACATTTTTACAGTCTATGGGTTTGCCGCTCTGACATCATGATCTGATGTCACTGTGATGTCAGGGGAACCACTCTACCAGAATGGGTTTGCTGCTCTGACATCACGCTCTGGCTTCACTGTGATGTCACACTAACAGAATCCCTTTTATGCCCATATATGGAGTTCCCTGATGTCATCAATATCAATGATGCCCTGTTAGAGAGATCCCTGTGATGCCACGGGGAACAAATCCCTTGTATGCCCATATATGGAGATCCCTGATGTGGACATCAGGGATGTGGACATCACTGTGGCGTGACCTGGCTTGTCGCCCTGAGGCGTCTTACTTGTTTTAGTATCACTATCAACAGGGTAAATGTTTGCAGACATTACCACACCTTCAAATGAAATGGGATTAGTCAGCATTGCATAATGATTAGGATTTCTGTTGCTGCTGTGTTGAGAACTGTTACAACAGCACAGGCAGTCAGATTGAACACAGCCAAGATACATCTGCAGGCAGCCAGCACAGGAATGTTTGGGCTGATTCCATGTGTTGCTATGAGAGTTCCTTCACCTCTCTCACTCTCTTGCTCTCTCTCTGTCTCTGTTTCTGTTTCTCTGTCTCTCTCTCGGTCTTCCTCTCTCTCTCTCTCTCTCTCTCTCTCTCTCTCTCTCTCCCTCCCTCCCGATTCAAAATTTCAATTCAAAGGGCTTTATTGGCATGAGAAAACATATGTTTACTTTGCCAAAGCAGAATTGTGTACACAATACAATACAATACAATCGGAACAAAATATGTACAGGTGAAAAGAGCGTAACAGTTGTCATGCATCAAGGTTACGCGCAGGCAGAGCAGGGATATATACCATAGTCTTTAAGGTGGTTGTGTTCCATTTGATATCCTTCTTCTATCACAGCTCACAAATCTTGCTGCTGTGTTTGCACATTGTTTTACTTCACCCACCCACCTCTCTCCCTCCCTCTCTCTCTCTGTCTTTATCTAACACACACCGTTGTCTTTCTTTCACAGTCCCTCTCTCCCTCTCTCTCTCTATCTGTCTTTACTCTCTCTCTCTCCCTCCCACCTTCTCCGCGCCTTCGCTCTCTTCATCCTCCTCCACTTTGACTTGCGCTCGAGAGCGTGCGTGCGTTTGCGTGCGTGCGCTGGGAGTCTTAAGTGAGACACAAAGTGTTCCGCTCCTCCTCGGCCCCCGGTGCTCATCTTGCCCGGGAACAAAATGTCAGTCTCCTTCACCCCTCCGGGTTGTACCACGGGTGGCTCCTTTTAGGAGAGTTGCGTGTATGTAACTCCCAACTCTGCACAGAGAGATTACCACTCCCCGTCTACTAGTTACATAAGCTGACCAGCTGCCTCATGCTGGTACTGTGCTATACCAGCCACCAACCACACACTGTAATAAACACACTGTGACTTTACTGAACACCTGTGAGTGTCCACTCAAGTCCACGTGCTGCAAGGAACCCATGGGCTGGTCCTGAATCCCACCCAGAGCTACGCCTGGGACAATTATTACATAATCTCCTATATTAATTGAGATAATGTCAGTTATTTTGTCATAATCGTCATCCTCGTTTCCATGGCTCGTCGTTGCTCTACTTAGCCTGGGACCAGTAGAATTTCTGGTTTCTGATCCGGTCAGGAGCGGAAACAACAACCTACGAAAAGTTATTTTGGTGTATCCATTTTTTAGTCCAACTTGTAGCGGCTGGCAAGACTACACTTCTCTGGCATTTAACACATCAGGTGCCCCTGTATTGAGCCCCATTATCCCCTCTCGCTGCCCAGGCCCACCACCATTGTATTGAATCCGGCCCTGCTGCGTCAATGCATGCGTCATGACGTCACTTGGTCACATGAGTGCAGACAGGATGTTGTTGTGTAACTTTCTGTATGGACCAGTGTTGATCATAACTGTTCATTGCCGATCAAAATTTGGACATTTTGCCGCACCCCGCCACAGTTTTAGCCATAAAACAAACATCAGAGATAAAGGGCGTTAACGATGGGGAAATGCATTGGAGTATATGGAGAAAAACGGCCGCGCGATGCTCTCAGCGTCGACTCGAAGCGACTAGCGGCTAATGGGCTACATCCCGGCGGGGCCCTGACGGTGAGATTTAAAGTTAATACTGTAAATACAGTAAACACGTCAAAACGTCGTGGGCCTCCAGCGACATCAAAGAGTTTGACGCGTGGGCACCTCGTGGGCATCCCATGAGTTAAATAGGGGTTGGGGAAACAAACAGGGATGACCAGAACAAACTAAACAAAGCGACGTCGCTTCTTCTGCCTGTTTCCAGTTTAGGCCACGCCTAGACCGGATCACACAACCAATGCCAGGCTTTCCTCTGAGGTGGAAAGTGGTGACGCGAGGTTAATTACTTGCGCCAGCAGAGCGCGCAAGTACTGCGTTCGGCTGCGTATGTAGGTATAGCCCCTTTTCGACTGCAGCTTTAGCACCACACTACACCACACTACACCACACCACACCGCACCATATAAAATATCTACATTTTCCGTTACACAAAAGTACCCCTATCGGTAAGAAACAAATTGACCCTTTTTAACTGTGATTATAATATAATATAAATTTGTATTACAACTACGATTATAATACACTATAAAGTATGCATGTATTACTATTATATAATACACTATAATAGATTATAATAGTGGTTATAACACAATACAATCTATTATCATGTATTGTCACAACTATATCCTGGTGGTCTAAATGAAAGGTCAGTGAGTGATTAGTCATTATGAAGTGTTTGGCCCTGTTTGGGCTAGCTCAGACCTACTCTAGATTGGATACTTTTTAGTACCACGTTTAGAACCCCTTTCACACCACTCTACCCAGGTTCTTGTAGTGGAAAACCTGGCACAAGTGGGCGGTGTGGTGTGGTGTTGGGCCATGTCAGTGGAAAAGGGGCTATATGTAGGTATGTAGGTGTCTGTGTGTGTGCCATACATGGCCTACTTGTGCTTTTTGTGTGATGCGGTAGTATGATCAAGTAGGGGCGTTATTATACGCGAAAAAGTCACGAAAAGTTTAAATACGGAGATGAGAGGCTTCTGCCCGACAGTGACAATATCATAATCTTTTTATATTTAAATGATTTGAACTAGTGAAAACAGCCGATCTACAAGCACAGCCGATCTACAGTGCTTGTAGATCTGCTGTTTTCACTACTTTTGTGCGACCACCTTGTGTGATGAAGCGGTGCTTTACTTTGCGAAAAAAACGTACACATTTGAAACTTGGAGACGGTGACGATTAAGTTACCAGTACTTAGATTTATAGCTGTTGCACCCCCTCCTGCCCCCCCTCCACCCCATAAACATGTCCATGTACCCGCCGCAGAGAGCCTAAAGTGGCTCAGTGACCTTTGGACACATGTGTGCTTAGCATGTTGTTGGTGTGTCCTTCCTCTCAGCTTACATGTCATATACACAACCCCCCCATTTGCATTTCTTTCGCCATAGTGAAAACTGCATTCATGGTCTGGAGAGGGCACTTTTTACAGACGGGTAAAAGGGCAGGGGCTCAAGCCCCCTTTCATGTCTATGTGTGCATGTGCCTGAGGAACAGTATGTTCAGAATGATGAATTCCATCATTATTCCACACACTGTGTGTGCACTAGTTCACAGCGGGCCATTTTGGAACAGACAAACTATAAAATAGGGCTTCATTTGTTTTGTGATAATAATGTTTTGTGGAGTAAAACACGGTTCCCTCTTGAGTAGGGATGTCCCTGACCAAGTACTTGCCGATACCGAATACCGATACTGTAAGTTACGTTTCTGTACAAGTGCTTAAATAGTGTGTGGCGCTCCGAAATAAAATGCTTTAAATAATTATGTTGTCATGCCTAGAGTGAGAGAAGGTGAAAACACTGTTGATTAGTTGAACTAACACACACAAAACTGTGTCTTAGGACTTTTGATATATTGTTACCAACATATTTATGAAAAAGAAATTGTATCTGGCGCTGCCCTATACTCTTGAGATGGAGTATGAAGCATTGAAACAATGTACTAAAGTAGTGTCAGACCGATATATCGGTAACCCATATATCGGGCACTGATATGCCCTTATTTGGTCATATCGGATCATATCGGTATCTGTGAAATGTCTCCCCGATAGGGAAAAAAAAAAGAAAATATATATATATATATATATATATATATATATATATATATATATATATACATATATATATATATATATACAGTGATGTTAATAGGTTTTTAATGTAATGAGTCCCCAGGACCCACAAAGGGTCTTTCGGATGAGTCCCAGGGATATTTTATGGGTCCCACAAAAATTCAACGCGTCATGTCATTTTTGACAAAGTGCAGCATTTAACTTGAATTGGTTATTATATGGTTATGTTCATGTTACGTAGAAATGTGTCTGAAAGAAATGAACCACAATTCCAAATCTTACAATTTTAATACTTCCAAATAGTCATGTGACGGTTTGATTTTTTTTATACCGAACCGGTAATATCGGATGTTGACCACTTGGGGGCGCAGATAGAAGCTTTTACCGAGTCTTCATAATCAACAGCCACCTGTTATTTTATATACATCGATAATATATGGATCTTCTCAGTGAGATGATGTCTCCTGTTTGTACTGTTACTGCTTCTATGGAATGGCGTGCTTGTGTTTGCTCTGCTGTACAGAGAACCAGTGGACTGGGTCAAAAACAGTGTATTGGGTTGCTTGTAGATCGGCTACTTTTGTTTTGAACGGTTGATCCTAGAGGGACGTGCCACCCCTCTATGGATGCGGGAGGGCAAGGCACAGGCGGCCGCGGTGGTACGCTGCCCCGGCGGACCACCAAATGGACGGCGCTGCCACGAAAACGCTATAATCAATCAAACAGTTAGACAGCCTAGGCTACATACATAGACTGTCTCAGATAGCATACATGCTAGGCTAGCTTGCTTCCTCCGTGTTGTAGTTGAGCCAATAAAGGTTATTTGACCATGTTCACCACAACGTTAATCGTCGCTATTGTTGTAAAGACGCAATGAAGACCTGTGTGGCTTCTAACACGTTGTCCAATGTCCACCACATCTATAAACAATAGCGCGTGTACTGTATATCCAGTTGTTATTGAATGAAGGGGAAAGGAGGCGGGTCGCTGTCTGAGCAGTGAGCTGCAGTGTAGAGACGTGACGTCACGTTTCTGCGCCGTGCTACACGTTCTGTGGGGGAACCCTTTTCGGTGTATCACCTAACACGCTGTGCCACTATGGTCAGAGAGCGGCCCGGTGCTACGCTAAAACTCATGCACCCATTGAATTCTGTGACCAAGCGCAGTCGCACAAAATGGCGTTGTGGATTCAAAACACACACAGTCTTAGTTCTATCGTCTGTTTTAAGACTTTCTACGCGGATTTCATTTGTGTTAACGTAGGGTCAAGTAGCATGCCTTCACCCATGAACAATGGTGGCGTCTGTGGACTTTTTAAAATATTATTTTTTTCGCGACGTGGTAAATTATTTTAACGTGGACACCAATGGTCCATGGAGGCGATGCGTCCGTGGGACCCCAGAACAATGACGTGAATGCGTCTCTAGGCAACGTGAATGCGTCAGAGACGCGGGACGCGCACGTATTGACGTCACTGTATATATATATATATTCAAATATCAACATGTGTGATGAAGGCTTGTAACAAGCCTGGCTTGTCCTCAAAGTTTGAGAACTACTGATTTAGACCAAAATGCAGGTTTAAATTGAATTCTTCTTCTTCTGCAATGAATCTCTGTATTAACGATTAAACAGGATTTTTTACAAGGCTCCCTCAATTGTATCACAAAATATTTGATATCTCTGAAAAGGCATATCGTGCAGACATTTTATCATCTCAACGATAATTATCACCATATCGCCCACCCCTACTAACAAGTAAAAAAAAAAGTTGTCTTTAATAAAGACAATGGTTTAAGAAAGCACCTATCTGTAGTACTACTGTCACTGTACCTTTGCATAATCATAAGCACAATCCACACAGAAAAGGGCCTGTTTTCATTATGCATACTGTACATATATCGTTAGCATATCGGTTATGGGTGACTGTCCCCTCTCTCAAATCGGTTATCGTATCAGTCACCAAAAATGACTATCGGTCGGACACTATACTAACTATATTTTAGTGATTATGTTGCGAGGAAAACGTTGAGATAATAGCCATTTTGGTTAGGACTGACTGAAAATAACTTTGCACTTCAAGTTTAAAATCATACCAAATAAATTCCAAATATCATCAAATTATCACGCGGCACCCCTGGACTGCCGTCACGGCACCCCAGGGTGCCCCGTCACCCACTTTGAAAACCCCTGCTGTACACATCCTAACCCATAACCGAAAGAGCAAATTGTGAATCACAAAGCCTAGTTTAGGGGGCTCTCGTGTGCGTGTGTGTGTGCGTGTATCAGACATTCCGCTCCCATGTGAGTCCTATGAGGTTGGTCTAACAGTAGCATGTAATGGAATCTGCTGAGCGGATTACCGATTGGTCAAACCTCTGCATCCTGACCCATACTCCATCAACTGGGTATTTCCCTCCGACCTGTTCCTTGTTCCCATCATGCACCTTTCAGTGACCACGCACGCACGCACGCACGTAGGGCTGTCACGATTATGACATTTCACATGGCATTTAATTGTCACTCAAATAATTGCGATTAACAATTTAATTGTGTTTTGGTCGTTGACAATTACATTCCTGTTTGGCTTTTAGGCTTTGAAGTTGATCAAAAGTAGAAGAATACGCACATCTCTTAAGAGGTGCTGGGTGAGAAATAGCACAATTGAAAAGGAAACCCGCACACTCTGCTTCAAATGACTGGAATATTTATTGACGACGTTTCGAGCTACAAGCTCTTCATCTGGTCAAAACCCGCTTGTAAAAAAATACAAAAATAAAAGAGAGATCTCAGGTCAATTTATCTGCTCTAAACATAAGAATAATTTTGATTAATTAATTACAAAGCCTCTTATTATTTAGATTCTTTTTTTTATCGAATCCCAGACCTAATTTTAACAACACAAATCCGGAACAGTCCAGGGGTCACAGGGGTCCGTGGACAAATACATATTCATTTGGAGGTGGTCAAGCGACTTTACAGAAAAAAAAGAGACCAAAATCGCTTATAACATGCGGACATGGCAACCCTGCGTCTGAGCCGCTCAGGCGCTGCCTCCCTCCAGGCTAAAATAGTTCAGGGACAGGGTTAGGGTTAGGGTTAGGGTTAGGGTTAGGGTTAGGGTTAGGGTTCAGGCCTAGAATTATTGCATGCTTTAACCAGTGAAAAATAGCAGATATACAAGCTCACAGCGCGGCACCGAGTGCCGCGCTGCAAGCTTGTAGATCTGCTATTTTTGAAAAAGTTGTGAAAATGTGTGCAAATCTTTGAATATATGTATTTTCAAAGCGAACGTTTGTAACTCAAATTTTACTTCTGGGTGGTCCCTGGAACTAAATATTTTGAAATGGGGGTCCGTGGCCAAATAAATATCATTTATTTGGAGGTCCTTCACATGAAAAGGTTTGAGCACCACTGACATAGTAGTCTCTCAAGAACAGACCAACTGAGCTCCAGTTAAGTGGAAAGGACCTTTTCTTTGACGATGGCTGGCCAGATTGCTGACATAGAAACATAGGTTTTTTTCCAAAAATCTTAGAAGGATTCAAAAGACACTTATAGAATCGGGTCAAAATTGAAATTTTCACGATTTTTCAAAAATAGCAGATCTACAAGCTCGCAGCGCGGCACTCGGTGCCGCGCTGTGAGCTTGTATATCTGCTATTTTTCAATAGTTAAAGCATAAAATAATGACACACAAAATGTGTACCCGTTCTGAATGGGTTAAGTTAACGCCGTTTGACTTATTTTCCTGCGGGGATGTCACGGAAGCCATGATGGTGTCAGGGGAGAAAGGCTGAGGGGAGTTAGTCATTCTAACGGGATGCAAGTGAACACTGCGTCTATTGATTGTTGGGACACAGAGCACTGTGTGTGTTTGGTTTTGTCACTTTTTTTGTGTATTTGTGTTTGAAAGTCTTGCTTCAGTACAGCAGCGCTCGCACCCTGTTGCTGGGGATGTCGTTTTACATGACGATTTTTGAGTACCTGAGACGAATAACAGTTAAAGGTGATACACCATGAAATTTCACTTTTCCTATTTTAAAACCTTTTTTTGGGGTCCCACTAGCACCTTCTATCCTCACAAAGTCCCATTTCTGACCGTTGTGTCTTTCTCTGGTTTTGAGAAGGCGAAGGTTAAAAGTATCCCACGGGTTCTCAAAACAGGCTATCCAGATTTGCTGCCGACTGTGACGTCATCATCGGCCGTTTTTGAAGAAAAAACATTTTTTTTTTCAAAAAAATCTTTTTTTCAAAAAAAAATTTTTTTTTCAAAAAGATTTTTTTTTGAGGGGGGGGGGGGGGGGGGGGGGCATGGCGCAGTTCAGGTCAAAGGTGGTACTGCAGCTGAAAATGCTCTGAGAGCCATTCAAAAATGAGAGAGGCTCTATTCAGGAGTGGTAATTTAGCCTCAAACCTTTTGAAAAACGTTTTTGGGACATAAACAACATGACATAAATACTTTTTAAATGCATGGTGTATCACCTTTAAGAGTTAAGCAAAAAAATGTAATTGAACAAAATGAGGGGGGAGTGCATTAGCAATTTAACAGATTAAAAACTACTAGTTTGTGGTTTACAGTCTGAAAAAAAAGAAAAATCATCTATAGGCCTATTCAATAAAAAAAAAGTGACTTAGACTGTTTTTCATCTCAGGTACTCAATTGTCACTCAGATAATTGCGATTAATGATTCAATTGTGTTTTTGTCGTTGACAGTTGCATTTCGGTTTGGCTTTTAGGCTTGCGCCTGGCAAATATGACACATAACCTAAAACATACAAAGCAATGACAACAAGAACATCGATAGTGGAAATAGACGATCTACAAGTTCACAACACGTCACATTGCGACACGTTGTGAGCTTATAGATCTGCTATTTCCACTATTTTGGAAAATGTTTGAAAATATATGACACACACACACACACACACACACACACACACACACACACACACACACACACACACACACACACACACACACACACACACACACACACACACACATTCCCCAAGACCAGACTCACTCTGTCATGAATTCCCCCTGGATGCATTATGTAGTGGAATGGAGGTCTGTGGCGGTCTCATTCAACATCCAGAGAGACACAGCGGGGGGTGGCGGCCAGGAAACTGCGTGTGTGTTTGTGTGCGTGTGTGCGTGTGTGTGTGTGTGTGTGTGTGTGTGTGTGTGTGTGTGTGTGTGTGTGTGTGTGTGTGTGTGTGTGTGTGTGTGTGTGTGTGTGTGTGTGTGTGTGTGTGTGTGTGTGTGTGCGTGCGTGCGTGCGTGCGTGCGCGTGCGTGCGCGTGCGTGCGCGTGCGTGTTTACCCACAGACAGCAGGGCAGGGTGGGAGGTCACCCACACATAACAACAAGCCTTGTTCTCTCTCTCTCTCTCTCTCTCTCTCTCTCTCTCTCTCTCTCTCTCTCTCTCTCTCTCTCTCTCTCTCTCTCTCTCAGTCACTACAACTGTGAGCATGGGCAGACCGGCTATTTTGGCTATTCATCATTACAACGTTAAGTGTACAGTGCTCATGTAAGACGATCCAGCAGATGCAATCTTACAGTGTTATCTCAGAGCGGTCCTCTTTCTATTTGTAGGAAACATCGTGGCTCACAGTTATGCAAAGCTTTCTAATAAAACCTGAACTTGAATCTATGAAATGATGCTGGCAGCGCTCTCGCTACCTAAAAAAGAAAAGGCCTGTCTGCTGCATCAGCTCATTGCCTCGGTTGGTTCCTCGTCAAGACTAACAGAGTGTTAATCTCTGTGGAGCCAGCTTGGCTCACACATGGCACCATTGTCCTCACTGAAAGTAGACAAAACATACTGTATTTGCGTTGTTATGGCCATGATGTGCCGCATAGACACGACCGCGGTTTTCCCAATGACCCTGAGCGCAACGGTGGGGGCGAGGGGGGCTGCATGGGTTTTGGCGACGGAGGCAAGCCGTCTCAGGCGACCATGATCAACGCGAGACGCCGGTGAGCGAGCGAGTCGCTGTGTCGAGCGTTGCGACGGTCGCATTAGCCGACTCAGCGCCGTTACCGAGTTTTGTGCACATATGGACAGAATAGTAAATCTTTGTCCCCCCTTTCGGCACCTCTGCGCGGTCCAAGTGAACACAGGGAATCGCTCCCTACCTCCTTGCCCACCACTGGCCCCCACCGTTGCGCTCAGGGTCATTGGGAAAACTGCGGTCGCCGCATAGACATGCCACAGGGTCCGCATGCGGCCCACAGGTTGAATTGTGCTGCTCTATAATGTGGCCTGGGAAAGAGAAGTGTTGCCACGGAGGTCTCCATGACTGGCAGACATCCCGAATGCCAACAGTGTCCTACCACACACAGGGCTAAATTAATTCATTAATTCGGCCTCAGGCAGTTAATCACTCAAGTTTCTTACACTGCAAGCTCCTGCCTTGACACAGAATACTTTTAAGTCTTTCTGTTTCTTTATTTATGGTATTTTGGGTGCTGCTTGAGGATTGAATCGTATTTTTTAGCGGTGGTCACACTGTCTCCTATGCGTGACTGGGTGTGTATGTTTGTACGTTTGTAACTTTGTAGCATGAGCTGCAATACCACTGGGCGATCAAGTGGCGCTGTCGAGAGACACACACACAGGTGACCCCCCCGCCTTGCGTTCACACGCACACGCTCCTCTCACACACACTGCTCACATCCACCGCTCACTTCAAACTTGGTTTGATTTGTTTTTTTTAACAAAAATCCCATGCAGTCCTCAAGCCTCGCAGCCACTCTTAGTCTGAAGGAGAACCTCTTGTCCAAGAGGAGAACATGCATGGGGGGGATGATGTCATGGAGGTATTACTCATCTCAGAAGCATTAGGCTACTCATCGCCCAAAGAATGATTTGACCAAATTAGGTGTGAATCATAGAACGTGGCTAAACGTGACGGATGGGTTGTGGTGTTTAGTCTGCATACATTTCGCTAGCATCATCTCACTAAATCGGTGCCTCTCAAAACCCTTAGGGGTCCTTGAAAGGGGGCAAGATTGCTGAACCAAATGGACAGTTATAGGTCTGTAACAGTGTGCAAATGGAACCAAAAGGACCCTTTTACGGGTATCCATACCTGATGCCTTGCCAAATGGGGGGGTCCTTGAGAATGCACACCCATGCGCTAAATCAGTGGCTCTCACTTTCTCACGTTCTCAATTTTTTAATGCCAATACCTTTCTGCTATTACCCAAGTAAAAGGTCTAATGCAGGACTCTCTACTTGTAACATAGTGTTTCTACATTGCGGTATTGCTTAAAGCCCGCTGACTCGGCTCCACGAGCTCGAGTGCCGCGCTGTGAGTTTGTATATCTGCTGTTTTTCAATAGCTAAAGCATAAAGTAATGGTTAAAGTGAGTGTATTAAAGCCATTCCAGTTGGCCTGTTCTCTGGTGGTGCTAGTTCTCCTCCTGTATTTTGGTGTTTTCCGTGGCATTCAGAGGGAGAGGGTTGGATGGCATTCCAGCGTGGGCGCGAGGGAGGGTTCTGGGCTGGGATTAGATGCCCGTCTGCCCACCAGAGCACAGGCCAACTGGAATGGCTTTAGTACACTCACTTTAACCATTACTCTATGCTTTAGCTATTGAAAAACAGCAGATATACAAGCTCGCAGCGCGGCACCAAGTGCCGCGCTGCGAGCTTGTAGATCTTACATTTTTGAAAAAAAGAGAATATCTTTGACACAATTCTATAAGTTTAAGGTTTTTTGAAAAAACGCATGTTTCTATCCACAGTGGTGCTCAAACTCTTTCATGTCAAGGACCCCCTAGAATTATATTTGACCGCCGCAGACCCCCGTCTCAAAATATTATCTATCAAGGACCCCCCGGAAGCCAATATTTGAGTTACAAATGTTCGCTTTTAAAAAGATATATTCAAAGATTTGCAAAGAATTCTCGGGCCGTGCTGTGAGCTTGTATGCCTGTTATCTTGTAAAAGTTAAAGCATAATATAATGGTTAAAGTGACAATGTGTTCCTGAAAGGGTTAATACACTTTTCCTGGTGTTGCCGTCGGCCAGAAATCACATATCTCCATATTCTAATGTTCACGTTTGAATCCGGAAAAACATATGAGGTTTCCACCTGACAGAGACTATATGCTCTGTATATAAAAGAATGGCTGACCTCAAAATACAATTGGGTTTTGCAGAACTCCCTGGAATGCCCCCACCACTCCTTTTTTCCTGTAAATATACCTTTTGCTGCAACTGGAGCTTTTGCTGCCATGTATTGTATGGCTTACTGATTAATTGAGTGCATTGGGCCACAATGGAAACAAGCCCCTTGGGGTTTTCTGTGTTTTTAGAGTGACTTTTGACTTTACCTTTGACCACAAAAAGCGTAAAATAATGATAAAATAATCATTTTGGCCATTGTCAGACCGACACTTTGTTTACATTGTTTTGTACGTTTGGTACTCTCTCAGAGGCCAATGCAAACTCCACTTTTAGAGCCGAATTTATTTTGGTTCGGTTCAGAGAGTCAAAAAATCTCGGTGGTACCGAACAGCCAAATTAATGGCGGTACCGAACGGTAGCCGAACCGAAATAAATAAAAGTGGAGTATGAATCAGCCCTTACAGACCCGTAAAAAGTCAGTTTGGACCCCTGGGGGTCCCCGGACCTGATGCTGAGGACCACTGGTTTAATGTTCCACCACCTCATGCATGATGTGACCAGTTGTCATTGTTGGCCTGAAGCAGGGACAGGTATTGACAGGGGGATACATTTACTGCTAGCTGTCTATAACAGCCTGCACCGCTGCGTGTCTCTTGTCTTTGTATGTGGAGCTAATCTCTCAAAACGCTCAGAGTTACTTACTATAGGGTGGCTGCCAAATTTTTGTGTGATAGGAACTCTACATTACATTAACCACTTGAACCCTAGCATCCCTTTTTAGAGGAAAAAAGAGCGGACCAAGTACAGAGCCAGAGGTCAAGTTAAAGTATTGAAAATTACACATTAAAGGGACACTCCCCAAAAGATTACCTTTTTCTATTGATTACCCACCCCATGCAGACTTGGATATGCGAGCTTGTATATCTGATATTTTTGGTTTTTTTGTCGCATTCCTAAGCCAATGATTTGAGGAGACTGTTTGGGCTGTATTTTGATTGTCTTATGTACCAGCTCTTATGCCTTAACTTAAAGGCCTGTCCATACGGTCTCTGACCACCGAACATTTCGTCAGAGAGTTCCGACTTCCCGACGCGCAGTTTTCCGAACTCTAATTCGGGCTAATGCTTTTCAGAAGATGCAAGTGACGTAATTTTGTAGTTGAACCGGACCTTTCAGACGAAAAGGTTGGTTCTCAGAGACAGCATGGACAGGCCTTTAAGTTAAGGCATAAGAGCTGGTACTTATAAAACAATCAAAATAGAGCCCTTTGTGTCTCCGTCTTATATTTACAATTGGCTTAAAGTCGCATCCCACTTCCAAGCCCATGGCACGCCCACTCTGCATCCACTCCAACTCTACTTCAACTCAACGGTAGGGAGAAGGACGTAGGGAATAATACCGCCCACCTCTATGCCGTCCGCTCATTCGCTAAGCACGAGAGAGAGGAGGCAACAGGGGAGGGGGGGCGGGCAAGCGAGAGAGAGAGAGAGAGAGTGAAATTTGACACCACTGTGTTTGCATGTGCGTGCTGCTGCTGCTGCCTCCACAGTGAGTGCAGAGAAATAGCAGAGGCATAACAGTCACTTCTCTCCAGTGCGTCCGGCGGTCAAATATGTCCGACCGGAAACGTGCGCTGCGGCACAATAGTTCCGCCACAATTTTTTTTTCCTTTTTTTTTTTTTTTTTTTTCCTTTTTTTTTTTTTTTAAACTTTCTTTTTTTTTTTTTACTTTTTTTTTTTTTTTTTTTTAACTAGATGGGAGCGGCCCGAAGGGCCGCAACCCTCTAGTTGGGAACAAAGCAGGCTCTTTGTGTCTCCATAGGGAACCACTGTTGTTTGAACCAACCTTGAATGAAATCTATGGGATCCTAAGGGGTCCTTGGCCTGAAAAAGACCCCTGAACTAGACTATCAGTCGTCGAGCTCTAGCTATTCTTGCCTATTTACTTTGCTATTTTATGTCTTTTATTAGTGACTTTAATCTTGTAATGCCCGCTACGTGTCACTTGACGTGTCACAAGAATGTGATTCAGCATGAGCTCTTCCTGGGTTGGCATTTTGACAAATAAATCACTTGTTGAAGCGAGAGGAAGAGGTGCATGCGAGAGGAAGAGGTGCACGCGAGAGGAAGAGGTGCACACATCATTTCAGTGGCTTTGATGTTTGATCACATTGCTTGGTGCTGTTGTTTTTATCCTTTCCTTTGGGATATAAAGGTAAAGATAAAGAAAACTTTATTGCCCGTCCATCAGATTTGACAGACAGTAAATTGGACATTTGCCTTAAGCCCATGATACACGTAGCAATTATTTCATCAATATCAACCAGCAACGACCAGAGACGTCATTTGGGTATGGCAGTTGCTTTACCTTTGCCAAAGGGGGAAAAAAAATTAATGTACTTCCTAAAATAAATTCATACCTGTTGATAAGGTATGGCAACATGACTGGTGTCTTGCACGTGTGAAGGCACTAAAAGATTAATCCAATGGCGCTGCCAATGGCCATACCCAATTGACGCTGCTGGTCGTTGCTGGTTGATATCGATGAAAAAATTGCTATGTGTATCAGGGGCTTTAGGCACCATGGCAACCATTATACACACACAATAAAACACATAACTAATACAATGCAATACAATGAAATATAAAATGTATTCCCTTAAGAAACCCTACTGTAGACCAAGGTCAGGGCGTGTTTACTAGCATTAAAACAGCTCAGTTTCCTGAGAAGAGGGAGCCTTTCTTTCTGTCACGATTATGACATTTTATATGACAATTAATTGTGTTTTTGTCGTTGACAATTACATTTCTGTTTGGATTTTAGGCTTTGAAGTTGCACATGGCAGATATGACACCCTCCACCCCTCATTTCTCACAAGCCCCTCTTCTAGCGCCACTATGAGGCAGATTCTAGCAAAACACATTGTTGGACACTGCTCCTACAGATTTTGCCCTAAAATCATGCAAAGCGGTACAGTATGTCTTGTGTATAAATGTGACCTGACGGTTGCTTATCTCCCGATTAGGGAGTCTTACTGGTTCCAGATTTGGATTCTGTGTGAGCATTCAAAATGCATGCTCTCTCTCTCTCTCTCTCTCTCTCTCTCTCTGTCTCTGTCTCTGTGAAGCTTTTTGAGCAGTCAGGAGGTTTGATGTGATATGACAGGCAGACCTCAGGGGAAGTGTAACCCCACACTGTCTGTCTGTGAGTTCTGCACGGCTGTCTTTTTGGTGTCACCGTCCCGTCCTTGTCACATTCTGCCTAATAAAGCCTGATTTTATGCGTGGTCGTACAGGCGATGTCGAACAATGACTGGCTTGTAGATCTGTTATTTTCATCAGATGTTAAAGTTCAACAGACGACATTCAGCCACCAGATGTTGCACTCTCAACACCTCAGTTGCATAAGGGATATTTCACGTGCAAACATGTTAACACCTACTCTGGCTGTTGCGATTATTTCTTTTTTCATTATTTACGTAGATATAGATATAGATAGGAAGGTAGGTAGGTAGGTAGGTAGGTAGGTAGGTAGGTAGGTAGGTAGATAGATAGATAAACGCGCCCTCCTCACATATTAGAAGGACAATATCAATCGCATGAACCAAAGACAGGTGTTTTTGATGAATCTATAGGAAAGTGTCTGATAAAATGAATACCAGTAAGACTCCCTAATCGGGAGACAAGCGACTGTCAGGTCGCATACACAAACTTTAGAAGGCAATGGTAGCCAATCAGGAAGGAATATGGGAGATGGGACAGATCCATGTTGATGACATGACTTTAGAGATACTGTGTGCCGCTTGAAATGCTCCAGTAAAGTAAAAAGTAACTCGAAAGTGTACTTAAAAGTACAGTGCCTGAGTAAATGTATTACTTTACACCACTGTCGAGAGGCCAGACTTGTGACAGCTGCGTCACGGCGTCAGTTTTGACTCTTACTGGGTTCTTAATTTATAGATCAGTCCTACAGGAAGGCTGACCGTCCCATGTATGGCCTGGTGCAGCTGAGCAGCTCCCCTTGCTATCTATGCAAAGTCAGCAAACAGCTGCCTGATGAATGCACACAGTGAGTGACAAGGCTGTGGCCTTGACTCTGTCTTTTTTTAGGGACGTGCGTGTGTGTGCGTGTGTGTTGCTATGCCAGGGCCAAATGTCCCCGGCAAAGAAATAGACGTTTACAAGAGAAATGGTTGTTTTGTGGTTAATGATATGTTTTATGTTTTTTTGTTGTTTTTGTTAGCTGAATGGT
Source organism: Nannobrachium achirus (assembly GCF_963921795.1). Taxonomy (NCBI): domain Eukaryota; kingdom Metazoa; phylum Chordata; class Actinopteri; order Myctophiformes; family Myctophidae; genus Nannobrachium; species Nannobrachium achirus. Next base: position 63,309,949 of record NC_137813.1, read on the forward strand.
TAGGGAGCCCGCCTGGGGAACCACTGGTTGTCCCTGGTTCGATTCCAGGCCGGGGTAGCAATGTAGATGTGTGTTCCTGAGCAAGACTCTTAACCTCTAATTGCTCACGTGCTCCTTGTGGGCAGCTAATCAGCTGGGTTGGGCTGAAAATACTGAATTGGAAGTGGGTAACTATTATTATTTATTATATGAAAAGTTTCATAAAATGTGAAAGTCCTATGACGTCTATGACATCTGACATCATACATACGATCCCTTTTATGCCCATATGTGGAGATCCCTGTCTGTAGAAACAGCCACACAGATATGGGCTGTCTTGGCCATCTATCTTGGCCATATATGGATTCTGTTAGTGTGTGGCCAATGTGGCCTCCATATATGCAGTATGGACATTAACATATGAAGTCCTGTTAGATATGGGCTTAATATTGATGACATCAGGGATCTCGATATATGGGCATAAAAGGGATTCTGTTAGTGTGGTTCCCCTGACATCTCAGTGATGCCAGAGCCGCAAACCCATAGACCGTAAAAAAACGTACACAGACGGACGGAGACATGATGTGCCGTTTCTCATAATAAACTGCGACCTGCGGTCGCAACAAATACATTGGACATAAACAAGTCAATAACATTTTGATACTAGTCATTATTCAGGTCCTAGACTGAAGTAATTATCGGGTCATGTTTGCATGTTTGGAATTGTACCCGCTGAAATCAATAATATATCAACCTGCAGGCCGCATTAAATGAAGATGGGGGCCGCATGTTGCCCATGTATGGTATATGTGTATGTACAGTATGTATGTGTGTATATTTGTGTATGGGGTCTGTGAGAGTAATGACCTGTCAGGGAAAGGTCCCGAAAGTGAAAGGTGTGTGTGAGAGTGTCAAGGTGTCAGTGGCAGGCGGTGGCTGTGGGACCACGGAGGCCCTTAAAGGAGGACCTGAGAGAGAACTGCAAGTGACATTAATCACTGTCTGCTTCATGACTCTGTCAGGACACAAGTCTTATCAGGGCATCTGAGTTGATTAAAGGACCATTTCAGCCATTTGAAACCATATTTGAAACCAAAAGTTTCAAACATGGTTTGAAATGAATTCCAGGCGTGGCTACCAGTGATGTCACCGGGAGGGTCTTTGGACTGGAGTCCTCCTCTGAGACGCACGTTGTGAACTTGTAGATCTGCTATCGACAAATAGCTGATGTCTAGCTAAGGTTCAAGCGGTAAAACTGATTTTGAAGTTCTATTAAAGGTTCTACACCATGCATTTAAAAATAATTTATATAACATTGTTTGTGTCCCAAAAAAAAGTTTTTCAAAAGGTTTGAGGCTAAATTACCACTCCTGAATACAGAGCCCCTGTCATTTTTGCCTGGCTTTCAGAGCATTTTCAGCTGCAATACCACCTTGTCCTGAGTGGGAGGACTGCGCTATTTAGCCAGTTTTGGCCCCCACACTCCTCCCCGCCTCCTGACAGCAGACAGCCCGTTCTGAGACCTGCTTACATAGATCTGCCCATAAACTGCCCTTCAGGCAATGGGACGTAAAAATCAGTCAATGAGTCATGTGATGCTTAATGTTTTGTTTGTAGCTCTCATTAGCAAGGCAGAGAGACACGATCAGGCTGCCTCTTGTACAGAATGTTTGTTACCAACTTCCTTATTATTCCAACCTATAATGTTTAACGATTTCACATGTGTATTTTTCATTTCACTGGGTCTTTAAGGGGAGACCTTGGAATTTGAAAGTTTGAGAAACACTGTCCTATGCAAATTTCTAATAAAGTATTCAATCAATTCTCCATATCGTCCCTCTACGCAGCACGTCCCCGAGCCTGTGGTGGTCAAAGAGCCTGAGCCCGTCGTAGTTCCTGAGCCCGTGGTAGTTCCTGAGCCCGTGGTAGTTCCTGAGCCCGTGGTAGTTCCTGAGCCCGTGGTAGTTCCAGAACCCGTTGTAGTTCCAGAGCCCGTACCCGAGGTGATCGTACCCGAACCCATGCCCGAGCCAGAGGTGGTGCCCGAGCACATTGAGCCTGCCCACGAGCCTGAAGGTAATTTGACATTTTTCTTTTAGTTTCATTTCCTTTCGTAAAGCGCGTTTGCTATTTCAGTTTTCATTTTGAGAAAATGCCAGTGGTGCAGAAATCGCTCACATATTTCTCTTGGGTAAAATTCCGGAAATTCAAAATTTAGTCGAGTAAAAGTGCAAAAGTATTGGAATGTACTTAAAGTACCAAAAGTAGAAGGTACGCATTATGCAGAATTTGAAAGAGTTAAAGAACTGGAGAGAAAGGGAAGACTTCCATTACTGAGCAAACACTGATAACTATCAGAAGATACAGTTATTTAAACCCTATTTTAAGGAATGCCACCTACCTTACCTTATGCAGGGTAAGTGATTTAACTTAAGTTCCAGTTTCAGTTTTCATGTAGGTGACAGGCACGGGCTTTCCTCCAATCATGATCAAGTGGGGGCAGGCCTGGGTGTGCGTAAGGCCCGCCCCCACTCGACCATGATTGGAGGAAGGCCCCAGTTTATCCTGATTGGAGGAAACTTGTCACCCTGCAGTTTTTGAAACTGCCTTTTTGATAATCACAGGCGTTAAGGCTGAAGTCCAAATATGGACAAAACACTCTATAGCAACTAGTACTATCAGAACATAGACCCATTTTGTCATCGTTTGAATGAAATGAAATCACTTACCCTACCTTTAATTCTAATGGCCTTGCTCGCCCTGTGTCTACATGTGAACCAGTGCTTGAGGCCATGCCAGCTGTTGTGGAGACCCTAACCCACGAGCCAGAGCACAAGGAGGAAGAAGCCCCCGCGCATGTCGCCGAGCACGCAGAACACATCCACGAACCCGAACCCTACAACTACAACGGTAAGCAGTACTCCCATTTCTTCAAAGTTTTTCAGGCCAAGGACCACTTAGTCGAGAGAGAGAGATGAAGCAGAGACCACAACCCATAGATTCCATATAGTTTCATTGTTTGACAGCACAATCATCAGTCTATTTTCGATTAATGTCAATTTGTATTTTAAGATATTTAACCACTTGAACCGTCAATACTTAATACATTTGACCTTTCACTATGCACTTGAACTTGTACCTTTTCCCCACTACACCAAACCTATTTGCCGAAAATAGCCGATCTACAAGCTCACAAGGCCTCACACTGCGAGGCGTTGTGAGCTTGTAGATCGGCTATTTTTGGCTAAAGTTTTCAGAATATGGACGCTAGCAAGGAGGAAAAAAAGCTTCTATCTCACAAGAGTTACTTTAGTAACTTTGAGGATCCCCTAGGGGTCCCGGATCCCCTATTTAAGACCCTTGACTAAACTCTTTTCACAGAATTTTTGTGTTGGCCCCGCAAATCCCATGTTTTCACGTGTCCCCTAGTGTAGGTAGTATACCCTCACAAAGAACATGCAGTAATCCTGGTCTCTATAGCGCCTCCCCCTGGCAAGCCTGATGGAGGGGAAAGGAACTGGTTGGAATAACGTGTTCCTTCCATGCACGTGCTACTACGTCCAACCGGGGAAGCTCCCCCCTGTCAGGTGGCAAGAAGCTGCCTGCTCACGCCTCATGAGCTCAGTTCGGGCCTCTCCCTGCAGCTTGGCAAAGGGAGAGCAGCACCCATGATTACAGCTTAGGTAATTGGCACTGGGTGAAAAATGGCTTACAAAATCATGGGATAAAAATGTTGAAAGAAAAAAATAATGAAGTATTCTGTGACTAAACTAAGTAATAGATGGCAGTGGTTAGTGGTTTGGTTAAATATTCTTGGCAGTGAATGAGTTCAAGTAGCATTTTCAGCATGCAACCAAGTGTAAAATCCGACATTACGACGCCATCAAGATCTTATCGTATTTAGTTAACACTGGTTACGTCGTACTAGGAGTATAAACACGGCTTCAGATGAGTTCAGTGCATGACCCTGTGTCCATACGTTGCATAGGTCTGTCGAGGTCGGCCCTTCGCCTCGGCTTGTCCCCACTGCGTTATGCGTGACTGTGTGGACAGCTGGGACGCGTTGTGGGGGTGTTTACATACGGCGGTGTTCTTCTGCTATAAGTGCTCATTCCACAGGAGAGCCAACGGAAACACCGGCTGGTTACGTTCTATATCGTCGTTGTCGGGTGGAAACCTCGTATCTCCAAGTTACAAATGTGTATGTTTTTTGTAAAGTAAGGCCCTGCTTCATCATACAAGACTGTCACACAAGCCTAGTTAAAATAGCAGATCTACAAACACACAGCGCCTCGCACCGCGAGGCGTTGTGTGCTTGTAGATCGGCTGTTTTCACTAGTTTAAATCAGTTTTAAAATGATGAATGCAAAACAAACAGTTTTGGACATACAAGGTTTCCACCCAACAACAACGATATGGAAGCCCTCCCTATCTCCAAACGCTCCCTTTACCAGTAAATCTGCCACAGTTTAAGGCCGGGACCTACTATGTGTTTCTTTTTTCTTTCTTTTTATTCAGAGCCTTTCTGTTCAGCTCCATGACCTTCAGCAGTTCACATCTTATCAACTGCTTATAATAATTTTTTTTCCCTTTTTTTTCTTCTTTGGGAACTGCACAATAAAACCATAGCCAGCGCCTTTTTGAGGAATGTTTGAAGAATGCCTCCCTCAAAACCCACCTTTTTAGACTTGCTTTCCCTTCCTAACTCTACTCTCCCTCTCAGCTATTTTAAATTTGCTCTGGGTCCTTTTTTAGCCTTTTAACATTTTAATTATTTCCTTAATAAAGTTTTTTACCTTTATTTTGTTCTGTAAAGCGACTTTGAGTACCTAGAAAAGCGCTATATAAGTTTGATGTATTATTATAATGTTGAAACGTAAACATTACAAATGCGAACTGGAATGAAAGGGTTGAAATGAGTGCCTCCTGGGCAGATTCATTTTAAACTGGTGCCATACTATTTCCGTAAATGTATGTTTTTATGTAAAACAAATATTTAAAAACGTGCGTTCTCGTCAAGTTTTAAATTCTTAAAGAGCAGCAGTTCAAGTTTGTCAATGTTTAATCATTAAACGTGACATCAAAATAAATGTCAACTTTTCACTTTCTCTGACGTGCCCCCTGTAATACCTATGCCTACCCCTAGGGGTAAGTGTACCCCCATTTGAGAAGCACTGCATTAGGGCATTCCCTCATAACTGTGTTAGTGTACAAATGGACCCTTTTGCAGTGATGTTACTAGGTTTTCAATGTAATGGGTCCCGGGACCCACAGGTGGTCATTCAAATGGGTCCCAGAAAAGTTTTATGAGTCCTCAATACAATGTTTTCGAGCGCTGTGAGCTTGTAGGTCGGCTATTTTCAAAATGTTTGCCTATTTCTTATATTTATTTTACAATTTGGCTAATGTTTCATTAGGGGCACTAAAACCTGTGCCCCTAATGAATTCGGGCGTGCAAAATGGCGTCGGACGTCGGTGGAATCAAAACATTGACGTTTCTATCGCCTGTTTAAGACTTTCTACGTGGATTTTATTTGTGTTAACGTAGGGTAAAGTAGGATGCTTTCACCCATGAACAGTGGTGGTGTCTGTGGAATTTTAAAATGTTTTTCTTTTACCGCGACCCGGTAAATTATTTTAACAGGACCCCAGGACCATGACATGAATGAGTCCCTGGCGACTTGAATGAGTTTTTGATGCAGGATGCGCACGTAATGACATCACTGCTTTTGTGGGGTCATTTGGTTCCATGTGTACACTCTCACAGTCATAGATCTGTAAAGGTCCATTTGGTTCCTAACTGTCAACAATTTAGCTGGGGACCACCTGGAACACCCCTCAAGGACCCCTGGGGGCCCCCCGGACTGGGCTACAGGGCACTGCTGTACTATGATCTTTATGCCTTTTATTATATCTGTCCGGGGTTGTGTTTGCATTGGAGGCGTCCTTCCTTTGCATGCTTAAGCCTCTTGAGTTGTAAAGATACAAGGCTGCTTCGAAACGCCACTGTGCAGAGAGCAGATAACACGTTCCCAGGAAAAGCCAATAGCTTTGCCTCTCTACAAGTCTCCGGACAGCTATAATGGCACATATCAACTACAAGGCAATTCAATGAGCTTTACATAAAGCATTATAAAACATGTTTATATGATTTAAGCGAGCGAGAGATAAAGAAAATAACCTCATAATCTATCTCCTTAATTTGGATATGCCAATTCAGGACACAGCACAAAACTAAAACGATATAAATGTAAATTTGACTACAGTAAAACAAAATAAGTATACAACAGGTAGTTCTGATGAAGCAATCTGATTGGTTGAAATAGCTCTCTACCCGTGCGATGAGCACTACCACACGGGTCTCATCAAAGAAAGATATCAGTTGTGCTGGTCGCTCAGGGACATAGTAGCTAAATGTGGATTTAAAAAAATACAAAATTCTATTGAATATCTTAATTACAATGAAATTAAGTCAACATTCTTTTTGTTTTATTATTTTTTTAGGGCAACTGTTGTATAATCGCATTATTACACTCAAGGGTGTTGGTTATGTGATTATTGTACCTTCTGCGCTGCCTATGGGCACTCACCCTTCGGGCTCCAGCCTGCGGCAACGCAGAAGGTCCAATTATTACAATAACAAACTCTCGTGTACTACAGGAGCTATAGTCAACTTTTTCATTGTAGGGCCGACACTTTGTTTACATCCTAGTCTATAGACTAAAATGTAAACAAAATCTTGAATAGAAACACATATATGAAGCTTATTTTTTTTAATGAAATATTTTCGAAACATTATTTTTATATTAGCATCCGTTTTTCAAGAAAAAGTTGACTATAGCTCCTTTAAATGTAAAAAGGAAAAGGGGGGGGGGGCGGGTGGGACGGTGTAAAATTACAGTGCATAATAAGTTTAGAAATGTCAATAAAAGGCGTCGGCAAACTGAGAGGTTTTTAACTGTGATTTTAAAAGAAGTGAGAGTTGTGGCAGACAAGTCTCACAACTGCATGTGGTGCATAAGAACTGAACTGGGCAGACGCCGGTTTAGTGACTTTTCAATGAACACATGTGATTATGGGGTTGTCGTGCTTCCCCTACGACCGGGGCTGAGGAAATGGACCGTTAAGATTTCGTCGGGTGGAAACCTTGTATGTCCCAGACCGTTCGTTTTGTATTTATCATTTTAAAAATGAACTAAACTAGTGAAAACAGCCGATCTACAAGCACACAACGCCTCGCGGTGCGAGGCGTTGTGTGCTTGTAGATCGGCTGTTTTCACTACTTTTGTGCAACGGCCTTGTATGATGAAGCAGGGCTTTACTTTGCAAAAAAACGTACAAACTTGAAACTTGGAGATACGAGGTTTCTGCCGTGACGATATACTAGAAACTATGCTACACTTATGGAGAAGTACCAGACACATCTTTTCATTGATCAAAGCAGGAAATCCTTTGATCAATGTGCGTGCGAGATTACGTGTTTCTCTGTCACATTGGCATAGGAAGGCATGTGACAGTACCACAGACAGTACACACAACACCACGTTACAACTGCAGATGCAGACTTCTGATAAACAGTGCATTGTTGTGACCTAATATTAGTTCAAACCATGTAGATTTTGTCGTTTTTATTTCACATTTCTCCAACTTGTTGATCATTTTGAAAGCTTCTAATCACAATAGTCCGGCAGCCCCTGAGGTGGGGTATAAAATTTGGTATATATACTGTATATATATTTTTTATTGGCCTAAAATATTGTCTATATACATACAGTCATGAATCCACCTCCGCCTGTCATCATTGAGCAATTTCTTTTATAGGGGGTAAAAGTTTGGAGCCCATCACTTACTATACACTATACTATAAAGGGAAAGAATACCCCCAAAAATCTGCTTTAAGTATTATGTGAGGGGTCAAATGATTTTTGGGGTTTTTAATGATTCTGGATCCATTGCAAGCATTTATTTTGCATGAAAAACATTCCTTGGGCTAACACAGACCCCCACATTTTTTTTAATGTCAATGGGGTATTAGCCAGGGATCCATTTTAAAGGACAACTTTAGTTTTTTACAACAAGGGTTCATATTTTAGATTGTAATTAAAGAATATAAAAGATGAGTGTTAAAATTATTTCATTTACTTCTTTCTATTGTTTTAGAGATTCTTATTTCAGTGGTTGGGGCATGCGTACAGGTGGCTAAATATGTCATTTTACACAGAATAAGCCCATTCCCAAGATATAACGCAACCTTTCATGGTTGGATGTGACTTATGGGGGCTAGAAGTGTTACTGTAAATAGCAATAAAGAAACGGCTGGCTTATTGTGTCTAAAAATACATATTTAGCCACTTGTACGCATGCCCCCATGCGTACGCATGCCCCACATTTTAGCACGATAAACGCGATAAAACAATAGAACGAAGCAAATGAAAACATTTTAACACTCACTTTTTCTTTTCTCTAATTACAATCTAAAATATGAAGCCTTGTTGTAAAACACCAAAGTTGTCCTTTAAGGCCGTTATCGCCGGTACCGACATGTCGTACCGACGAATCGTACATCCCTAAAGAAGATGCCAAGGATATAGACCGACAGAGACTATATACATACAGTATATCGTCGTTGTCGGGTGGAAACCTCGTTTGTTTTGTATTTATCATTTTTTAAAATGATTTAAACTAGTGAAAACAGCCGATCTACAAGCACACAACGCCTCGCACTGCGAGGCGTTGTGTGCTTGTAGATCGGCTGTTTTCACTACTTTTGTGCGACAGCCTTGTCTGATGAAGCAGTGCTTTGCTTGGTGAAAAAACATACAAACTTGGAATTTGGATATACGAGGTTTCTGCCCGACAGTGACGATGTACAGAATGGTCTTTATTGTAGCTGTGCTGTGGCCTGACCAACTGTTGAGACGAGTTACTCAGCCCCAGTTCCAGACATTGGCGTCTCTAAGCAGTGTCTGCCAGCAGTGCAGCGTCTCAGAACAAGTGTCCCAGATTAGTGTCAGATTATAACATCATTACAATGTCAATCCCAGCTGACTCTGGCTCTCAATGCAAGTGAAAGGAGCCTTCTGTCTTATCCTGGCTTAAAGCAGCGCCTTGTAACCTTTCCTGTACGAATACAATGTCCAGTCTGTATGGTGGAGTATGTTAATACAGTTTAACTTATACATTCTGTATGGTAGAGTATGTTATTATAATTTATACAATCTTTAGGGTAGAGCAGTGGTTCTCAACCTGTGGGTCGGGACCCCCACATTATTTTCGGGGGGGGGGGGGGGGGGGGGGGGGGTGCCCAGATGATTACCGGTAACTTAATGTGCAATGTCATTTTCTCTCTCAACAGTAAACAAACCAACATAAAGTTTTATTGTTTATAGAGGGTATATCTGCACATTTCTGAAGTGATGATTGGCCCTCTCTTTGTTTCATAAATATGTGCTATTGAACACCCTTTACGTCTGTGTGTTGGTTAAAATAATATTGAACCAACGAAAAGTAGTAAAAAGCCCTTCGGTCAAAACCTCCTAACTCCTCTTGAGCTCATTTTCCCGAAAATGAACATTTTGGAGTTTCGGCCCGACAGCAGAGATATGAAAGCTTACATTCTGTACTTTCGGAAAATGTAAAAAGTAGAAAAAAAATGACCATGGCCCCGTTGTGTCTCAAAGCGCTGTGAGCGCCGAGCGGTCACATATGAGGTCCAGGGACGTGCTGGGCCCCTGATTCAGCCCGGGAAAAAGAGTTGGAGAGGCCCTCATTGCGCGCTATAGAGAGAGATCTCTCTCTATAGCGCTGGTGCTGCTACTCAAAGATGTGTGACAAAGTGACAAGCCAGGGGGCCAATTACATGAGTTATATTTCGTCGTTGTCGGGTGGAAACCTTGTATGTCCAAAACCGTTTGTTTTGTATTTATCATTTTAAAAATGATTTAAACTAGTGAAAACAGCCGATCTACAAGCACACGCGAGGCGTTGTGTGCTTGTAGATCTGCTGTTTTCACTACTTTTGTGCAAACAGTTGAATTTTTTCCTATTGGCCGGCCTGGACCGGCCGGGAATGAACCGGCCGTTCGGGAGTTGTCCCACTTTTCCCAATGGCCAGCACGTCCCTGATGAGGTCTCTGCCTGACACGGCGTTCTAACCTGTCCCTCTCTGGTGTGTTCAGACATGGCCTCCGTTGACTTCACCAAGAAGCATGAGAGCAAGTTCGAGACCCAGATGACCAAAGAGGAGATGGAGGACGAACACAGGTGAGGCCCCGTCCCCGTCCCCTAGACCCCTCCCACTACAACCCACCTCAGCCCCACCGTTTGGCCGGTCTTACCTGGACCATAACGCCCGGCAACAGTTAGTCTCCGTAGCAGGTCTCCGTAGCAGGTCCCGCTTTACCAAGCGCCGACGTCCCGCGGCGAAAATGAGCAATCTACAAGCACACAACCGCATTGCGCGGTGTGTAACGCATTGTGACTGTGTTGTTCACCCATTTTCGTTGTGCGACTGGAGTATACATCGGGCCTTAGTGCTAGAATAATAAGCATAAAACATAATTACCTATGAAAACATAATTTTGTGTAATTAAAACACTTTGCGGAACCATTCTTAAACGCTAAACATGTTAGCGGTACACGGGCACCTGCTACAGTTGCTACTTGTTGGCAGTCCATACTGTCTCCGACCAACAAACTTTTCTTCCCAAAGGTCAAGTTCAACTACGAATGAAATTCGTTGGAAAGTCGGACCTTTCCGGCAAAGGTTTGGTGGTCGGTGACGGTATCTCACTTTATCACAGATTGCGTAGCATTGTGGTCCATGGTAAAAAATATAAAAACTAAACAAAACACTGAATTTCTGCACGTTCCTCCAAGCACGCACACTAATTCCAAATAAGTCCCTACACCGTGCTGGCCTCGCTGCATCCTGCTTGTCCTTCCATCCCGTCTCAGTGTGTGTGCTGTGCTTCACATGCAGAGCTGGCATCGAGCTGCCAACTGACCTGATCATGCAGGAGACACAGTGTTTTTGATTATTATTATTATTTCAGAACATTTAAAAAATATTTTTGGAAAAATCGTGACATTTCAAAACCTTCTCCAAAAACATTCCCAAAAAAGCATTTTTTTCCATGAATAAAAAAAAAAATCAAAGATTTTTTTCGTTTAGAAATCAAAGAAAAATCGAAGAAATGCCATCAATTAGAAAAACCAACGTTTAAGAAGTTGTGAAAATAGCCGCTCTACAAGCGATGCGTTGTGAGCTTGTAGATCTGCTGTTTTCACAAGTTTGGGTCTGGAGCTAAACCGTTTGGGAAACCACTGCCATATAGGAGCTGCCAAATGATCCCTGTGGGTCAGTTGTATCAAAACCGACGTGCATATTCCGGTATGTCTGCGCTCGGTCTTGATCGGCAGCCGCAGGGCTTGGGAACCAGGCTCCCCCCCCCCCCTCTCTCTCTCTCTCTCTCTCTCTCTCTCTCTCTCTCTCTCTCTCTCTCTCTCTGTGCAGCAGCCAGAACATTTCCAGTAGCCCTTTTCCGGTCTCCGTGACCTCATACTGCATCTGGGCTGCTAATGTTTGTCTCCCCGCGCGCGTGGCTCTGCGTCTGTCCCCGCAAACACGCCCCGAGGCCCTCCATCTCCTCTGCTCCGCACAGAGAGCTGTTGCATAACAGAAGCCAGCGCTGCAGACGCTATCTGCTACCGATCTCCATACTGTGCTGTGTGGAGGGTCTCGGAGCCCCCCCGAGGGCCCGTTTTAGGAACTGGAAGTTCTCTCCGTAGAATGAGAGGAAAAGGGGGCCGACTGAGGACAATAGAAAATGCAGAAACACCAAGTGTTTATTGGTCGCTTGTTCAGTGGTGGAAGTTAAAGTATCAATACTGCAATATAGAAATACTCCGTTACAAGTAAAAGTCTGTAATTCAAAATGGACTTGATTAAAAGTATTGGGATCCAAATATACTTAAAGTACCAAAAGTAAAAGTACAACATGTTTGGAAATAGCAGATCTACAAGCTCACAACGCGTCGCGATGCGACGCGTTGTGAGCTTGTAGATCGGCTATTTTCAAATAGCCACGGTATAGAATAGGGCTAAAGCGCATTAATGTATGTTTAATGATATAATCATTTATATCTGCAAAGTAACTAACTAAAGTTTTCAAATAATTGTAGAAGTACTAAAAGTACAATATTTGGATCCGAGATGTAGTGGAGTAGAAGTAAAAGTACTGAAAACTGGAAATACTCAAGTAAAGTATAAATACCTCAAAACTGTACTTAAGTGCAGTACTTAAGCAAATGTACTTAGTTACTTTACACCACAGCGCTTGGTGTCACAGCAGCACACACAGAACCGTATTGGAAACGTGTGAAACCTAAAGTTGAAAGGGTTTTTGACACGGTCGCATGACACAAAGTTGTTGTTTTTTGAAGACGCGCGGCAAAAGCTATGGCGTTAGGCTTACCTTATTTTCTTTCCAAGACGCATGGCACAATGTAAAACGTTTATTTTTTATTTTTTTAAGCTTTCACATTTGGTGAGGCAGACTCTTAAAATGTCTCCTGGGCTTTGCAGCGGCATAGTCGGTGAAAACGGTGCACACATCCGGCGGAAATAGCCACGCTACAAGTCCACATGGCTCGCGCGCGGGCTCGCAGGTCGGCTATTTCCGGCAAAGAGGTTTTACGTATACTGTATAGATAGAGGGTGAAAAGGAGCAGTCAACAACTTTCATAGGGTTTTTAGGCGTCTTTTGACCATGTTCCCTTCTCGCTCCGAATCTTGACGTTATCGGTCAGATCTGAATGACAGCTCTTCAGTGTAGAAATGGGATTACGTCATGATGAAACCACCCCCCCACCCCCCCACACACACACACACACACACATACACACACACACTCCGTCCAGGCCTCCATTAAAGCCCCCTGTTGTGCTGCGCCCCAGAGAACAAAGAGGACTATGTTGTCATGTGTCACAACAAGCCAGCTCTCCTCCCCTCCCCTCTCCCACTTGTTACTCTGAAGATTTCAACCAATACAAAAACATACATTAATGATGCATGATGATGTATTATGATAGGATAATCCTACCCAGCAGCACACAGAGCCATCAGCCCCACTGTTACCTATTAAAGTGATGAACACATTAATGCATTGCTAATTACAATAAATGGACTCAACCTCCTTTATTAAATTCAACTTCATTTTGTTATTCAATTGATATTTTGATGTCGATAGTACTCAAGTAACATTTTGAATGCAGTACTTTTACTTACAACAGAGGGGTGGTATATGTGTGGTATAGGTACTTTTACTTAAAGGGATATTTCACTTTCAAACAATGTTTGGGTCATTTTAACTATCTACTTTGGCTTTTTTTTTTTTTGCACCCCAGACAGTTTTTTTTAAGTTGCTTGTTTCAGTATTTAGATATTTCATATACATTTTATCAGACACTTCCTATTCGAATCCATTGTAACTTCAAACTCCATTTTAACCATGATGATAGATTCATCAAAAACACCCGTCCTTGGTTGTGGTGAGTGGTGACTCATACTGGCCCTCCTAGTACGTGATGGGCCGCATTCATCGAATGACCCCAAAAGTGTGTGAAAGTGAAATATCCCTTTAAGTAACACATCTGACTACCAGTGCCAAGCTCCCTCCCAGATCTAGGATCAGGGAGGGAGGGAGCTTAGGGTCTGAGAAGGAGCTTAGAGTGGAGCTCAGGGGGCTTTAGGAAGGAGAGAGACAAACCACATTGATCGGCCGTTGCTCGGTGGCTTTACGTCTCAAATGATTCCTTAGTACGTCAAATGAAGGCCCTGCTTGTGGTATTTCACTTTAAAACACTTCAGGGGTCATTTTAACGTCTACTCCGAATCAGGGACGTGGGGTTTTCAGGGAACCGAGTGAAATAAGTTGCCGTAAGCATCTCCACAACACCAACCCGTCTAAATGGTAGCTCACATGGCACTGTAACCACCTAGATTTGAGGTTTCGCCACATTTTAAGTGCGCCGCAGCACCACAGCTATGTAAATCATTGGTATAGTTAGGAACCAGTGTTCAAATGGAGAAAAATAAATAAATTCATTTCAGTCACCGTTCTCAATTTGGTTAGCGGACAAAACAACATATCGTCTTGTCGGGTGGAAACCTTAAAAGTCCAAAACCGTTTGTTTTGTATTTATCATTTAAAGAAATGATTTAAGCTAGTGAAAACTGCCGATCTACAAGCACACAAAACCTCGCACCGCGAGGCGTTGTGTGCTTGTAGATCTGCTGTTTTCACTAATTTTGTGCGATGGCCTTGTATGATGAAGCAGGGCTTTGCTTCGCGAAAAAACGTACAAATTTGAAACTTGGAGATGGTTTCTGCCCGACAGTGACAACGTTAATCACAAGTTGTTCTAGTTTGACTAGTTTTAACGTGAAGCCAATTCATATCATCAAGGTTCAGTTAAAAAAAGAAACGTTTTCAAGGGGCTGTCAGGTTTTTTGGGGGGGATTTTCCATGTCGTGTTTCTACTGTGCTGCTTTTCACCAGAGCTTTTCACTTCTATCCCATCTTTATCTTTCAGGATAGAGCTTACAGCTGATTTTACCTCTCTATAGACAACACCAACAGGCCACAGTGTGTGTTAGAAACATAATGGTAAGATCATATTTCTCTACAATAAACCCCCCCATTCCCCAACCCCAAGCACACCTTGTCCCTTTAAACCAACTCCCTCCTCCGTTTTAACTCATTCACTGCCCCACTAAATAATACAATAATACCAACCACTGCCGCCGATGTTCAGGTTTTCTTACCTTTTCAAGCAGTCGCAGTATATTTATGTCCAGTGTGATCGATCCCCCGATCGTTGTTAAAGTCGGAGCTTATCTTCCGCAAAAAATAATAATAAATACCAGCTTCTCTAGTTATGGGCCGCGTCAGCTCCTGTTTTGCAATGTCAACACAGGAGCCAACATAAGCCAGCATGTCCGCGATTCATTTTTTTAACAGGAAGTGGATCGGTATCTCACGTTGCGATGACATGATTTCCTGTTCTCCTGTGGGACTCTGACTACGATTTGTTTGAGTGACGCTAACCGCTCCTACGTTTGACTTTGTGTGTATGTCCCTATGTCCAATGCAGTATGCATCCCTATGTCCCTATGCGACTTTTGAGCGGTGGTCAAAACGTACAGAACGGGCCATACAAGGAGATATGCGTGTTTGTCGTGTTTGATACCATCGCGCAGGTACGATTTTTACACTAGATGGAGCGCTTTGCTAACTTGTGAAAAAACAAACAAAAAACAAACAAAGGACTTAAAAAAAGAAAGGAAGAAAAAACCTTTTTGGCAGAGAATGAGTTAAAAGAAGAAAAACATATTACCCGACTATATCCCATTGCTCTAATGGGAGGAGATGAATAATATAGTATGGAAAGAAATAAACTATGTCTCCTTGAATTTATTTCTCTGAAATGTTGACGCCAAACGTGCCATTTCACGCCAGCGTCGTCATTTCATGGAGGCATAGGGTATTTTTCCTTTTCCTTTAGTGGTTCTTCAGTGGTTCTTTGGGATGGTGGAGGTAATGTATACTGTATATCACTGCTATTATTATACATTTCCCACTTTTCCCCCCTACACTTTCATTTTTATTCATTGTTTCAAAAGATTTTTTTTTATCCAACATTTTCTGAATTTAAATGTAAAAAAAAAGGTCTCATCACGTTGCATTGAGCTTGTAGAATGGCTACTAAATGGGGCTTAAATGGGAAAAGTAAGCCATTTACCATGAGAGGGAGTGGGTTGTTGGCTGATTTACCACTGTTTTCAACCCTGAAACATTGGTAAATCAGCCAACAACCCACGACCCTCGAATGGTAAATTGCTTTTCTACCACTTCTACCATATAAATGAAAGAAAACACAGTTGTAACTTGCAAGGTTATTTAATTTAGTTACAATCACTGCAACACAACAGTGGGCGGGGTCCATGAGCCAACTCAAGGTTGTTGACTGATTTACCACTGTTTTAAGCCAATCAGAATCCAGTATCTGAACATGTGACCACAAAAAGTGATAGAACCACCCATTTTCAACATTGAACTAATATACCTTAGAGGAGTTGTGTGGAAATAAAAAAAAAGATATTTCCACACAACTCCTCTAAGCAATATTAATGACATAGTTCAATATTGAAAATGGGTGGTCTTCCCCTTTAAGTGGTTCATTCATTATGCTACTGTATGTAGAACCTTTAAAGATGGATACAACACCAAGAGAGGTTCCTCTGTGATTATGAGCCAAAGAACCACATGTGTGTTTGTGTTGTGTGTATTATTCATCTCCTCGCATTGAATAATATATAATGGCCCCTTGCCTTTAAAGGTGCTATAAGTGTTTTTGGTTAAAACAAACAAAAGAGAACAGTGTTAAAGAGTCAAAGCTCCATATGCTGATAGTAATCATTGCTTGGTTCTGTAACAGTGGTTTCCCTGTCCCTCCAGCTCTTTAGTAAACATAAATGACATTTTCAGTGGGGGTACTTATAAAAAATGGCAAATCGAGTGGCAAAGTGAGTTTAACGTTGTTTAATGCAATCATATAGCACTTCTGTTTGGATGTATGGGCTGTCAAGGCCAGAAAGAAGTTTTTTGCCACTAAGTCAGAGGTGGAAAAAGTACTCACATTATCTACTTAAGTAAAAGTGTCAATACTGCATTGTAGAAGTACTCTGTTACAAGTAGAAGTCCAGAATTCAAAAGGTGCATTGGCATCAAAATGTACTTAAAGTACATTTTGATGCCAATGCACCAAATGTACTTAAAGTACTAAAAGTAAAAGTACAAAATGTTTGAAAATAGCAGATCTACAAGCTCACAACGTGTCACCATGCGACAAGTTGTGAGCTTGTAGATCGGCTATTTTCAGATAGCCAAGATATAAAAATTGTAGTGGAGTAAAAGTACAATATTAGGTTCTGAGATGAAGTGGAGTAGAAGTAAAAGTATTGGAACTTGTAAATATTCAAGTAAAGTACAAATATCTCAAAATTGTACTGAAGTACAGTACTTAAGTAAATGTACTTAGTTACTTTACACCACTGCACTCAGTAGGCGTTCGCGCATAACCTCCGGGTATGATGATGATGTCATTGTCACGCGCATACCCTGCACTTGTTTATCCTGTACGAGTTCTCTTTCCTGATAGGACACAATTGGTATCCTGAGCTGAAAATGTATTTAATATTTACTGGAGAGACAGGGAGACCCCTGTTACTGAACAAACACTCTGTAGCAATGATTACTATGGGAATATAGAGCTGTTTAACACTTACTTTAACAACACCAAAAACGTTTTATCACCTTTTTAAAGACAGTTCAGCTATCCCTCCATCAACCCCACCTCCATCACCACAACCGATCACCAAACCTCCTCCCATAAGCCCCCTCCCTCTCCCCCCTTAAAGACCACCCCACCCCACCCATCCCTTCATCAACACCACCTCCACGCTGGCTTGTATGTCGAGAGCGCTGACTCGCTATTACTTTGCATTACTGCTGACAATTTGCTTAGCTTTTCCTCTACCTTCCAGTGAGCCTGAGAGTGTACACATTGTTGCATTTGTACACTCCATATTAACCCTTGATTAGGTGTAGTGGACTGTACAATTCACCCTTTGTTAGCCCTCTGGTTGGTCCCTGACCCACCAACCAGCAGGCTCTATCTGCCTTGTCCCACCCTGGTTCCGCCTTTTTTATGTGGAATTTGCTAAAACATCATTTTTGGGGAAATAAAAACATTTAAAACATGCTGAGCCACTATACTGCCACTGAGCAGCTCCATTTTACTGAAACCAAGTTTGAAATTAGAATTGAACACACAGAATAACAATACGAAGCAACTGAATTAAAATGGTAGTGGATGGAGTGTCCCACCGAGTGTCCCACCAAGACACATCAACCAATGGGTGTGAAGACAACGGGCGGGACTTGACAAAGAGTGAATTGTCTCTAACTCGTTTGGGATGGGAACCCCTTTTGGGGTTTTTACCTTTTTAAAGACAGGAATCCCTTTTGAGGTAGTTGTTGCTATGAACAATATATTTTTTTGTAATTTTTGAATAAATATGTGAAGACCGTAGGTCATGATTTAGAAGGCATTTTTAGAATCAGACTCAGTCCTAAATGGGTAATTAATATAATCCCAGCTGCTCGGGTGGCGCGTTTGTGGGTGCAACTGTCCCTACGGTGTCACTACAGTGGACAGCACGCACGTGCACACATAGACATCAAAGGGGGCTTGAGCCCCTGCCCTTTTATCCGTCTGTAAAAAAATGCCCTCTCCAGACCATGAATGCAGTTGTTACTATGGTGAAAGAAACGCAAATGCCCTCTTTCCATACCTGAAGGCAGCATTCAAGAGAATGGCCTTGTCCAAACTCTCCAGAACTTGAATGCAGCATCTTATCTTGAAAGAATTGCCCTCTCTGTGTGGAAATCCATGCCGTTACGCCACATCTCTAGCATTGACTTCATTATGCTTAGTTCAGTGTGGTATCAAGCACCGAAAATAGCCGGCCTCCAAGCTCACAACGCGTCGCGCTGCAACGCGTTGTGAGCTTGGAGGTCTGCTATTTTCGATATTTTCACCAAAAGGCCCTTTTAGAAATGTCAGCCCCTGCCTCTATAACATTCTCTGCACGTCCCTGGTGGACAGTATGACATGGGTGGTACAGCTGTAGTTCCGGTGAGAGAGAGAGAGAGAGAGAGGATGAACTCAACATCTGACATGATGCTCTTAATATCACCAACCTTCTGCTGACTTTCCACCGGCTGCCAACCCTGTAACCCAGGGGTCTTCAACAGGGGGTACGGGACCCCTAGGGGGTCCTCAGAGTTGCTACAGTGGGTCCTCCAAATCTTTGTGTGATAGAAACTTGTTTTCTCTTTTTCTTGAACCCTAGCGTCCATATTCTGAGAACTGTAGCCAAAAATAGCAGATCTACAAGCTCACAGCGCCTTGCGCTGCACGCACACACGCACACACACGCACATGCACGCATGCACGCACACACACACACACACACACACACACACACACACACACACACACACACACACACACACACACACACACACACACACACACTGTCATTATGAGTACTGTTGGTACTTTAAGTACATTTTGATGCCAATACTTTTGTACTGCATAATGATACTTTTACTTGTGGTACTTTAACTACATTTCAATTAATACTTTTGTACATTTACTTAAAGGAGTAGTTCACCCCCAAAATGATTTTTTTTCTATTGATTAGTCACGCCATGGAGACTAGAGTTCAATAATATTTGTAGTTTTTTGTCGCATTCCTAAGACAAAAATGTGATAACAATCAATGTACCCCCATTCGTTCCGGATGGGGACCCGTTTCGAAACAGGTCCCCATCCGGAATCAAGGGGGGCTAAATTTACTCGAATCAAATTTTTGTCTTAGGAATGTGACAAAAACCAAAAAATATTATTGAACTCTACTCTCCATGGCATGAGTAATCAATAGAAAAAAAAGTCATTTTGGGGGTGAACTACTCCTTTAAGTACATTTTGAATTCTGTACTTTAACTTGTAACGGAATAGTGCAGTGTTACTTTGACTCAAGTCAAACATTAGAGTACTTGTTTTCCACCACTGCTTCCCCTGGGCTACCATACGGCCCTGAATCAGCCTCTTGTCTTCACAAAAGAGGGCCTGGCGGCATGGGACACTATATACACTTCATGGGACACTATATACACTTCAGCCCATATGTGGGTCATGGGCAACATGTACATGCATCACACACAAAGAGATGCTGCCACTCTTTCACCAAACAACGCGTCTGGGAACAATATTCGGACAAAAGCACGTGGTGTTGGTGTCAACCAGGGACATCCATTAATTAAAGGAGTAGTTCAACCCCAAAATGACTTTTCTTTTTCTATTGATTACTCACGCCATGGAGACTTGAGTTCAATAATATTTTTCGTGTCTCATTCCTAAGACAAAAAAAAAGTCTTATAGTAAATTTACCCCCATTGATTCCGGTCCCCATCCCATTTGGGTCCCCATCCGGAATCAATGAGGGTACATTTATTGTAATCCAATTGTTGTCTTAGGAATGCGACAAAAAACTACAAATATTATTCAACTCTGAGTGTTGGTCCTCAACATGGCCGCTGTAGGACTACAAATGAATTGGGGCAGAAACCTCTTATCTATTTTTTTTCCTCCCGCAAATTAACGTCCAAATGATCATACCAGAGGGTCACACAAAAGCAGCTCCAAACGCACCGCGACACATGTTTTGAGCTTGTAGATCTGCTAAATGGTAAATGGTGCATTTATATAGCACTTTTATCCACAGCGCTTTACATAGATTGTGCATTACATTCACCCATTCACACACACATTCATACACCGGTGGCGGAGGAAACCATGCAAGGCACCAACCTACTCACCGGAAGCAACTAGGGGTTCAGAGTCTTGCTCAAGGACCCTTCGACATTCACTCAGGGGGAGCCCGGATTCGAACTGGGAACCCTTCGTGCTCTAATAACGGTTTCTCTACCCCTGAGCTATGCCGCCCCTATGCTACTTTTGCTGTTTTCTTTTATTTGCAGCCTGAAAACTACTTTTGGACATAATGTAGTAGTAGTAGTAGGCTAGTAGTAGTAGTAGTAATAATAGTAGTAAAAGTAGTAATAAGTTAGCCTTGCCAAGCCATGAGGCCCATAGGGCAGGAACCTATCTCCTGTTTCTGTAGCGTCAGGTAGCTTGATGTACAACTACACCCCCTGGACATGACGCTGTAGCATGTTGCAGGGACTTACCCCAATCCATAATAATGTAGTGTATACAGTACGTCCCATTTCTAATATTCCAGTGGGATTTCTTTCACCGCCTCTCAGATTTTAGGAGCTACTTGACAAAATGTGAATCAATCTTATGCCATGCAGCTGCTGTGTTTGCAAACATCCCTATGTGTGTGTGTGTGTGTGTGTGTGTGTGTGTGTGCGTGTGATGCCCTGTGCACAACGTGAACGTGTTTGGACTCGCAGAGTGGTTCTAAAAAAGGATGTACTTACGATACAGTGTGACCTTATCGCTCTAGCAGGTCTACTTTGGGCTTGTGCATGCCATTTTCCTTGATATGTTTTCTATACTGTCACTGACAGACTCTATGCGCAAAACATGTGTGCTATATGCTATGTTTGGCTAGCCCAGTTTAAGGGCTTTCTAGTCTAGAGTATGGTTGGCTATGTATATTACTACAGTAACTAACTTGTTGTTTCTCAAAGTGGTGCTCCAGGGACCCCCAGGCGTCCTTGACGGGGTTCCAGGGGGTCCCCAGCTAAATTGTTGATAGGAACCAAACAGACCCTTGCAGGTCTGTAACTCTGAGAGTGTACAAATGGAACCAAATGGACCCGTACACTCTCAGAGTTATGGGGGTCCGTGGGCCTACCAATTGTGGGGGGAGGGGGGGGGTCCTTGAAATAAAATAAAAAAAGTTAACTTTGAGAACTGACTGCTGTAGCTTGTTTGCACCCTGCAAGGAAAACGGGAGCTCCCTGCTGTTGTACATTGCCGCCCTCTACAGTACTAACACAGTAACTGTTTTTGCATTGAACTTGAGAATCCTTTTGGCTCTAATACTTTTCTTTCACACTAATTATTGAGATGTAAATGAGGACTTTCAGCCCTTTAAAGGAGAAATGTATGAATATGTTCAGAGGCCTAAATGGTCATTCACATCACCTCACTGCATCCGGTTGGACTAGTTCTCTGAATAACGAATGGTAAATCAGTCGGTATAAAATCTGTGGTGGTCGTTACAGCACAGAGAAAAATGAACCATCCGTGGAGGTCACAGAGCCAGGTACTTTTTCCGTTTACCGCCTTTCTCTTTTCCGCCTTCATTCCTGCTCCGTTCCGTCCGTTCCGTCCGTCCTCGTAAGTGGTGCATTCACACCCAAATGAGTTGACAACCCCTCTAGACCAGTGGTTCCCAAAGCAGGGTCCAGCGACCGTCATGGTCTAATTGAAGGGCTTCCCAAATGGACCCTCTCAAGACATACAGAGGCCCCTTTTGGAAAGGTTTGAGAACCACTGCACTGGACGCATGAACGTTTCCTCAACCTGGTTTGCGGCTGTATGTACAGACAGCAGGACCGTAGGTTTTGGGACGACACTATACAATATCTCTGCATATCGTGTTGACTGTGTTAGCCATTTCACTACATCACAGACTGGGCTGTATCAGGGCCTGACCAACACATTTCAGTCACAAGATTTGCTTTTGTTTTTCAATCCCAGAGGACATGCTGTACTAACGTGACCGCTCTGTGGTGGTGGGCTACACTCTTACTGTGTGTGGGGGGGTCTTTCTTTCTTTTTTAACATATTTATTCCAGTTTAACCTTCAGACAAGCGCTGCTACTTAACCCCGCTAACTCTGCATGCTGGGTGAGTGCTAACTCTACTCTCTTTCCATAACCTCCTTATGCTTTAACGCATTATTTGATGCTTTAACTATCAAAGAATAGCAGATATACAAGCTCGCAGAGCGGCACCGAGCGCAGCGCTGCGAGCTTGTAGATCTGCTATTTTTGAAATAAATCTTGATTTATTTTGCAAGCGAACATTTGTAACTCAAATATTTGCTTCTGGGGGGGGTCCCTGGAACAAGATATTTTGAGATGGGGGTCCTTTGGCCAAATACATCCTTGACATGAAAAGGTTTCAATGTATTCAAAGACTTGCACAAATGTTCAAGATTTTTCAAAAATAGCAGATCCATGAGCTCGCTGTGAGCTTGTATATCTGCCATTTTTTCATAGTTAAAGTATAAAATAGTGGTTAAAGTCATAATGCGTAATAATGTGTTCCAGGTCATGAGTTAACCCATTAGAAGGGCCTAGGATGATTCTCCAAATGCCTTCGAAACACTTTCAAGATGTTTCTAAAAATGCTCAAGGATAGCAGATGTACAAGCTCGCAGCGTGGCACGAAATGACGCGCTGCGAGCTTGTACATCTGCTATTTCTTTTGAATAGCCAACTCAAAAAACACAGACGCTTTCCTGGTTTTCGATTTTTGGAAGAAATGCCTCTCCGCAAGTTCACAAGTTGCGAGGTTGTAGATCTGCCACAGTATTTCTGGCAAAGAGATTAGTTTGTAGGAAAGCGAGAGCAGAAGTACAGATGCAACCACGTGGTCCGTTTCGCCAAAGGCCCTGTTCAGATCGGCAGCCCAAATCCAGCCCAAATCTCATTTCCCATCCAAGGTTGCAGTCGGGATCGGTTTCACGCAGTCTGAACAAGACTGAGGAATGTGATCCAAATCAGATTAGCCAAAAATCGGACTGCATAAAAACCTCGCGACGCAACTCTACTAGGCCATAAATCGTATTTTTGGGCAGCCAGTCTGAACAGGCCCTAAGAACAGAGGGTTTAGCCTTGTTCTCTGCTAACAGCGTTACATAACGCAGAGGTTTCTCAACCTGTGGGTCGGGTCCCCCATGATTTGGGGGTGGAGGGGGTGGTCCCAGATGTCAGTTCATGATATATGATTCTTTTGAGGGCGTCCTCAGTTCAAATATGATTACTTTAGGGGGTCCTCAATTCAAATATGATTACTTTAGGGGGTCCTCAATTCAAATATGATTACTTAAGGGGTTCCTCAATTCAAATATGATTACTTTAGGGGGTCCTCAATTCAAATATGATCACTTTAGGGGGTCCTTAGTTCAAATATGATTATTTTTTGGGGGAGTCGCGGCCTGAAAAGGTTGAGAACCACTGCCATAACACATACTCCGGTACCTCTAATGCCAGGTACCTTTAACATCCTGACTCTCACTCACGCCGTTCCGTCTCCTCTCCCTCCTCTTTTTCCTTCCAGAGCCTCAGAGTTCTGAGGAGTCCCTGCCAGCTGAGGAGTCCAAGCCATCTGAAGAGTCCAAGCCATCTGAAGAGTCCCTGCCATCTGAGGAGTCCCAGCCATCTGAGGAGTCCAAACCATCTGAGGAGTCCAAGCCATCTGATGAGTCCAAACCATCTGAGGAGTCCCATCCATCTGAGGAGTCCCATCCATCTGAGGAGTCCCATCCATCTGAGGAGTCCAAACCATCTGAGGAGTCCAAGCCATCTGAGGAGTCCCAGCCAGCAGCCGACTCTTTCAGTTATTGATTTTTGTTTTTCGTTTTTGGTTTTGCTTTCAAGCTGATCTTTGAAGAGAGCGGAGGAACCCAGGAAGAGAGACGACGGGTGCGTTTTTAGAAGATCGGTTTGCCTCGTCGACGACTGCGACGCCGCGCGGACCCCCAGGACCCCCAGGACCCAGCCATCGCCTTCCACTCTTCCCTCCCTGTAGTTCCTCTGCAGTTTTCAGGGGAAGACGTGCGATTTCTTTTCTGTTTTGCCTGTGAATTGCGAGCGGCTTCTTTTTTTTAAAGCCATTCACCCAAGTGCCTCTGAAGTTGTATTGTACACATTTTTGTTTGCTTGCCTCTTGTTTGTCTGGGTGGTGTTAATTTTGTTATCTGGTATATACCGGTATGGGGAGGGCAGATTCCAAAAAACTAAATCCAAGTGAAGAAAGAAGCAGCAATAAGCGTTCAGGCGGTAGAGAGTGGGGAATTTGATCTGTTTGGATTATGAATATTGTTTTTAGACATTGTCGGTACAAAGCAGAGAAAAGTTAGTGTGGTATTTTCTTCTTTTACAGGCTAAACTTTTCTACGGAAGAAAATAATAACCTCCTGTTTAGCGTGTGCCGACCCCAAAACTTTCAAAAGTACCAAAAGAAGAGAGGAGGAGAAGAATACCAGAGTTTGTAATCAATATCTCACTCCTGTTGTCAGATGAACAGCGGTAGAAATTTGTGTCATTTTAAATATGCACACTGACTAATGAACACTCATGTCTGTTATACATTAAAGCCAAATTTATACTCCGTTGTGTGGCGTTGTCGCTTGGCGACAAGAATGAAGATGTAAGCTAACAATGCGTCACGACGCGTTGCTAGCTTAAAGTGTGTTGCCAATTGAGTTGTTTTAGCTTGAGTATACGTGACATAGCGTGTTTGACACGTAGTAGTACATTTATGAAAACGTACAGATCTTGTAGATAAGTAATTGTTTAAACATTACGTTTTGGGGGGTTTTACTGTATGAACTCTGGATTATTAAAAGCCAATTTGTCTAAACCAACGCTTGTGTGCTTTTGCTTGTTTTCACTGTATGTTCAGGGTCAGATGAAGCAGATGAAGCTGTGGTCTCAAATCTTGACTACAGATACATTTAAATGCTTTGTGATTGAACAGCAGATTTGCCGTATTCAGAACAGGGTTGTGCTGGCCATTGGGAAAAGCGGGACAACTCCCGAACGGCCGGTTCATTCCCGGCCGGTCCAGGCCAGCCATTAGGAAAAAAATAAAAATAAATTGTCGGCCTTCGTTCCATTTTGGGGGCTGGGCGGCCAACAAAGTAAATCGTCACTGTCGGGCAGAAACCTCGTATCTCCAAGTTTCAAATGTATACATTTTTTTCGCAAAGCAAAGCCCTGCTTTCATCATATAATGCCGTTGCACAAAAGTAGTGAACACAGCCGATCTACAAGCACACAACGCCTCGCGGTGCGAGGCGTTGTGTGTTTGTAGATCGGCTGTTTTCACCAGTTTAAATCATTTTTAAAATGATAAATACAAAACAAATGGTTTTGGACGTACAAGGTTTCCAACCGACAACAACAAAATATAACTCATCTAATTGGCCCACTGGCTTGTCACTTGTCATGATCTGAAATGGCAAATCTTTTGAGTAGCAGCAGCAGCGCTATAGAAAGATCACTCTCTATAGCCCGCAATGGGGGCCTCTCCAACTCTTTTTCCTGGGCTGAACCAGGGGCCCAGCACATCCCTGATTCAGAAAATAAATAATGTTTTGTGATGTCTGGAGTAAGTCCAGTCTGATAAAACTCTCCTAAACTCTGTCAACAAAATGCTCAATTGTATCATGTAATATCAATGCACTATGTACAGAAACCTCTTCCGCTGCATAATGTCACTAAGTGAGAAGGTTTCTCATTTTATGTCAGTGATTATATTTTAAAAGCAACTGCTGTTGCAGATAAGGAGTAGAACCAAAGGATTGCAGCTTTAAAGTAACACAAAAAATGGGGAAGGAAATGAGTAATGAAACAACAGAAAATAATATAATTTTCACTGTGCCAATAGTTTTCACATCATGTGTGTGTTGTCATCTATGTGGACATTCATGCCAAACCCGGCCACTCAGGATGAATCTTATGTAGGGGTGCGGCTGTTAATCAAACTATTCAATTTAAATGGGCATTTATTTCACTTTAAAACACTTCTGGTGTAATTTTATGTCTACTTCATTTTATGTCATTGTCTCTGTTAGGCCGACAGGCATATCAGAGACTGTTTTACACCCTGTCTGTCTATGAACAGCTACAGTAATATCCAGAATTGTTGGATTGCTTACAATTTACAATTTAAGCATTTAGCAGACACTGTACAATACAATAAGCAAGGTAATACAGTGATGGCAGGGAAACTGGATGCCATCACAACCTCTGCACCACATTTCTTCACATGGGCCTATTACACATGGGCCACCAGGAAGCTTTTTTGTCATTTTGTCCAAAAATCACACAAATCAGCAGACATTATCTCTATAGTTATTAAACAAAACGGGTCTTTCAGATTTTTAATATTCCATTCTGATTGGCTACGATTGGCTTCCAAAGTTTGCAGGATGATTGAACAAAAATGCCTCCAATCCTGAACACAGCAGATTTCTGCACGCACATTCCCACTAGGAGAAAGAAATGCCACTTGAATGTTTTCAAAAGAAGCCTCATGGTGGCACTATGATAAGGATTTGTGTTAAATCCACCAATCATTGTAAAACGTGTAGGCTATGCATACTCCCTAGAGGCCTATAGGAGAAACCTTTGCTCTGCATTTTTCACACATGCCTTTTATAGCACCACCAGGAGGCCAACTTATGTAAAATACAGATTGATAGGCTATTACTTCTTCAGATTAAATTCAAATTTCACTCAAATCAGATCTCTATAGTCATGTGATCAAGACGAATATCTTTGCTTTTTCATTTGCCATCCTGATTAGCTAAGATTGAGATCTAAAGTATGCAGAACAAAATTCCGCAAACCATGAATGCAGCAGTCGATTGCGGTGTAACGTTGCAAGCACATTCGCACAAACTTCACAACCAAACATCATGCAAATCGGTACATGTTATGTCTACAGTCAAATGATTTTAAAATACATTAAATTAGTCATGGGAAAAACATGGCCCCTCACTCTTTAGAAGGACAATATCAGTCACCAGAACCAGGGATGTGTGTTTACTGAGTCTAACATGGTTAGTTAGAGTTTGAAGTTACAATGGGTTCATATAAGACG
Organism: Nannobrachium achirus; assembly: GCF_963921795.1. Lineage (NCBI taxonomy): Eukaryota > Metazoa > Chordata > Actinopteri > Myctophiformes > Myctophidae > Nannobrachium > Nannobrachium achirus. The sequence goes on from NC_137813.1 coordinate 63,337,435, forward strand.
TTTCTGATAAAAACCTAAACCATATATCAAATTATTGAATCAAGCAACTTCAGAACTGTCTGGGGTGCACACAATAGCCAGAGAGTAGACATTAAAGAAGTGAAATACCCCTTAAATGGGCAAGGTCTACTAAAAGGATTTTAGACCACAAGAAAGCGCAAAGGCTGGTTTGCATTTGGGGGCTTTTGTACTCAATTCATGAAAAAAAGAAGAAGAAGAAAACATTAAATGCCGGACAAATAAACACATCATGAAACAATCAGAAAGCAGAAATAAAATTAATAATTGATATTACAGTAAAAGGGTCAGGAGGGTAAGGATAGGCTGCGTCTTATGTGTCCATATCTCAGTGACCTCTGATCAGAGGAATGTACTGTAGGACTGGATATGAAGGCCGCATAGCAGCCTGAAAATCTAGTTTCATAAAACAACAATTTCTTATACAAATAAAATGATACAAATGAGCGAAAATAGCCAATATACAAGCTCTCATTGTGAGCTGTTTTGTGAACTGTGACCCCATAAGGGAAGGTTATTGTGAAATGTTTTTCAAAATTATTCCCAATTTTTCCAGACTTTTCTAAAGCAATCTTCAGGAGTCCAAATGAATATTAATTTGCGACTCCTTATGAAACAGTTGGGTGTGTATTCTCGGTGTCTGAGGTGGGATTGACGGGGCTGCATGTGTGTGACTTCACTTCCCAGGGTGCAACGGGAGCAGCTGGCGGCCATCTTCCTGATGCTCAGAGAGAACCAAGCAGCACTGGGCGACGTGACGGAAGGAGACATGAAGGAACAACTCAAACTCTACTCTCTGTAGTCTACTAGGGAACGACTCAAACTCTACTCTCTGTAGTCTACTAGTAGAGAACGACTCAAACTCTACTCTCTGTAGTCTACTAGTAGAGAACAACTCAAACTCTACTCTCTGTAGTCTACTAGTAGAGAACAACTCAAACTCTACTCTCTGTAGTCTACTAGTAGAGAACGACTCAAACTCTACTCTCTGTAGTCTACTAGTAGAGAACGACTCAAACTCTACTCTCTGTAGTCTACTAGTAGAGAACAACTCAAACTCTACTCTCTGTAGTCTACTAGTAGAGAACAACTCAAACTCTACTCTCTGTAGTCTACTAGTAGAGAACGACTCAAACTCTACTCTCTGTAGTCTACTAGTAGAGAACGACTCAAACTCTACTCTCTGTAGTCTACTAGAGAACGACTCAAACTCTACTCTCTGTAGTCTACTAGTAGAGAACGACTCAAACTCTACTCTCTGTAGTCTACTAGTAGAGAACGACTCAAACTCTACTATCTGTAGTCTACTAGTAGAGAACAACTCAAACTCTACTCTCTGTAGTCTACTAGTAGAGAACGACTCAAACTCTACTCTCTGTAGTCTACTAGTAGAGAACGACTCAAACTCTACTCTCTGTAGTCTACTAGTAGAGAACGACTCAAACTCTACTCTCTGTAGTCTACTAGTAGAGAACGACTCAAACTCTACTCTCTGTAGTCTACTAGAGAACGACTCAAACTCTACTCTCTGTAGTCTACTAGTAGAGAACAACTCAAACTCTACTCTCTGTAGTCTACTAGTAGAGAACAACTCAAACTCTACTCTCTGTAGTCTACTAGTAGAGAACAACTCAAACTCTACTCTCTGTAGTCTACTAGTAGAGAACAACTCAAACTCTACTCTCTGTAGTCTACTAGTAGAGAACGACTCAAACTCTACTCTCTGTAGTCTACTAGAGAACGACTCAAACTCTACTCTCTGTAGTCTACTAGTAGAGAACGACTCAAACTCTACTCTCTGTAGTCTACTAGAGAACGACTCAAACTCTACTCTCTGTAGTCTACTAGTAGAGAACATCTCAAACTCTACTCTCTGTAGTCTACTAGTAGAGAACATCTCAAACTCTACTCTCTGTAGTCTACTAGTAGAGAACGACTCAAACTCTACTCTCTGTAGTCTACTAGTAGAGAACGACTCAAACTCTACTCTCTGTAGTCTACTAGTAGAGAACGACTCAAACTCTACTCTCTGTAGTCTACTAGTAGAGAACGACTCAAACTCTACTCTCTGTAGTCTACTAGTAGAGAACGACTCAAACTCTACTCTCTGTAGTCTACTAGAGAACGACTCAAACTCTACTCTCTGTAGTCTACTAGTAGAGAACATCTCAAACTCTACTCTCTGTAGTCTACTAGTAGAGGGAACGACTCAAACTCTACTCTCTGTAGTCTACTAGTAGAGAACGACTCAAACTCTACTCTCTGGGTCAATCAGTTTTGACCCCAAATAATTCCCCGCGCTCAAGGGCATAATTTTAGGGCCTACCCAATAAAACCCTTGTAGTTTCGCTTTTTTATTATTATTATTATTTTTTTTATTTTTTTTTTAAGTTTGTTTGGTATATCCAGCTTTTACTCCAACTCGTAGCGACTGGCAAGACTACACTTCTCGAGCATTTAAATAGGGATTGGGGAAACAAACAGGTATGACCAGAACAAACTAAACAAAGTTATGCCGCTTCTGCCTGTTTCCAGTTTAGGCCACGTCTAGACCGGATCACACAGTCCGTTTAAAACCAATGCCAGGCTTTCCTCCGAGGTGGAAAGACTGGTGACGTGAGGTTACTACTCCCTGTAGTCTAGTAGACTCAAACTCAAACTCTACTCCATGTAAAGAACAACTCAAACTGCAGTCTACTAGAGCACAAACAGTGTGTCAGTGGGTCGCGGACACAGGCCAGGAATAAATATCCCTCTTTTTTGAACGTCTAATTTCTCCTTTGGGTCTAGAGAAACACTCAAACTCTACCCACTGTAGTCTAGCAGAGAGAACAACTCAAACTCTACTCTCTGTAGTCCACTAGTCTACACAGTGTTGAAACACTTGACTGTGGAATAAAACTGATTCAAACCAAATTCCTCACCATCCTCTTCCAGCTATATAACGACAACCCCTGTGGGATGTCGGGAGGTTCAACTACAAAATGACGTCACTCGCATCTTCTGAAAAGCATTACCCCGAATTAGAGTTCGGAAAGCTGCACGTCGGAAAGTCAGAACTCTCAGACGAGAAGTCTGAGACTTATTCGGAGACAGTATGGACAGGCCTTTACATTAAGGCATACGAGCTGGTAATAAGACAATCAAAATAGAGCCCAGTCTGTATCCATGCTCCAAGCACACTGTGACACCCTATGAGCTTGTAGATTGTTCCTTTTCACTTTTTGACAAAATACATACTTTTTGTAAATTAATGCCCTACTTCATCATAAAAGTAGTTAAAATAGCAGATCTGAGTTTGGGATATGTACAAGTTGTAAAGGAAGCACAGTATGTGAGTTTTTTTTTTATGCGTATACTGTATGTTTATATACTTCTGTTTGTATGTCGTTTTTTCAACAATAAACACCTTTGAGATAAGGCAAAAAAATCACACCCGTGTGAAGTGGAGCTGTGTGTGTGTGTGTGTGTGTGTGTGTGTGTGTGTGTGTGTGTGTGTGTGTGTAGATCATGTGTACCGATTTTTGTGACATTTGAAGAAAATATGTAGGAAAAGGAGCAAAAAGTGTGTTTTGGAGAAAATTCAAGATGGCGGAAAATCTATCCTGGCGCAAATGGGCGTATATGGGGAGATGCGTCTTGACCCAAGGAATCCAGGGAAAAAAGAATTTTAATTTTCCGATCTACGGTTCAAGAGTTACGGGGCAAAACGTAAAGTGGGCCGTTATAGCGCCACCATGAGGCCGAGTGATGTAATTATTTTTCGATTCATTCTTAACATCATTATGAATCTCCTCTCCGAGGTTTGAAACTGTAGCTCCTATGGTTTACGAGAGAAAAATACTTGAAAGTGATTTCTTGCATTGTCCCATTATAAGTCAATGGGGACAATTAAGCGTCGTTTTTTGCCGATTACGTCGGCATGGTAAGGCGGATCGGAACGAAAGGTAATAGAACACCATTCCCGGCCGAGCCGCACATTTTGATGTATATATTGCGCGAGTGGCGTAAATGGTGCGGCACTAGTTACGCGCCGAAGTCAGGCTACATACACACAGACACACAGACAGACACACACACAGACCCACACAGCCACGTATAGGGAGCTGCACACAGCTCCAAAAACTGTTGGCTCAAATCTATGCAGTGAATTTATTGCTTGAGTCTAATAATCATTACAACAATGACCTGACAATCCAAATATCTCTGATTTTTTGATGGGGTGTCATTAAAATGTTGACATGGCACACTGACTATCTAGAAAATAAAAACATGGCACTTCATTTCAAAAAGGTTGCCGACCCCTGATTTAGATTGTGTTGCGACTGGGTCTCACACAATATACAGTATCTTGGTTATCAAGGGAAATATGAACAATAAAGGTGTGTGTCTGTATAGCAAATATCTTTCCTTAGGATTTTCAGGGGATCTTCCTTGACCATCTCCAAGGCCCAATATTTGGATTTTGCGTGAAGATATTATTTGATTAATCAACCTTGTATTTTAATCAACCTTGTATTTCTTACAGGCATGTTTGCTGAGACATTCTACCGTCCCATTTCAGATAACAAACTGACCACAATCCTGTATTTTTGGCTTTGAATTACCCATATAAATCTGCTCCACTCGGATAGGGATTAAGGCCTAGGCTACACAAATCTGGATCTTTCTGAATCTGGACCTTTCTTTGTGCAATTGGGGCTTGCAGCCACACAAAGCTGGAGATTTCGTCCGCTAAACCGGATCTTTTTTGAAACCGAAGATTTAGAAAGTGAAGATTTACAAAAATATCCGGTTCTTAGTGGATATACGAAAATCTGAGTTTAGAAAAAGATCCAGATTATTGTAGCCTTGGTCTAATGTGTTCAGCTCTTTGCCCAGTTCATGAACGTTTGGTACCTGTCACCCACAACAGTCCAGCAGGTGGCACCATGAAGCTTGTTATTGTCATAGGAGATGTGTTCTGCACTGTGCAGTGAGGGATACTTGGCAGTAGCAGAGTTATCAGAAGGTCATCAGTTCACCTACCGGGCCCTTATGTAAGTGTCCCTGAGCAGGGCACTTAAAGGAACCCCTTTTTTTTCTCTCTTCTTTTTTTTTACAACAAGGGTTCATATTTTAGTATGTATGTATGCATGTATATATATATATATATATATATATATATATATATATATATATATATATATATATATATATATGTATGTACAATATGTATGTACAGTATGTATGTATGTATGTATGTATGTATGTATGTATGTATGTATGTATGTATGTATGTACAGTATGTATGAATGTATGTGTGTATGTATGTATGTATCTCTCTCTCTCTCTCTCTCTCTCTCTCTCTCTCTCTCTCTCTCTCTCTCTCACGCCTGACACTGTGGTTCTATGGGTTTGTCGTTCTGACATCATGCTCTGACGTCACTGGGATGTCTGGGGAAACACTCTTAACAGAATGGGTTTGCCACTCTGACATCACGCTCTGGCTTCACTGTGATGTCACACTATCAGCATCCTAATTATTAGTGTGGTTGCGATAGGCAACACACTATTCGGTCCAAGATTATTATTATTTTTTTGACAGCAAAGTGAACCTGCTTTTTGTTAACTTTTTGACTGATTTTGGTTTGTAAGTCTGGATGTCTTTGACAATATAATGTCCTATCAGACAGGACTGTCACCAATCATATATAATATAAATAGTAGGCTAATAGGGAATTCAGTTCCCAGTGGATTCCTTGCGACACACGTCAGTGCAACCACACTTGCAATATCCCAGGATTGCACCCTTCTAGTCGTATCTGCTCTTAATTGTTTATCCCACAAATCACGAAGGATAATTTGACCTTTGGGATACACAAATAAGTCAGCGTGTCCAAAAACATAGTTACTGCACTTTGACTTCGTAGGGCAGAGCAGGTCTGGAAGGTCAACATTCTAGAGACAAGAACAACAAGATTATTCTGACCTATTTTAGATAAAGTTAATAATACGTTGTTGTTGTTTTTCTTAATTATATTACCCCTGAAGGTCACTTGGCATTCATAGTTATTTTTTTAGTCACAAAGGTCAATATAGCAGTAGTCTGCTTGCCTGCCTGCCTGCCTGCCTTCCTGCCTGCCTGCCTGTCTGTCTGTCTGTCTGTCTGTCTGTCTGTCTGTCTGTCTGTCTGTCTGGCAAAAATAACTGATCTATAATGCTCACAACCCTTGGATCAGTTGTGAACAGGGCAGCGGTGGCTTCAGAGAATTGTGACTTGGGGGGCTATGGGGGAGCTGGCTTTTTTAGAGCAGGGGCTAATTCATTTTGGCAAAAAAAACAACAACAATGAATAGTACTAATATGACAAACGAGATTCTCTCGCTTAGGGTATGGATAATTGAACAGACCAGATCATTCATTGGCAGTTTCCAGCTTCAAATCTGAGGACTGTAGGTGATCGGATAGGGGTTTTGAGAGGCTGTCAGGCTGAAGATGCTTTCAGCATAAAAAGTATGATTTTGGTTTACATAGAAGTCAGTCAATTGTCTTATTTATTTATTTATTCCTTAAATATTTTTCATCACAATTGGGTTTGTGGGGGCTTAGGGGGTGCTAAGCCTTCACCAGGGGGGGCTAAAGGCCCCTCTAGCCCCCCCCCCCCTGGAGCCGCCACTGGAACAGGGTTATCAATATGTCTAGACACGGACAAAGACTTGGTCTTGTCCCTGGCAAATTTTAGATGATTTCTTTTTTTACACATATAGTGGTTTTTACACACCACACCACTATACTGTATGTACAACACTGATTTACTATGATACTATGTATGGCATAAGGAGTCCAACTAGTACTAAGACCACCATAAATTCTGAGAGTGTACAAATGGAACACTCAGAGTTAAAGACCTGTAATGGTCAATCAAGGAAAGGAGCTAGCTCTAAATGTGTTTTGTCTGTGGCAAAATTTTGACAAAAATGTCTACCACATACCAGCATGGCAATGACCCCCAGTTGTGAATTAAAGGAGTAACTTATTTCACCCACCAAATGACTTTTTCTGTATTGATTACTCACGCCATGGAGACTTGAGTTCAATAATATCTTTTTTATTTATTCATCGCATTCGTGACTGAGCATGACACTGGGGCAGTCATTTCGGAAGCCACTACTTTAGACCACAGCTGAAATTACTTTTTTTTTTGACAAAGCATGTCATAAGTATCAGGCTACATTTCACTTAAACGCCAGAGCTTAACTCTGCATGTAAATAAGACTTTTTTTAATTAATGTGAGAGATCGGGACATAATTATGTTGGTCCTCCCAAATTTAGAACTTGAATATCTCAAAAGTAGTATTTCAGCATGGCATCATTCTATAAGCCATATCTTCAAAACTGTTGGGTCAATCTCCACAACCAATATATAATTTTGTAGCTATGATTCCCAGCTTTCAAATGAAATGAAAAAATGAAAATGAAAAAATCAATGACTAGCTGTCAGCCGCGCTGGGACACATTTGATTACAATAAATGTACCCCCATTGAATATACGTATATATATACACCCTCGCCCAGGAGACCCAGCCGGGGTGATCAAGTCCCGATTACATCCCAGTAGCTATCCACAATCAAGGAAAGACAGGGTCACTCAATGCGCTGCACCGGAACTACTCTGCCGGGATTGGGGGCAGCGCCACTCTGGCGCGTGGAAGAACCAGGCTCTGTGGGTTGACTCCTGGCAGGGCTCCTCCTACGTCTCACCAGGTCCTCTCCTGCTCTCACCAGGTCCAGGCCTTGTGCGTTGCACCAGACTCCTGATCCAAACATTCCATTCAGCTGCTGCAGGTGGTTGGGCCTGCAAGGGTTGGCCGGTGGTAGTACTGCAAGCTTCACTTAGGCAAGGTGGTGCTGCAGGCTCCGCTTGCGGCTTGAATGGCCCTCCTAAAGGCCTATACTGTATATATGTTACAGTTAGTTTGAGAAAAAGAGCACTTGTTTTTGTTCACCTGGATGTGGAAGAGGTTCACCTGGATGTGGAAGAAGCCCATGTCTCAGTGGTAGCTGGTGAATGCTAACCTGGTGAGTGCTTCTATGCCTCAACCTAACCCTCACCCATAACCTCAGTAAAACTATGCCTAAACCTATCCCTAACCTCAGTAAAACTATGCCTAAACCTAACCCTAATCGTAACCCTAACCTCAGTAAAACTATGCCTAAACCTAAACCTAACCCTAATCCTAACCTCAGTAAAACTATGCCTAAACTTAACCCTAATCCTAACCCTAACCTCAGTCAAATTATTTCTAGTTCCCCGAAGGAGGCACCGCCTGCTCCACCTTGTGCCCAAAAACGAGCGCTCCTGTTCTCAATCTAACTGAATCTCAAACTAACTGTGACATGTGTATGTATGTATGTATGTATGTATGTATGTATATATATACTACTACTTTAAAGCCATACTGTGTAAGATGCCCAACTAGTGGTCATTAGCCCTATAGCAAACCGCGGTCGCGTCCGCGTCTTTCGGACGTTTTTCGTACCTTCAGACCCCCGCGTCTGCCTCCACCTCGCTGAGATCTATCTTTTAAGGGGTCCCTTGTTCCTGTGCGTTCAGTAATTCCAGAGATACGGACTCCTTCACCCTGCCTGGTAGGCGAAATTACCTAGAGAAGGGATGGTACAAACGGGCGACAACAAATATGGCTGCCATAGCGACCCCACTTCAAGATGCGCTGTGATTGGCCGGCAGTTGTATAACCCTCGCTGTGATTGGCCGGTAGTGTGATGACGCAATTTTCGCGCGAGATCCGGTCCACGGCAAGGATCTCAGTTTACATACAGAGAAGGCTTTACAGGCTGAAATTCACGGCGCGGATCTTCTAAAACTTTTGTGATTTAATAGTTAGGAGAATTTTAAGATTTGTTTTATAAAAAAAGTTACATAGTACAACTTTAAGCTTGTAGATCTGCTACTTTCACTGTGTCCAGAATCGTCATGCCCAGAACAAAAAAAAACTCTCATTTCCATATCTATTTTATTTTTTCATAAATTAATTTCTTCAGTTTCGTCATCATGCTACAGTGTCACACAAACGTACAAAAAAGAAATAGCCAATCTTCAAAAGCTCAGGCTTACTATTTGCTACATTGGAATTTGAATGCTGAAAAGTAACACTTATGGACATTATGACAGTGATGGGCAGCATTTCTTTCCAGAGCGCCAAACTGACTTCGATAAAGTGAGTGAAGGGCCACAACTAGATGCCTGTCCATTTTTTAGTGATCATTTGAATAAATATCAGTCTATTTTAAAGTGATCATTTTAATGAATATCAACCTATTTTACAGTGATAATCCTTTTTTTATAAATATCAATATATTTTTAAAGTTAAAAAATGTGCTTCACGTGAACCTCTCCTCGCATGACAGCAGAAAAACAAGCCCACGCCGTTTGTTGTAACAACAACAGCTGATTATTACATTGTATATCTTTATTGAAATAACAATAGCTGATTACATTGAATATCTTCACTGCCACTCTTTTTCAGAGCCAGGACATACAGCTCTTATCGAGGACCACATGTTGTTGAGTTCTCAGATGGTCCTTGACTTTAGGGTCCAGCTTTAGATTAATATTCCACTGGGTACCATGACGTGTTCAATGCTTGGCTATGAGGAGGAAGAGTATAAATGATGTGCTGGACTGTACAGTATCTTCACTCTCGGTTCCAGAATGAAGGCTGCTGGGGCTTTGCTTGTTCTGCTGTTGTGTCTCTCTGAGGCTGGAGCTCAGTTCTTCGAACCTAACTTCTGGGCCGAAATGGGTCAGAAGCTGAAGACCATGGAGGCCAATGTGACAGCCTGCCAGAAGCAGGTTGAACTCCTCCAGGCCAGACTCAGTACCACTGAAGACACCGTTGAAATCCACCATAACAAACTCGGTACCACTGAAAAGCAGATTGGAGTCCTCCATAGCAGACTCAGTACCACTGAAGAACAGGCGGAGAACTTGGAGACAGAAAGTGAAGGTAATTAGACCAGAATGATAGTTACTTGATTTACAATTCCTTCAGTTGAGCTCAGATATCTGTTCGTGATTTCATCATGTTATACTGTAGGCCTATGTTTGATCTAATAGGACATACATGGGCAACTGGCAGCCCGGGGGCCACATACGGCCCCCACTTTCACTTAATGCGGCCCGCAGGTTAATATCAGAATACTGATATATTATTGATTTCAGCTGTTATAGTTCCAAACGTGCAAACATGACCCACTATAATTACTTCAGTCGACTGTATATTAGTATCTTCTTGATGACTAGTGGCCTACAACTAGTCTCTTTTTTATGTCCAATGCATTTTGTGATTAAGTTCATAAAGTAAGAAGTAAAGTAACATAAGAACCTATACATGCATTTGAAATAAAATAAAATAAAAAACAAAACTTTTCAGGATACCAATTTAAAAATGAACAAACATAGCAGATCTACAAGCTCAAAACGCGCCGCTACTGCGACACGTTTTGAGCTTGTAGATCTGCTATTTTTGCTATTTTGACTGTATGCATTGTAGCCCTCTGGCATGTGTGTGAAAATAGTGTCCCTTTCCAGCTTCAAAGTTGCCCACCCCTGTAATGGGAGCAATGAGCATGTATGACTGATTGAATATGAACGTAGTAATGATTTAATATTCATGTTGTATTTGTTTAATATTCACATTGTTTAGATGTAATATTCATGTTGTATTGATTTAATATCGATACTTTGTTAATTTAATATTCATGTTGTATTGATTTAATATTGATATCGTGTTAATTTAACATTCATGTTAAATTCATGTGACTGACTGCCATTGAAAAACCCCGTAAGTATGTGTGTCAAATATCGTCACGGTCGTGTGAAAACCTCATGTGTCCAAAACAGTTCCTTTTCATTATTATCATTATTTTATTTCATTATTAAACCAATAAAACTAGTGAAAATACATGATCTACAACCTCGTTAGCTTATAGATCAGCTATTTTATGTTATGCAACATTCTAGGACGGACATCACCGGTAATTTACAACCGTGTCTGTCTGTCTGTCTGTCTGTCTGTCTGTCTGTCTGTCTGTCTGTCTCTGTGTGTGTGTGTGTGTGTGTGTGTGTGTGTGTGTGTGTGTGTGTATAGTCATGCACTAGGGATGCACAACAAAACAGAGGGAGTCCACACACACACACACACACACACACACACACACACACACACACACACACACACATGACACGTTTAAATTACATTTATTATTCTAAATTAAGTCAATAAAGGTAATGATCAAACATAAATGGGTATGAGGTGTGAACAAGTCAGTAATCAGTCATGTCTGCAGTGTATAGATGCGTGTGTGTTGTATAAAAGTGCAAGGGCACAAGCAGATCCTGCTTTCAGGGAGTCAATAGCTAATGTGAGCTGAGCAGGAGAGCTCGTTCAGACCAAAACACATATAGGGTTAAATCTGCCTTTTATCATACCCCTTCATACCTGCTTTAGTCGATTTTTTTCATAGCTGCCCCTGTTGCTAAATTTCGGCTGTAGATAGACTTTATTCTAGTGCGGTTATTTCTTTAGCTTCAAAGTTAGTATTTTTTTATTGGATTGTGTTTACACAACGTCCTGAGACCAACCAAAACGCTGTTTTGACCTCACAGGCACCCTTACTTGTCAAACAGACGAGAAGATCCCCTCCCTTTCTAGGCTCTCCTCTCCCTGCTCTGGTGCAGAGCAGAAGCCGTATATATATATATATATATATATATATATATATATATATCTTCGTTGTATCTCCAAGTTTCAAATTTGTATGTTCTTTCGCAAAGTAAAGCCCTGCTTCATCATAGAAGGCCGTCGCAACAAAAGTTGTGAAAACAGCGGATCTACAAGCACACAACGCCTCGCTGTGAGGCGTTGTGTGCTTGTAGATCGGCTGTTTTCACTCGTTTAAATCATTTAAAATGAATCGAACGGTTTTCATCGGACAACGACGATATATATATATATATATATATATATATATATATATATATACATATACATACAACTCAGCACAAAAAGAAAGGAAACATATTAATAATTAATTATATCTCCCCTTTAATAATACCAAATTGTATTGTGTTTTATATCATTAATGCTGATTTGTCACCTTTACAACGAGGTACAGCTTGTAAGTATCGGGCATTCGAGGCATGAGCTACACAGCCAAACGTGTGGGTAGCGCCCCTCCAAAAATGGTCAAAATGGACTGGCAGGCCTGCAATACTGTTCTTTTGGTGTTCACCTTTGTTAATTGGGGATTTGAATGATTGCACTCTCCCACAGTAATAAGGAAAGAAAAAAACAACAACACATATTGGCCATTTTTACACTTTGTTAATGTTAAGCTCAGTGTCATGGAAGCCCAAAAAGAGAGTAATGCCAGCAGCATTGCAAGCCATTTTGGCAAAATTCTGGTCGGTGCTACTCACACGTTTGGCTGTGTAGCTCATGCCTCGAATGCCCGATGCTTACAAACTGTACCTCGTTGTAAAGGTGACGCGGTGTCCCGCTCGCTTTAGCTCGCACATGACAAATTCCCATTCAGTGCATTGATAGCATTCGAAAGGGGTGGTGAGATTGTAGAACGCTATTTTCACAACAAATGACGCCATACATTGAAAATAACTACTCTCAAAAAAGAGTATAGCATTTCAATTTACAGTAAATATTGTACATGCATTAATTATCACGATCATTTTTTGTGCAATGCGTTTTAAATAAAGCCTGCATGAGGTAAGGCTCGAACTTTGGGACAGAAAGGCACACACCTTACCATCTGAGCCATTCCATCCACAGACTGTAGACAGAGAGAAAGGATTCCACAGATATGATTTGTCTTCCTTTATTTAATAATGCCAGCCCTTTAGAGAGAGGTGGACCACAGGGCCTTTTGACCAGTTACTGACCAGCTACAACCAACCTCTCAGACATTGTTGCTGTTTTGTCTTCTGTGTTGTATTTTATATTTGAATTAATGTCTGTGAACTCATTCATTCATTCATTCATTCATTCATTCAAGTGACCGAAGAGAGAGATTGCTTGAAGAGGACACTCTGTGGTTAGTGGGACATCACTGTTTTTTTCCTTCATTGCCATCTCACGATTTTCACTGTTTGGTCATTCATTTTTGAATTGACAAAAACGACGCTAACATTATTGTTTTGCCCTTAGAATCACATGGATTTACATTTGGTGATGGTCTCTGTTATTACATCTCTACTGAGACCAAGAACTGGCAGGAGAGCAGACAGTGGTGTCTAAACAGAGACTCAGACCTGATTGCCGTAAAGAGCAGAGAAAAACAGGTATGTGTGTGTGTGTGTGTTGTGTGTGTGTGTGTGTGTGTGTGTGTGTGCTGTGTGTGTGTGTGTGTGTGTGTGTGTGTGTGTGTGTGTGTCAGGGACGTGCTGGCCATTGGGAAAAGCGGGACAACTCCCGAACGGCCAGTTCATTCCCGGCCGGTCCAGGCCGGCCATTAGAATAAAAAATTAGAAAGAAATCGGCCTTCGTTCCATTTTGGGGGCTGGGTGGCCAACCAAGTAAATCGTCACTGTCGGGCAGAAACCTTGTATCTCCAAGGTTCAAAATTTGTAAAAAAAAATTCGCAAAGCAAAGCCCTGCTTCATCATACAAGGTCGTCCCACAAAAGTGGTGAAAACAGCAGATCTACAAGCACACAACGCCTCGCGGTGCGAGGCGTTGTGTGCTTGTAGATCGGCTGTTTTCACTAGTTTAAATCATTTTTAAAATGGTTTTGGACATACAAGGTTTCCACCCGACAATGACGAAATATAACTCATGTAATTGGCCCACTGGCTTGTCACTTGTCATGATGGCAAATCTTTGAGTAGCAGCAGCGCTATAGAGAGAGATCTCTCTCTATAGCGCGCAATGAGGGCCTCTACAACTCTTTTTCCCGGGCTGAATCAGGGGCCCAGCACGTCCCTGGTGTGTGTTCATTGTTTATCAGTGCCCTTTGTGGAGACATACAGTACATCTATGGTACAGTTTATTAACAACAGCGTTTCTGTCCAGGACTTTGTTGAGCATATAAACAAGCAAGTGTGGCTGGGTTTGACAGACAGAGACAGAGAAGGGTCATTCCTTTGGGTGGATGGATCACCACTGACCACACCAACGTAAGACTTCATTTTACCTTAATTCTTCCCCTTTTCATTTCCTTTAAACAGATTTACACTTTTTCGGAATAATTTTAAATGTTAAAATGCAAACCTACTACCCGCTTACGCTGTCTGTTTTCTTTTTTACTTCAGTGGTTCTCAAACTTTTAGGTCACAACATGATTTTTCCCCCCCTAAAACATGATGATCAGGTATTATGATTTTACAAAAAGTGTACAGAAAGGCCACACCCATTGTTCATTAAGTATGCCCAGCGTGGTTTAAGGAGAGTGGCGTCACACTTTGATCTCGCCGCAGACCGGAAGTGGCATCGCATGGAGCCTGTTCTCATTCTTAGCGAGCCTCTGCTGCTCTTCAGCCCCGTCCGCCCCCATTATAACCGAGGCATTTTCACTCGCTGGTAAGTAGACTAAATCACGTCTTTTTCCCGCTTTTAACTCTTTCTTCTCCAAGGTAGACAACATTATTAAAAGGGGGAAAAAAGACGTGATTTAGTCTACTTACCAGCGAGTGAAAATGCCTCGGTTATAATGGGGGCGGACGGGGCTGAAGAGCAGCAAAGGCTCGCTAAGAATGAGAACAGGCTCCAGTATGCTAGGCTAAGCTAGCTACTGTACTTTCATAGCTTTCCACGCTTACAATGGGAGTCAACTTAAGCATCGACTCATAACTCTCTCTTTCTAGGGGTGAGTATGCCTGATTAACCAAGCTGAAGTTAGCCACACCCACAGTGTTGGGTGTATGGTAAAAGGGGAGGGGATAGGTTTATGATGTCATTAAGTCAATGTGTTTTTCAATCAGGCCTTTTGACTCGGGGGCTTTCAGCTTTCAGGAAGAAACCAAAAATACTCAGGGAAGGCAACAATGTACATTATAACCCCACCCTGTGGTCTATAAGAGTAATGTTAACTCACATACAAAACAGGAAAAAAAGTACAAAACTTTGGCACCACCTCTTTAAACTTGTGGTGATATTTGAACCCACTTTCTGAGAAACAGTGATTTAGAGTGATTTCTATACTTCTCCATGCAGGTTCTGGCGTGCTAGTGAGCCTAATAACTCAGGTGATGAAGACTGCATTGGGTATTATGATGGGTCTCACCCGAGAGTTCATGGAATTGGATGGAACGACTTCCCGTGTTCTGTTTCTAAATACTGGATCTGTGAAAGAGTTCTGTGCTGAAATAATCATTTTCACAATGTATTAGTTAGCTGGTGTGTTATTATGGCTACATGATGGCTCTGTTTGCCTAGCCTGACTGCAAGCGTCAGACTCAATCACACACTTCACACCACCCACCAACAGGGGGTGGTGATGTGCGGACTGAAGTATCAGGCTACTGTTTGCCTGCGGTAGTTTGTCTGCATGGCTTTGTTTGTCTCCTTGTAATTCTTTACACAATATGCACTGTAGGCATTGCGTTACAATTTATATTCATATTTTCATTATTTAGTTCAACAAGGGGAGCCTAATGACTACAGAATTGGAATGCTTTGTGCTATGTAGCCTAGATCAATAAATCAGTTTTAAAACGTTTATTTTCCATTCCCATTTCCAACTTTCTTATCGAATAATGATGTGATTTACTTAGGCCTACTACTTACTGCACTTCAAGTTATGTTTTCACACGTTTAGGCTTGTGAGCTAGCACATAGCTGACAACAGATAGAACATGTATTGTTGTGTATTTTTATGTAAATGTTCCCCAGAAGTAATCTTACTGTAATTACTTTTCCATCAACAAGCCCTTTATGAATAAATATGAATAATGATAATTCACCTGTGTGACTGATTCTAATAGCTGCATGTTCCTCCAAACACACCTGATTTTAATAATCATTAAAAAGTAAACTACAATATGTACTGTATCTGAAAACATTTTAAGCCTGAAAGGAAACTGCGTGGGCTCGCAGCAAGTGGGGGTATAAATAGGGTTTGTATTGTAAAATCTTAAAATCTTGGAAAGATGTAAAATGCACGTGTTGGCATCAACAACTACTGCATAGTTGTAAAAGTATTCAATTTTCTTTAATAGCCAAATTATGACATATAGGTTCTGAAGTGGTTAATGCAATGTTGTATAAATAATAAAGAAACAAGACTAAAGAATTGGAGTAAACAGCAGAATGTTCCAATCCTTCATTATGTCCTGTATAAAATCCTTGAGTTTTCTGTGAGAAATCACAAGGGAAAACAGAGTAGTGTTGAATTGTGTCCTTGATCAAGACACCAAACCTTGCATGGATTCCTCCGCCATGTGCTTTGGATGAATGGACTATACAGACGTGCCGTTTCAAAACTTCACACGTCCTGCCATTGGCAAGAAAGACAGTAGATTTCCAGTGGATTTGGCAGAACATTGAGCTTGTAGATCAGCAGTAAATGAAAACATTTTAAAATTCATCTTGTCTTTTCTCTAATTACAATCTAAAACATGAACCCTATACTAGTGTCTTTTCTGTTATTGTGGGGAAAGCTTTAGCTGGAAATAGCTGATCAGCGAGTTAATGACAAAGCTGTGAGATTGTGGATCTGCCATTTCCTGCAAACATTTCCCCACAATAAGAATGCTGGGGTTCAAGTGGGCAATGAACAATGGGAGGGGAGAAACTCCAGGATGCCTGTATTGCCCAGACAGTCCAGGACAGGACCGGAGAGCTGGAGAGGAGAGTTGTCTTGTGACTGATCATACACACACACCAAGCTGCTCCTCAACATGGAACCCTGCCTCCTCACCATCCATCCTCTTCAGTAGACACACACCAACAGACCAAGGTAAATACCACCACTTTGGCTGCCTCGTATCATATAATCAGTATTTTTGGCATAAATCAGGGCTATTGAACACCCTTTACATCTGAGTGTTGGTTAGAATAATATTGAAACAATGGAAAGTAGTAAAAAGTGCTTGCTTGGGACAAAACCTCCTAACTCCACACTTTCTGCCAAACTAGCTAACTCCACCTGATTGGCCCTCGCTTTTTTCATAAATATGTGCTATTGAACACCCTTTACGTCTGTGTGTTGGTTAAAATAATATTGAACCAATGAAAAGTAGTAAAAAGCCCTTCGGCCAAATCCTCCTAACTCCACTTGAGCTCATTTGCCCAGCATCCAAACTAGGGAAAACAGCAGATCTACAATTTAGGAGGTTTCGGCCAAACAGCAGAGATATGCAGTTGATGTGGTTACTTTTCTAAGTACTTTGATAATGCTGTGACTGTTACAAGCTGATAAATGTGATAAATCTTAAAGTCATTTTCAGTCCTGCCACTCCGTTGGGATTATTGTGTGCTTTGCAACATAGATCTTTATCTGAATGGCTTTGTTGATAGAGGTGAAAATATATATATATTGTTGAACCACAAACAAGGCACACTATGCCTTGTTTTGGAACTGAGTGCACTTCAAATTCATAATTGAATATGAATATATTACTTTACTACTATAGATAGATAGATAGATAGATAAAATAGATAGGCCTAGATCAATGAACAACAGTACACAATAGCATACACCTGTATTACTATCTTGCACCTAAAAGAAATAACAAGACAAAGCTACATTATCTACATTAGCTACACAATCCTCACATTATCCCGCCTCAAACTAATTCTGAAATCACCACATTTTTATAGCCCAGCATGTCTGCCTATAGAAGATCCTCCTTTAGTGCTGCGCTCATGTAAGGTTTGACAACGTAAACCAGATGAACCTAAAAGCACAACATTAAAAAGCCAGAGTCGGATTTCAACAGATTGAACTGCAGTTTAAGTATCTGTGTCATTTTAGATTTGTGCTAAAAACACTATTTTATACTTTGGCTATTCAAGCTCCTATATGGGCAGGACCTATGGGCGGGTCACATGAGCTTGTAGATCTGCTATTTTGTATTTATTTTAAATCATGAATATTTGTACAAAACATTTTGAGATGGGGGTCAGAGGCCAAATACTGTACATAACTTTGGTGTGTGTGTGTGTGTGTGTGTGTGTGTGTGTGTGTGTGTGTGTGTGTGTGTGTGTGTGTGTGTGTGGGGGGGGGGGGGGGGGGGGGGGGGGGGTCCTTGACATATAAAACGTTGAGAACCACTGATATAGCGACATACGTTTTTCAAAAAGATATTTTTCCCCAAATGCAGCGAGAACAATAGGCCTTGCAAAGCTGGTGTCATACTGGGATGCCCCTCCCCAGGCAGCCTTTTTGACAGGGTAGGGGGATATATACTAGCTGCAGTATTGACACTTTTACTTAAGTAAAGAATGTGAGTAGGTAGGCCTATAACTTTTCCACCACTGCCCAAATGTAACCCCGACAGAGACCATGTCGCTGGGAGAACACGGCAACCACTCGGACAACGCCACGGAGGACTGGTACCTCCACGAGTGCATCTTCCACCTGGGCGAGGAGGCGCGGCGCATCACGCTCTTCCTGCTCTACCTGGCGGGTGTTCGTGGCGGGGCTGCTAGGCAACGTCCTGGTGCTGTGGGTCAACTGGCGGCGGGCGGCACCGCGCGGCCCGGCGGCGTCCTCTTCTGCGTGGTCAACATGAGCCTGTCGGACCTCATGATGGTCCTGGTGCTGCCCTTCTTCATGATGGAGGTGACGGTGGGAGACGTGTGGCTCTGGGGACACTTCCTCTGCAAGGTGCTCTTTTAAGAATTATTGAAGGCTTTAACCAGGGAAAAACAGCAGATCTACAAGCTCGCAGCGCGGCACTGTGTGCCGCGTTGCGAGCTTGTAGATCTGCTATTTTTGAAAAAGTCGTGAAAATGTGTGCAAATCTTTGAATATATGTATTTTCAAAGCAAACGTTTGTAACTCAAAGTCTGCTTCTGGGTGGTCCCTGGAACTAAATATTTTAAGATGGGGGTCCGTGGCCAAATACATATCATTTTGGGGGTCCTTCACATGAAAAGGTTTGAGAACCACTGACATAGTAGTCTCTCAAGAACAGACTAACTGAGCTCCAGTTGAGTGAAAAGGACCTTTTCTTTGACGATGGCTAAGCCAGATTGCTGACATAGATAGCTTTTTCAAAAAACCTTAGCAGGATTCAAAAGACACTTATAGAATCGGGTCAAAATTCTAATTTTCATGATTTTTCAAAAATATCAGATCTACAAGCTCAAAAAAATCAAAAGATCAAATCAAATCAAAAAATCAAAGATTGCATGGTCATGATTCACTGCAATCCTGGATGGCTTGGTTCTGGGCTTAACATAATTGTTATAAATATCTTTGTAAAAGTCTATGGGGAAAATTAATGGGAGATTTTAAGATGCTCTATTGTACGTCGCTCTGGACAAGAGCATCTGCATATAAACTTACATCTTACATCTTACACCCAACTGTCATTTCTCTCCCCCCCCCCCCCCAAAAAAAAAGGTCTCCAACCTCGTTTACATGCTCAACTTCTACAGCAGCTCCCTCTTCCTGGCCCTGATGACCCTGGAGCGCTACCTGTCCCTGACCCGGCCCTCCGCCGCCTGCTTCCCGCCGGCCGACCGCCGGCGCCGCTGGCTGCTCGGCGGCGGCCTGTGGCTCTTTTCCTTCCTGCTGGCGCTGCTGGAGAACGTGCACGTGGACCTGGTTAGTAAGTAGTTTCTAAAGGTGTGTAATAATATGTACTAAAAGGTTGAAATTCAACTCTCGGGGGAAACTGATTTGTGTTTGTGTCCTGTTAATTTACTATGCAGGAAAAAAAGACAAAAAATAAATATGCTTTAAGTAGCATGTGAGGGATCAAACTAGAGGCTTTTCATGATGATGAATCCAAAAAACATTCCATGGGCTAAAATCAGTTTTTTTTTTATGAGGTTTCCCCCGAGAGTTGAATTTTGACCTTTTAGTACATATTATTACACACCTTTAGAAACGCATTGGTGAAGAAATTTCTTGGTAACGATTTACTTCGCAGACTGGTCTAAATATCTTATAAAACCCCCTTACTAGGTGGAGTGGGACGGGCACTACTGCTACCTGATGCCGGAGCACGGCCACATCGAGTGGTTCAAGCTGTTCTTCTTCCTCAACCTGGCGTGCCAGTTCCTGGGCCCCGCCGCCGTCATCGTCGCCTGCAACGCCCGCGCGGCCCGCGCGCTCCGCCAGGCCCCGCCGGACGTGCGGGAGCGGCACGGCGGGCTGCGGGAGGCGCGGCTGGTGCACGTCTACTCGCTGGTGTTCGTGGCGTGCTGGCTGCCGTACCACCTGGTGGTCGTCCTGCTGATGGTGTCCTACTACGGAGATTACTACGGCTGCCGGACGCTGGACGCGCTCTACTTCCTGTACGGCGTGACGCAGAACCTGTCGCTCTTCCACTGCGTGGCCAACCCCGTCCTCTACAACTTCCTCCGCGAGGGCTTCCGCCGCGACCTGGCCGGCGCCGTGGCGAGCTATGTGCCCCGCGGGGTGGAGGAGGTCGCTGCGGTTCAGACGGCGGCGGCAGCGGCGGGGTCCCCGGTCGAAGGCGGCCGGCGCCGGGCGGGGGAGAGAGGGCTGCGAGCGGAGCGACATGAGCACCAGCCACTCAGATGTTGGATCTTAACCACTTTAAAGGCCCTTTCCCACTGGGCACGATAACGATAAAGGTAACGATGTGTCAGCGTTCACATCAATTATGACGGCTTTATCGTTGTGGTGTGGACGCTGCCATCCACTTCAATTGAAAACTATATTTTTTATCGTTATCTTTGTCGTTTTCGCGCACAGTGGGAAATGGCCTTTAACCTGTGTTTACCCCAAGCAATGGGTCACGACTCAAGTAAAAATCCCATTTTCTTTTCCAACATAAAAGATAAAGAAACATGATTTTAAAAGATTTTGTAATAGAAATAAAACGACAAAACAAACAAATCTAAGAAATTCCATAATTAAAAAAACTATATCATTAGTGAAAATTGCAGGTCTACTAGCTTGTAGATCTGCTGTTTTCACTAGTTTGGATTCAGGGCAAACATCTCATTTTAAGAAAGTTTGGGAACCACTGCTTCCAAATTGAGACCTTTTTTCTTTACCTTATTATTCCATGTTTTTGTTCAATTTCTTGTAATTCTTCTGATGTGGTGCTTCATAGGTGACAGTGACACACAATAGACAAGCTATACTACATGGTGTCATAGAATTTTGTTAACGATAAAATGATATTCTTTTAATATCCGAGTTATTCCAAATTGATAGATTGACTCGACTATAGTGTTCTGATGGCATGTGGCTGCTAATGTTATACTGGGTGTGTAAATTTAGGTCAAAAGAGAGAGAGAGAGAGAGAGAGAGAGAGAGAGGGAAAAAAAGAAAACAGTTTACGCATGCAGCACACGATCCGGCAGACCGGCACCTATTCATTGACAAATGAAGCACTGCAGTGGCGTCAGTTCAGAAAAAGCTAAGGTATGGCAAATGCGCGCGAAGCAGTCATGTTGCCAAACCTTAGCAACAGGCATGATACATTTATTTTAAGAAGTACATTTTATTTTTCCCCCCCGTTTCTACGGTTTCTTGGGCTGGCTATGGCAGGCTGGAACGGTTGTTGAAGTGCAGCTAAACTTGACATGTTGGTAAACGTGCCACAATTAACAAAATGCACCTGTGCAGCTGACATACGGAACCTGGGAATATACCATTTTGTCAAGATGGGGAGAATAAAAGTGTGGAGAATATAATTATAATACTTGATAAAGTGACCATTTTATTAAATGTTTTAATTTGTAGTTATTTTACTGTAATTTAACAACATAATAAACCAGCACATAAAAGTAACTTTTATTTTCCCACTGGACCCAGGGTATGGCAGCTGCATACCCCTGCCATACCCAATTGACGCCCTTGAAGCACTGAACCGAGCCTGTATATAGTGTGTGGAAACACTATGTTTGCTTAGTTCTCGGAGTGGGAAAAAGAGGCCATAACAATGTGCTGTAGTGGCAGTTCACTATATCTGGCTTCTTGTGGCCTTTAGTGAGGAAGTCCAAGCCGATCCTGTGACTTCCATTTCAGCCATGATGCCAGAGGCTGAGCTGCTTCTTTCCACTTCCAGCAATGTGGACGGACTGATAAGAAGAGGGAGAGAGAAGGGGGGTCTGGGGGGGACAAGAGTTCAGGGTTCTGCCCACACCTGCCGTAGGGGCGGCATAGCTCAAGGGGTAGAGAAACCGTTATTAGAGCACGAAGGGTTCCCGAAGTGTTCCCAGTTCGAATCCGGGCTCCCCCTGAGTTAATGTCGAAGGGTCCTTGGGCAAGACTCTGAACCCCTAATTGCTCCCGGTGAGCAGGTTGGTACCTTGCATGGTTTCCTCCGCCACCGGTGTATGAATGTGTGCGTGAATGGGTGAATGTAATGCACAATCTATGTAAAGCGCTTTGGATAAAAAGCGCTATATAAATGCACCATTTACCATTTACCACTCTTCTTAAAGGACCTACACCATGAATTTTCACTTTTTCTATTTTAAAACCTTTTTTTGGGGTCCCACTGGCACCTTCTATCCTCACAAAGTCCTATTTCTGACCGTTGTGTCTTTCTCTGGTTTTGGGCAGACAGAGATGAAAAGCTTTCCACGGGTTCTCAGAACAGTGCTGTTCTGAGAGTTGACGAGAGTGACGTCACTCTCGGATTCCCGTTTTTTTTTCAGAGTAAAAAAATTTTTTTTTTTCAAAAAATCTTTTTTTTCAAAACTTTTTTTTTTCAAAACTTTTTTTTTTCAAAAAAATGCAATGCAGAGTCAAAAAAATTTTTTTTTTCAAAACTTTTTCAAAAAACTATTTTTTTTTCTGGAAAAACCCCACTAGATGCGCCCCTGAGCAAACAGAGGCCGTTTTGGTATTGCAGCTGGAGAGCCTCATTATAGTAGAGGTAGAACAAACAAAAAGAATGGTCAGAGTGTTTTTTGAGGGTTAAAACCTGTCTAAGACTCAATTTTGAGCATATATTTATACAAAAAATATACTTTTAAAAGCATGGTGTAGGCCCTTTAAACCCTCTTCAACAGGGGGTCCAGGGCCTCAGATTCACTAAAGGGGGGCCACCAAATCTTTGTGAGATAGGATAATGTTTTTACATTAACCACTTGAACCCTGCATCCCTGTTCTGAGGAGAACATACGTCAAAAGTAACAGATCTACAAGCTGCGAGGCTTTGAGAGCTTGTAAAGTCTCTAGCAAAGGTTTGGTGCAGAGGGAAAAAAGAGCAGACTAAATACAGAGTGAAAGGTCAATCAAGCTTACTAAGTATGAATCCAGACTAATTATAGTGCTGTCAAACAAGTCTATGAATCTATCTATGCAATCGATGCAACAGTTTAATCTGCAACACAATATTCAAAATGTAGTGGGCGGTCCCTGCTTCATCTCTCTCTCAGCTAAGGGGTCCTTGGCTTCTTACAGAAATTGTCATGAGTTGCAACTTGGATTGCTTTTTGCCCCCCCCATCTACACCAAGTCTCTTCACCGAAAAAAGGCTGATCTACAAGCTCACAAAGTCACAATAGTAGATTTTGGCGAACGTTCTCCTCGGAAATTGGAATGCTGCTATTCACGATTCCACACCTGCCACCCAGGTGTGGAATTCCTTGACTACCTCCCTTAAAACATGTAGCTCGCTGGCATCCTTCAAAACTGCCCTGAAAACTCACCTTTCAGGAGGCCAGAGAAGAAGGTAGTTATCATTTCTCCCATAGACACGCGAGAAGTTAACCCATTTAGACTGGGAACGCATTATTACATGGTATTTTGTGCTTTAACTATTGAAAAATAGCAGATATAGATCTGCTATTTTTGAAAAATCGTGAAAAAGTATTTGAAAAACATGTTTCTATGTCAGTGGTGCTCGAACCTTTTCATTTGAAGGACCCCCAAAATGATATGTATTTGGCCACGGACCCCCATCTCAAAATATTTACTTCCAGGGACCCCCTGAGCAAATTTTTAGTTACAAATGTTCGCTTAAAAAATACATATGGTATTCATTTTCATGACTTTTCAAAAATAGATCTACAAGCTGCAGCAGTATTGACTTAACACTTTGATGAAGTGAGCGAAGGGCCACACATAGGACAATTGAGATGAAACTTGGAATTGTTGAAGTATGTTAAAATGAATTTGGTAGACATGACACATTACTTTTCAAAAAGGTTTTTGTTATAGATAAAAGAAGAAGAAGCGCTACGTGGGTCCGTGAATGATGAATACGCTGTAAACAGGTGCTCTTCGGAGAGGGTATCTGAATATTAGGACAAAAACTTTAGTTCCATTCCGTAGTAACAAAAATGTTCAAAGGTAAGGTGGGGAACAAAAGGGATCCAAGGCAGCTGGACTAAAGGGCTTTGTTCATGGGAATTGTCTTCCATGTTTCACCCAACCTTTGGGCAGACAAATGGGACTGTACAATGGTTTACAGCCAGAAAGCTGTGTTGCTTTTTGTGCAGCCTACCTCAGGGGTCTTCAACAGGAGGTCAGGGACCCCTAGGGGGTCCGCAGAGCTACTATAGAGGGGCACCAAATCTTGTGTGATTAGATTTTAAAAATATATTTTTTAATCTAATCTAATATAATCTTAAAGTGTCACTTCACTGTCATCTCGCATCCCGAGACCCCCCGAAATTCATGTGCCGATCCCCCTGAGGGGTCCCGACCCACAGCTTTGAGTATCCCTGGTCTATAGCTGACCATGTGGTCACCAGGGTGAGAGTCAGGCCAGGTCACACAAGGTCACCCAGGGCCGGTTCCTGGCATAAGCAACATAAGCGGCCGCTTAGGGCCACAACCAATAAGGGAGCCACATCACAGGAAGAAGATATTTTTTAAACATAGTGTTACATTATGTCATGTATCCCCTATCCAAAAACTAGCGTTATTATTTTAATATGCGCTCCCCTTCCTCCTTCCTCATAATCCCAAACTTCACTCTAGGCCTGGCTGCCTGTACTTGATTCATGTACAGGCAGATTCACCCCTCACTAACGGATGCGCGCGTACGCGCGCATCCGTTAGTGAGGGGCCACCTAAAATAATCTTGCATAGGGCCACTAGAGTCCTAGAACCAGCACTGAGGTCACCGTGTGACAGAGGACAGAGTGCAGGGACGTTTGTGTTGGCCGAGCATCACATCAGCTACAGATTAATGGCATGTCTCCTGTTTCCAGTGCTGGACGGACATATAGTCTAATTCTACGCTCAAGTAAATAAGTATATCACAAGTACAAGTTACAAAAGTACATTTTCAGAAATGGTCAGATTTTTTTCTTTAATTTATTTAACATTTTATGTCTTTATATTGGAAATTGCTGATCTACAGTATAAGCACCACAAGCTTGTAGATCATCTATTTGCACTATTTGAAATAGGGCTTACGGGCATAATATTGATTTTGTACGTTTCGGTCCTAGAGATGTCGTCCAAAGTGCAATGAAATAATAATAATAAAATAAATGCTCTTAAATGGTGTTATTTTTATTTATGGAAAACCTTTACATTTTGAGGGATGGGAGATTGCAGAATTCCAGTATACAGAAGTAGGCCTACACTGCTGATATTGAAAAGAACATGGTTTTATAATTTGTAGTGGATAGTGAGTATATATGTGTACCCCGGTACTTAAAGTACAAACAACAGAGCAACTTTCACTTGAATACAATTTGACCAGAAATCGAGTACTGGGGCTTGAGTAGGCCTACTTTGTCCGCCACTGTCGCTCGTTCTCTCCTCATCCATCCTGCTTGATTTTCATTGTTTAAAGACAGTCATTCTGTCTTTTCCCAAAGCAGCAGGAAGGAGTAGTCAGCACAGAATGACTAATTCTAGGAAAGTTGAAGGAAGAGCGGTCCCTGAGGCCCACCGTGTTCTGTGTGAAAGTCTGAGTAAACACCATCAACAATGGTGTCAGCACTATTAGCAGAGCAGTAAAGCTAATATTATTACTGCATCAGCACTGGTACACGACTCATTCACAAAAACAAGAGCAAAACAGACTTGCGTGCGTGCATGCATGCATGTGTGCGTGCGTGCGTCAACTTCGGTCAATTATTTCTCCCCTTAATAAAACCAATTGATATTGTATTTTATATCACTTCTATCGTTGATTAGTTTACACCTTTAAGTAAGGATTTGAAAGGATCAGGAAACACAGCAAAATGTGTGTGCAGCGCCCCCCCAAAAACCCTGCAACATTGTTCTGTTGGCATTCACTTTCGTTATGAGCTTCAAGTGCTGGCAGGTGTGTGCCAGTCACAGGTGTGTGCCAGTCACAGGTGTGTGCCAGACACAGGTGTGTGCCAGTCACAGGTGTGTGCCAGTCACAGGTGTGTGCCAGTCACAGGTGTGTGCCAGCAGGGACGTGCTGGGCCCCTGATTCAGCCCGGGAAAAAGAGTTGGAGAGGCCCTCATTGCGCGCTATAGAGAGAGATCTCTACAGCGCTGCTGCTACTCAAAGATTTGAAAAAGAAGTGACAAGCCAGTGGGCCAATTACTGTACATGAGTTATATTTCGTCGTTGTCGGGTGGAAACCTTGTATGTCCAAAACCGTTTGTTTTGTATTTATCATTTTAAAAATGATTTAAACTAGTGAAAACAGCCGATCTACAAGCACCCAACGCCTCGCACCGCGATGCGTTGTTTGCTTGTAGATCAGCTGTTTTCACTACTTTTGTGCAATGGCCTTGTATGATGAAGCAGGGATTTGCTTTGCGAAAAAATGTATACATTTGAAACTTGGAGATACGAGGTTTCTGCCCGACAGTGACGATTTACTTTGTTGGCCGCCCAGCCCCCAAAATGGAATGAAGGCAACAGATTTGTGCAGCAGCAGCCACAAGCTCTAGACTGTGGAGGGACTTTCGTGGGAAAAATGTTATCAGATATTTCATAACGTCAAAGATCAGAGGACACTTTACAGCAGAGAAACAACCAGGCCACATGGATGCTGATCACAAACACATATTTTGGAATTGCTCAAAAATTGTCAAATATTGGGATGATATATGGTCAGTAATAAAGAAGATAATAAAATACGAAATACCGAAAACAAGTGTGGTACTGTATCTAGGGAACTTGACACAGGAAAACACACGTGGAGAGGACATTTATCTGATTAAGGTGCTATTGGCAGCCAGCAAAAAAGCAATCACAAGATTGTGGTATAAAAGTGACCCTCCGAGTTGTGAGCTGTGGCTGTGCATTGTGGAGGAGATATGTGTGATTAACCTCGCCTCACCAGGCTTTAAAGCCTGGTATTCGTTTACTAAACAGGTTGGTTGATCCGGTATAGACCGGATGATATCTTACGTCATTTTGTATTCAAAACGGACTACACTTTGGCCGGAACTACCGACCGGAATCAGTTTTATTCCAGTTAGCGCATGCGCAAAACCAGATTAAAACTGATTCCGGTCGGTAGTTTCTGCCAAAGTGTAGTCCGTTTTGAATACAATATGACGTGGGACGTCATCCGCTCCCGACCGGATCAAAAGCCCGAAATTGGAAGCGATCCCAGGCTATGTGTGATGGAGAGATTTACACGCAAGCTCAGGTTACAAGAAGAACTATTTTTGGAGAAGTGGGGAAAATGGACTGTGTATAACACCCAACAGGATGACACCACTGATAACTAACTGTGAAACGGACTGAAATGAGACATTTGAAATGATAACATTGTAAACCCTGTACTGAGATGCATGTGAAAATCTGCAAAAAAAAAAAAAAAGTAAAAAAAAAATATATATATATATGTGCAACAGGACAACTGGAAGCTGCTGGTGTTCCAGCATGAAGTCAAAGACCCAGAGCCCGGATCATCACACAGGTCATCAATATGGCCGTAAACAGACACATGGCAAGACTTGCCCTTGACCGTGGGCATTATAATGTTCTTATTTTGAACACCAAGACCCCACTGCTGAATGTCATTGAATGTCAGTCTCCAGGTTCTCTTCAGACTATGACACCTATGGCACACTAGGATAGACGTTTTTTCAAGGACCACCATAACTCTGAGAGAGTCACAGACCACCAGGCACGTGCATATTTTCTTTTCTTTTCTTTTCACCTGATGCAGAGATGTCAAGTGCCCTTCCACCTCGTTAACCTTGCAGCTGCAAACAACTGTATTTGAGGCGGCCAGAAAGCATGCTATGAATATGATAGCTACATTTCTGGTGTGAAATGGCACAAGGGACCCTTGTGCTAAAAAAAGACCACCAGGCCCGCGCAGAAGAGCCTTTTGCGCACCTGCCCACTCAGTCCTCTGACCTCTGCTGAGTCCAGACCTCAACCCAATTGAAAAAATGTATAAAATGCCTATATGTGTTGTTTTTCCTTATACTGTGGGAGAGTGCAATCATCCAATCCACCTAGCAACTCAAAACAAGGGTGCATACCAACTGAACAATATTGCAGGGGATTTTTGCAAATTTATTTTGGGGCGTTACCCACACATTTGCTGCTCATTCCAATAAATGCACTATCCTTACAAGCTGGACCCCCTCATTGTAAAGGTGACTAATCAACGGTAAAGATGATATAAAATACAATACTGATTGTCAATATTAAAGGGGATAAATAATCAAAGTTTTGGTGGGCAGTTTTGCTTTTACTGATGTTATTTGTTTCATTTCAGTTCAATCTCACGCGCTAAAGCTCAGGTTAAGGTTACGTTTGACCTCTGAACAATAAATGGAAACAACTTGATGAACGATCATGATTTACTTTATTTGGGGTTTCCTTGAGTGAAAACTGTCATTAACATATAGGATCATAATGCCTCTTTAAAGTTGATAGCCTACTACAGTAAGTTGTAGGCTATATTATAACGAATGTCACTGAAAGCCTAACCACATTAGAAACTAGAAACTATTAAGAGAAATAAGCATGAAAAATGTGAACCAAACTGAATAATCCAACATTATCTCAGAATTAGTTGGGTTCCACCATTGCAGTGTAAACAGCACCATCTAGTGTCACCTCCTGTTGGTACAGGGACACAGAGCACAAACAATGGGACATATCAATAAATGTCAGTATGAGATTTAAACTGTTAAATGGTTTCATTAAAAATAAACTATGTGATACAGTTACTTTGAATATTGTCACTGTCAGGTGGAAACCTCATACCCCCAAAACCAACTACTTTTCATTAAGTGCAAGTGCAACATACATTTGCATTCTTAAACCCCAGGAACCATATTCTGGGGGAAACTTTCGGATGTGAGCTTGTCGACCTGCTATTTTATTCTAAGATATTTAATGAGTGATAACTGAAAAGCCACTAGTATAGAGCAAGGGTTCCCAAACTTTCCAGGCCGTGCACTAAAAGAATCATATTTGAGCTGGGGACTGGGGAGTGCATGGGTACATCCCATGCATCCTGACAGTGCTTGGAATTATAGGAGTTGAGGCATTACAATTAGTTTGACTTATTGGTTCCACAATTAAATGTGAAAATAGCCAAACTTGTAAGAAATAGATTTGCACACAGTAGCTCCATTCAAAGGTTTTTATAGACATCCTCCTGAGTGACATTTAGAGGAGAAAGCTCTTCTTCAGACTCCAATGACTGTGATGAATTGGGTTTTGAAGTGTTCAGTCAGTCAGTGGTTCCCAATGTTTTTTAGCTCAAGGCCCAAAAGAGAAATTAGATGATACGAATAGCAAATCTATGAGCTCAAAACACGTCGCTTCACGCCACGCCACGTTGTGAGCTTATAGATCTTATAGATCTGCTATTTTCTCTACTTCTTAAACATTATATATTTTTATTTTTAATGGAAATTATTCAATTTTTTTAATTTATGAAATACTTTACAAAATGTTAGAATTGAATTTTGAAATAGTTTTTAATAATTGTTTTAATTGATGAAAAGTTGTGATTGTTTTTTTTTGTGTCTTGAATCTTTTGAAATAATTATATATATTTTAAATGTAGGAATAAAAAAAACAAAAGGGGATATTTACTCGCAACCATAAAAACTGGTCCACGACCCACTGTTAGGGAACCAGTGCTGTAAGTGATACTGCACTAATCTGTTCTTGAGGTAAATCTTTATCTGCTATATCGTAGTTACTGCACTTTTATATCTATTTCTTGCCCTTTGATCTTGTGTGCTTTTGGATTCAGCACCTGCCTTTAAAGGGTCTGTGTGGATGTGTCCTGAGTTAAGTTGTTAAACTGATCAGTCAATTCAAGGATTAGATTTTTGTATCCTTCTTTAAAATCAATGTAAAATGTTCTCCCGTTTCATGTGAATGTATTTCTCAGATTCCCCAGAAGAAATGAAAGTGTAAAGTGAATACTATAAACAATTCAGTTAAAACAAATCATTGTTTAGTCAAGCAACATTTCAAAAGAGCAACGTGACATATTTACACACACAATACCTCCAAGTAAGCTGTTTTAATATATTATTATGGTGTTATCATTTTATTAACAGTGATTCAAGTGACAGCAGGATTCATAGTCTACCTCAGCCATTCTGGTTTCATAAAACTAATGTAATATTAAATATACTGACCTCTGCTAACAATCATATTATAACATGTCATTCTTTATGATGTCATAAAGAGATTGTTGTGTTGATTCTATATTAGGAAATAGACAGTGTAAAAAGTACAGTGCAGTTCAAGTGCAATACAAGAGTACAAACACTACTGATGATGCATCCTAAACGACAACACACACACTAACGCATGTGCCTGCCCTGCACAAAGGAAATCAACATCTTATCCTGTGTTTCTTAAACCAAATAGTCTGATACATTTTAAAGTATCTCAATGTTTACTAATGAGATAATTACATTTCTATGAATCCCCTAATATTAATTACCACTATTGTTGGCACCAGTATTATTACTAATATGATTAATACATCACCATCACCATCACCATCATCATTATCATCATGTTTAACAACATGGTTCCAGAGTTACACTGATCTTCCATGGTAACATCTTCAGAGGGAGAGTACGACTAGTGTGAATGAATGGAAAGAGTGTTTCAGTGAAAGTGTGTGTGAAGGTGTGTATGTGTGTGTTAGTATCAGGATCAGAGAAGGACAGCTTTCCTTTGTTCCAGTCCAGCTGGACTCTGATCTTCTTGGGGTTCTGCTTCACTGAGAGGACAGTGACTGACCCTGTTGAGGAGTATGCTTTGTATTTACCTTCATGTAAATATATGCACCAGTTTTGACCCCCTCCCTGTCCCTTCCTCTGATAAGACTCTGCTAACACACCCAGTCCCCAGAATGTGCTGTCTCCAACCTCAACATCCCAGCTGTGAGTCCCAGAGTTAAAGCCCTCAGAGCCCAGGACAAGGGGAAAGTGGTCAAACCTCTCTGGGTTGTCAGGAAGCTGCTGTCTCTCTCCACGTCTCACACTGGTCAGATCATCAGACAGGATGAGTTCTGGATGGGCAGTGTTGGGGTCCAGAATGACAGGAGTGTAGGAGACAATGTCCTTCATCTTGTCCCAGACTCTGAAGGTCAGGTTCTTCAGGTGTTTGGTCTCGTCTATCAGTGCTCCTGAGACCGGCTGTGGGTCCTGCAGTGTGAACTGGACTCTTTCCACTGTGGTCTTGTAGTTCTGCAGGAATGAGATGTGTTCAGCTCTCAGATCCTCCTCTATGGCTCTGATTGTGTCTGAAAGGGTTGATATGTCTCTGTTCAGACCCTCAATCTTCTCCTTCATCATCTGAGTCTTCTGCTGCTCTTCCTCCCTCAGTGCAGTGATCCTGGCCTCCTCTTCCTTTTGTAGAAACTGATGCATCTTCTTATACTGTTCCTTCATCTGCATCTCTGTGTGCCGGGCCCGGACCTTAATCTGTTCTGCTGTTTGATCATAGTTTGTTTTAACTTTATTAAAGACCTTCAGTTTCTCCAGTAAAGGTTTCAGTGATTTCTGGACTTTCTCCTTGTGTTCCGGTGCAGCTTCATCGATGGGTCTGAATCTGTGGTTGATGTGTTTTTTAGAATCCCGACACACAAGACACGCTGGCTGTTGACATTCCAGACAGAACAGTTTGAGTTTCTCAGCATGCAGACTGCAGAGAACCTCAGACCCTGTTGAAGCTCTCTGATGTCTCTCCTGTATGAAGGCCTCACACAGGTTCTTCAGAGCCAGGTTTCTGGGTGGATCCACTGAATGTCTCTCCTTACAAACTGGACATTCTTTTATTACCTTCTCTCTCCACCATTCCTGCAGACAGGCTTTACAGAAGCTGTGGCTACAGGACAAAACAACAGGATCTATAAAGATGTCACAACACACAGGACATGAATAATCCTCTTCTGGGCGAGATGCGTTGGAAGCCATTTGGTCTCAGTGTGTAGCTTCAAATACGCTGCTCAAGCCAGGAAATCAGCCAGTCAGTGGTGGTAACTCTCCCTCCTCTAGAATGTTCCCTGAAATGTACTTTCACCGTGAATCGTGGTTCTTGTCATAGTCCATTCAGCTTACAGAGTCAGCAGCAGGTTCCAGTGGTCTGGGTCAGTATTCCCTCCTGTAGCTGTGGAAAGACAGTCTGTCCTCCTCACTGTAATTGTGTTTGATCTGAAGGTGAATCTTATGGTCTTATACTGTATGAATCTGGCAACGTCTGGGTGGAGCTTTGCCACACAAGGAAATTCCTTCATATACTCTGTGCCTCAAGCCATCAGGTTGTCAAACAAGTCATCACTTGCATGGCATTTATGGGAAAGTAGGTTAGATCATGGACACGCTGTGTGTGTGTGTGTGTGTGTGTGTGTGTGTGTGTGTGTGTGTGTGTGTGTGTGTGTGTGTGTGTGTGTGTGTGTGTGTGTGTGTGTGTGTGTGTGTGTGTGTGGTTATGTGTTTATTGTCTCAAACGAAACTGTGACTGTGTAGGCTAAATATTAACTCTTACACACACTGACAACAGAGACAGTCCTGCTCATCAGGGGCAGTCAGTGGTTCAGTGTGTTGTTATATTCTCTACAGTGGTTTTCAAAGTTTTTGTGGGCATGATGGAAAATGTACTTCTAGGACAGGGGTCTTCAACAGGGGGTCCTCAGGGGGTCCACCACATTTTTGTGTGAGGAGGAACAAAAGCCGGAAGTATTTTCTGTGAAAATAGCTGAAGAGGAGAATCCTCCTGGGACTAAAACTAACACTCTGTACATGCTGGGGTAAAGACATGGTTCTCTGCTACAATGTATTAGTTACAGAATGGTGCAGACAGAGACATAGCAGAGAGCATAGTATTAGTTGTATTAGTTACAGAATGGTGCAGACAGAGACATAGCAGAGAGCATAGTATTAGTTGTATTAGTTACAGAATGGTGCAGACAGAGACATAGCAGAGAGCATAGTATTAGTTGTATTAGTTACAGAATGGTGCAGACAGAGACATAGCAGAGAGCATAGTATTCGTTGTATTAGTTACAGAATGGTGCAGACAGAGACATAGCAGAGAGCATAGTATTAGTTGTATTAGTTACAGAATGGTGCAGACAGAGACATAGCAGAGAGCATAGTCGTAGACTCTGAATCTGGGCGCTGGCTTCACATGGTTAGTTATTCACCTCATTAACATATCACATGAGTTCATGTCATACAATCATTGGTTACAACCATTTCCTAGTATGTTATGATTGGTTATGACTGGTTCTCCTGTTTCAGACAGCCTCTATAACCACGTGTTCCCATTCACGTGCATGCAAGTGTGTTCATGAGGAGCGAGCACATGACTGTTTTGGCACTGTTAAGTACATTTAATATTTTCTATTGTGAGTTTTGTTCCTTCTCCCCAGAATGATCATCTGTTCTCCCCACATTCCAAACCTTTAACTCCCAGAGATGAGTTGGTTCTCTGTTGTACAGTATATTGGAGTGAGAGCTAACTCTATAACTTTGTAGGATTAAAGATTATAGCCTCTTCATTCATATCCTCTACACTGTAATACACCTTAAAACTGCACTATGCTACTTTCCTCTTCTGTCCCGGATTTGAACCCGGTCTCTTGCATATGTGCTGTACTTTTTTACCATTGAACCATTATCTCAATAGTAAGCCGGCCTGCTTGCTCAGGGGATAAATTGAATCTTGGTCATCAGGTCAGACATTGTGTCAGATCCTGTGTCTTGGTGAGTCAAGATCTTTGACACCATTTTAATGTCTCAATAGAAGAACAGGGAGAAAAAACCTATCCAAAATATTGTATTTAACATACTCTACGATACAGATTGGAGAAAATAACATTTTATTCATAAAAAGAAAAGTTACATAATGCCGCTTGGCATGAATCCAAGTTATAATAGAGAGGATAATGTGAGAATAAAAAATAATAAAAAACATTCATTAACACAACACTAATCTCTGTAAAGCTGTCTATGATATGTATGAAAAAGTTTAATCTGCAACACAATTTCATACAATATGTAGTGGGAGGTCCCTGCTTCATCTCTCTCTCAGTGAAGGGGTCCTTGGCCTGAACAACCTCAAAGACCCCTGTTCTAATGTATAGAATGTGACTGTATTTGGACACTTTCTTGCACAAAGTACTGATATAATACATGGCTTGTATAGTTGTATGTTGTATAATAATTTGTGGTTGACACACCTGGGCTTGTTTCAAGGCAGACCAGTGTTCCTCTTTGGGAGACACTGGTGTAGACAACACTAACATGATGTCCATGTTCTAGTATTTTAAATCAACTAATGATGTTGTTTATGACTTGGTGTGGAAGGGACCTACAGTAGCTGTGTAGAACAGAGGTTGTATGAGCTGCATGTTTAACCTACACCACTGATATCTATTGAACAACCCTACACCTTCCCTGACACTAGAGGGAGCCAACAGCACACAGGGTGAGGCTGAGGACTGGGAATATTTGAACACATTTTATACTTGTTTTTACCACTTAAACCATATTTACTTTGATATTTGTCCCTCAGGGCTCTATTCTTGCCCCCCTGCTTTTGGCCATCGTCTTCACTGTGAGTGTGTGTGTGTGTGTGTGTGTGTGTGTGTGTGTGTGTGTGTGTGTGTGTGTGTGCGTGTGCGTGCGTGTGTGTGTGTGTGTGTGTGTGTGTGTGTGTGTGTGTGTGTGTGTGTGTGTGTGTGTCCAAATGCACACATATTGCATACATTTGTACATGTGTTTTATCAAGACTTAGTCAACCAAACTAGAATATAATAATAGATAGGTCTATGTATTAATAGCAGTTTGTTCCCATGTTCTTTTTTCTCTGCTTGAAAACATCAGCATAGTCCAATCACTTGCTGGATGGAGCATCCATGGGTCATGTTTTTACCTTAAACTTTGTATTTAAGGACACAAAAAATGTGTTTGACTTCACATCCGTTTAGATACAATTATTATAAAATGTACATTTAACCACTATCGTGGGCATGTCATAATAATAGTAATGATGCGAAAATTCAACAAAAACATGGGATAAAAGGCTCACAGTGTTGCATGCTACACATGAGCTTGTAGAGCAGCTATTTTTGGTATTGAGGCTCTATTGTGTTTAAATGTCTGAAAATACACATTAACATGAACTCAACATATTAATAAGAAATGTGGGTTAATAGAAACAAACAAAAACGTATTTACACAACACTGATAATAATGCTGCATTATACAATATGAAGCAACTGAAACTGTATCTATGAATATGACAAAATTGAATCTGCAACACAATATGTAGTGGGGGTCCCTGCTGTGTATCTCTCTCAGCTAAAAGCTCACTATGCGATACGTTGTGAGCTTGTATATCTGCTATTTTCGGTTAATGTTCCCTACAGAAAAGGAATGCTCAGGTTCAAGTTGTAAGAAATAGATTTAGACACAGTTGCTCCATTCAAAGGTTTTTATAGACATCATCCTGACTGAGTGACGTTTGGAGGAGAAAGCTCTTCTTCAGACTCCAAAGTCAAAGTGCAGTAAGAAGACAACAATTATACTGATGAATTGGGCTTTGAAGTGTTTCAACTGTCAGTCAGTGGTTCCCAAAGTTTTTAGCTCAAGGCCCAAAAGAGAAATTAGACATTAACAATAGCAGATCTACAAGCGTATAGATCTGCTATTTTCACTACTTCTTAAACAATATTTGTATTTATTTATGGAAATTATTACATTTTTTAAATGTATTCATTAAATATTTGTTAGAATTGAATGCAATTTAGTTTTTAATAGTTGTTTTTAATTGATGAAAAGTTGCGATTGTTTAGTTTTTTTTCAACTCTCTTAAATAATTTGAAATAATATTATATATATTTTAATGTAGGAATAAAAAACGAAGGGGAATATTTACTTGCGACCCCCAAAAGATTGTCCACGACCCAAACGTGGGTCCCGACCGACTGTTAGGGAACCAGTGCTGTAAGTGATACTGCACTAATCTGTTATTCATCCCCTAAAATCATGAACGATGATTTGACCTTTGCTTTGAGACAAATAAATAGCTTAGTTACTGCACATTTATATCTATTTGTTCCCTTTTGATCTGATTCAAGTTGTTAAACTGACATGACTCAATTCAAGGATTAGATTTTTGTATCCTTCTTTCTTATCAGTTTAAAATGTTCTCCTGTTTCATGTGAATGTATTTCTCAGATTTCCTATGGAAGAAATGAAAGTGTAAACTGAATACTTTAACGACCCATTAAGACCTGAGGCCGATTCTACAAATGCCTTTGATGGTTCTCAAACTTTTTTGTATTAAGGAAGGATCCCCTAAATGATATTTGAGCCGTGGGACTGACAGAAGAATAAATATAAATATATATATATATTTTTTCAAACATTTTCAAGATTTTTCAAAAGATTATCAAAAACAGCACATGTACAAGCTCGCAGCACGGCTAATTTAAAGCACTACAACTCAAATCTAAAATGACAGATGCTTTCCCTGTTTTAATGGGATAAATAATTCAGTTGAAAACAAATAATTGTTTTGTCAAGTGACATTTCAAAAGGGCAATGTGACATATTTAGAACCACAATACCTCCAAGTAAGCTGTTTTAATATTTTATTATGGTTTCATCATTTTATTAACAGTGATTCAAGTGACTGCAGGGTTCATAGTCTACCTCAGCCGGTTTCATAAAACTAATGTAATATTTAACATACTGACCTCTGGCCATCATATTATAACATGTCATTCTTTATAATGTCATAAAGAGATGATATTATAGATTGTAAAAAGTACAATACAGTTAAGTGCAAGAGTAAAAGTATCATAATAATAGTCTGATACATTTTATAGTAAAGTATCTTGATGTTTACTGCTGAGATAATTACATTTATATGAATCCCCTAATATTAATTATTGTTGGCACTAGTACTATTACGAATATGATTAATACATCATCATCATCATCATCATCATCATCATCATCATCATCATCATATCTAACTATGTGGTTCCAGAGTTACTCTTATCTTCCATGGTAACATCTTCAGAGGGACAGTACAACCAGTGTTAATGAATGGAAAGAGTGTGTCAGTGAAAGTGTGTGTGAAGGTCTTTATGTGTGTGTTAGTATCAGGATCAGAGAAGGACAGCTTTCCTTTCTTCCAGTCCAGCTGGACTCTGATCTTCTTGGGGTTCTGCTTCACTGAGAGGACAGTGATTGACCCTGGTGTTGAGTATGCTTTGTATTTACCTTCATATAAACATATGCACCAGAGTTGAC
This sequence comes from Nannobrachium achirus, assembly GCF_963921795.1. Taxonomy (NCBI): domain Eukaryota; kingdom Metazoa; phylum Chordata; class Actinopteri; order Myctophiformes; family Myctophidae; genus Nannobrachium; species Nannobrachium achirus. The sequence continues at coordinate 63,375,296 of NC_137813.1, forward strand.
CCCCTTCTTCTCCCTTCCTCTGAAAAGACTCTGCTAAGACACCCAGCCACCAGCCTGTATTGTCTCCAACCTCAACATCCCAGCTGTGAGTCCCAGAGTTAAAGCCCTCAGAACCCAGGACACGCCCCCAGTGGTCAAACCTCTCTGGGTTGTCAGGAAGCTGCTGTCTCTCTCCATATCTCACACTGGTCAGATCATCAGACAGGATGAGTCGTGGATGGGCTGTGTTGGGGTCCAGAATGACAGGAGTGTAGGAGACAATGTCCTTCATCTTGTCCCAGACTCTGAAGGTCAGGTTCTTCAGGTGTTTGGTCTCGTCTATCAGTGCTCCTGAGACCGGCTGTGGGTCCTGCAGTGTGAACTGGACTCTTTCCACTGTGGTCTTGTAGTTCTGCAGGAATGAGATGTGTTCAGCTCTCAGATCCTCCTCTATGGCTCTGATTGTGTCTGAAAGGGTTGATATGTCTCTGTTCAGACCCTCAATCTTGTCCTTCACCATCTGAGTCTTCTGCTGCTCTTCCTCCCTCAGTGCAGTGATCCTGGCCTCCTCTTCCTCTTGTAGAAACTGATGCATCTTCTTATACTGTTCCTTCATCTGCATCTCTGTGTGCCGGGCCCGGACCTTAATGTGTTCTGCTGTTTGGCCACAGCTTGTTTTAACTTTATTAAAGACCTCCAGTTTCTCCTGTAAAGGCTTCAGTAATCTCTTGACTTTCTCCTTGTGATCCGGTGCAGCTTCATCGATGGGTCTGAAACTGTGTTTGATGTGTTTTTTAGAATCTCGACACACAAAACACGCTGGCTGTTGACATTCCAGGCAGAACAGTTTGAGTTTCTCAGCATGCAGACTGCAGAGAACCTCAGACCCTGTTGAAGCTCTCCGATGTCTCTCCTGTATGAAGGCCTCACACAGGTTCTTCAGAGCCAGGTTTCTGGGTGGATCCACTGAATGTCTCTCCTTACAAACTGGACATTCTTTTATTATCTTCTCTCTCCACCATTTTTGCAGACAGGCTTTACAGAAGCTGTGGCTACAGGACAGGAGAACAGGATCATTAAAGATGTCACGACACACAGGACAGGAATAATCCTCTTCTGAGAGAGACGACTTAGATGCCATTTTACAAACGCACTGCTCAAGACACAAAATCAGCCAGTCATTAGTGATAAAACTCCCTCTTCTAGAGTTTTCAGATGAAGTTCATTTTCGGTGAATCCAGGTTCTTGTTAAAGTTCATTCAGCAGGTTCCAGTGGTCTGTGAGGAGTGTGCTGTAAAGTTTCTATTTATGTTTCCTATTTCTGTCTGCTGAGTCTGATGGGGCGGAGGTTTGGCACACAACAGAAGTGTTGCAAAGTTCATAGACACACACACACACACACATAAACGCACGCACGCACGCACGCACGCACGCACGCACGCACGCACGCACGCACGCACGCACAGTTTAACCATTTACTTACCAGTATGTCCACACATATTTTAGGTGCAGTAAAGGTAACATTCATAAAATCATGGATATGCCACTCCATGGCACAAGTAGTGGTGGCTCCACCATACAGTATAATGGCAGCAGAGGACAGCACAATACTTTGCCAGCCTTTCTGTCACATCTTTGGGCATCTTAATTTGTCAAAACCCTCCAACAACCATGCAAGCTACATAGTCCACAGTAGTTGCAAATGCATCCATTGCATAGACTTGACGATGGTAGTTACAACGGAGCAGTTTAACGTCATGCCCAGTACAACAACTGTCTTATACTGTTGGCTAATGAGCAGCTCCACTGGAGTGAACTTTTAACTCCCATTGAAATCCCATCTCTCTGGGTACAGTCTTGCTGTACTTCTGGGTCCCATCCACTTGCATTGGAGAACACAAGTAGCGCGAGAGACGGGGTTTTCAACGGGAGTTCAATGGTGGTCGCCTGGAGATGTAAAAGCTTTGATGTGTTACTAACAGTGAGAAAATGGACTTTGAAGGGAGAAAAATAACCAGATTAACAATTCATCCAATCTTTCCTGTTTTAAGCCCTGTTTGGGTAGGACGGCTTGAACAAAAATAGATTTTAGATTTTTTTGATTTTTAACTAAAATATTCTGTACATCATTAAGTTTTATTTTATTCTTATTTGATGTCTTGACCAGCAGTATCTATACTTGATACTAGACGAAAGATCTTAATAAACCTTTTTACTTAATAAAAAGTAACGTTCACCAGCACAAAGGCAAGTTTGCAGGATTGGATCGTTTTAAACAAAATGTCTCAAATCATGAACGCAGCGAAAATTTGCACGCACATTCCCACTTGGTCGAGGAACAAATGCCACCCTTTTCACATTGGCCTGTTATAGCACCACCAGCAGGTAGACTTTTGCAAAACGCAAGAGCACTGCTTCTAGTTGTAATTTGTGGACATTAGGTTGATTTGATTAACAGTTAGCAAATGGTACGATTAATTAATCAATAATTCCAAAAGAATAACAGAAAAAGCCCTAAGAGATGGAAGTGGTTGATTACAAATCGAACACATCGCCTGCTGCTGTATATAACTTCAGATGCCGTTGTCAAAAAGTCACATAACACATGACCAATAAATCAGCCAGACTGATATAATGATCTGGCTCTAGCCTGAATTAACACATCACATGGATTAATATTGCTTGGATTTCTTTGTTGTGAGCTTGTATGTACATGGCAGTCAATGTATTTGTGAAGATCCTTGCCTGTGTGCAAGGATCTCCTGTGTGAGAGGTGTCTTGCATCTACAGTACTGTGTGTCCTCTTGCAGCCAAACAGAAGCTGAGGAGGGATCCGTCTGTGACAGAACAGAGGTGGATGAACATGACAACACAGATGAGAAGGATGAGAAGACCCCAGAGTCTGCTGCAGACCCTCCAACCCCTGAGACCTCAGAGACCCAGAACCTGCTGCAAACTGACCCCAGTGTAGGCCTTTTACATTACATAATAGCCTGGGAGCAATTATTCGAACTAATCATTGTTGTTTTGCATAATGGTCAGAATTCGCATTCATCCTTTGAAAATGTTTCGTATATTTTGAAGATGATTACAAAAATGCATAAATAGCAGATCTACAAGCTCAGAATTCGTCACAATGTACAGTAACTTGTTTTCATCTTGAAGCTTGGAGTTCAAGATGAAAAGTACTGTATACTGTAGCAGCTGGAGTTTTAAACTGTGGAGTCCTTAGTTTCTTTAGGGCATGGTTTGCTCTGTGAGATACAATTATTAAATCAATGGTCTAATAATAGGATTCAATAAATGCAATTCTTATTTGTGTTTAAATTGTCAATTCATTAATTAATCACAACTACTTATATGACAATTAATTTTCAACTAAACGTATAATAACACAGAGCGGGGACCACCAGAGCCTCCCCCCAAGCCCAGGGCCTCTGGACCCTTCCCTGCTGCCAGGGCTCTGGCCGTGGGCCGCTGCGATGTCGCCCCCTGGCTGCACAGGCTGAACCTGCTCCAGGTGAGGACTTAACTAGTGGTGGACAAAGTACTAGGCTACTGACTGACCCCCAGTGCTTGAGTCAAAGATATTGTTCAAATATTACTCGACTACAAGTGAAGGTTGCTCTTGTTATTAAGTTAAAGTACTTTAGTATTTACTTGTGAAAATAGTTAAGTATTCAAAAGTACAATTAACAAAGAAAGTACATTTTATTTTTATTATCAATCTATTGCTCTATTAAAATGCAATTATTCTCAAAATAAATTCTAAGATTTTCCATAATGTGAGTTTGTAGATCTGCCATTTCCACTATATTTGAAATGGGGCTTGAGTGGTTATTATTCCCTTCCCTTTTTCCCTTCCTGGAAAAGTTGAAGGAGTCTGAAGTACAATATTTGTCTTTGAAACATAACAGAGTAAAAGCCACAAGCAAAAATGCTGAAGTAAAGTACAGATATAAATGTACTTGTGGTTGTGGATTCAAGTTCACCACACTACTGATTTCTACTGTCATTTGTATTCCATCAAAGCCAGAATGTCTTCATGTTGCTATAAATTACCCCATCTACAAGCTCAGACGCATTGAGAGCTTGTAGATTGGCCATTTTTGGTTATTATTTGAAGATTAGAGCATTGGTCAAACTAAAATCTTAATTGTCTAGAGGATTCCATTTCAAAGCAAGTTTAAAGCTTCAATGTGTGATTTCTTCACCTGGTTGGCAGTAGGGGTGGGTCGGTTTTGAAATTTCAGATCACAAGTTGAAGCAGACATGCAGTAGCCGAGGTGGAGAAACATTCACCTGGTAAGCGAAACAAACCCATCCAAGTTTACTTTTTTATAAGCGGACAATTAGATATATTTTTTGTGTCGCTGAGGGATGCGGTAGGTACAGCGTTTTTTGGACGGTAACCGCTGCACGTCCCCAGCCCTATTTGGCAGTATGTAGAACAAGAATACAAAAACATAATTTTACATATTGTGTTAATTAGGAAACAGTGCTAGTGTGTGAGAGGGGCTCCTTTTCATACTGTTTCACAAATCACATGTTCGGACTTGGCCATGCAAACATTTTCAGTCTTCTTGAGATTGAATCATGAGTACTGCCCTCTACGTTCCTGTCCCTGACAGATGAAGATGTCTGCAGGGGAGCGGTGGAGGGAGGAGGACAGGGACAGGTACAGACGGGACGTCAACGAGGACAGAGAGGTGAGACGCTGCAGCAACTGGACAGAGTACCACCAGCTGCAGGAGGGGAGGAGGAGGCACCGTCGCCACGGCAACAGACCCCCCCACCTATGGGAGGGCTCCGTCGTTCCCTTACACAACCCCAACCACTAAACCCCCACTGGTACGACCACACTCTGACCACATGTTAGAAAGACCTGTTACACCCTGACTGGTACGACCACACTCTGACCACATGTTAGAAAGACATGTTACACCCTGACTGGTATGACCACACTCTGACTCCATGTTAGAAAGACATGTTACACCCTGACTGGTACGACCACACTCTGACTCCATGTTAGAAAGACATGTTACACCCTGACTGGTACGACCACACTCTGACTCCATGTTAGAAAGACATGTTACACCCTGACTGGTACGACCACACTCTGACTCCATGTTAGAAATACATGTTACACCCTGACTGGTACGACCACACTCTGACTCCATGTTAGAAAGACCTGTTACACCCTGACTGGTACGACCACACTCTGACTCCATGTTAGAAAGACATGTTACACCCTGACTGGTACGACCACACTCTGACTCCATGTTAGAAAGACATGTTACACCCTGACTGGTACGACCACACTCTGACCCCATGTTAGAAAGACATGTTACACCCTGACTGGTACGACCACACTCTGACCCCATGTTAGAAAGAAATGACAGAGTTTGACTCTATTACGATTACGACAAACAAAAGTTATCGGTTTCCTATTATGAGAGTGGGTCAGCAGCACTACACCGTCACCAGGTGGTTTGCTGGTCTGAAATAGTTTATTAAATCTACTAAAACCGGGAAAGCATCTGTCATTTTAGATTTCCGTGTTGGTTATTCAAAAATAGCAGTTATACAAGCTCATTCTGTCACTTTGTGCTGTGAAGCGAGCTTGTACATCTGAAATTTTTGAACATATTGGAAAAAATCTTGAAAGTGTGAGAACTACTGGTTTTGTAGAATCGGCCTCAGGTCTTAAGTTACATTTCTGTGGCCCAAAATGTGAATATTATGCCCAAACCATGTCTGCACAAATCACCCGCTCACCATGTTATGCCTCAACATGGTTATGTCTGATATCAAAGGCAGAGATGGAGAGGGAGGGAGGGAGAGTGAGATATTGTTTTTTGCTTGTAAGATATGAATAACAGAGTGACATTTCTTTGCCAATCGTGTGGGTAGCGCCCCTCCAAAAATGGCCTGGCAGGTCTGCAATACCGTTCTTTTGGTGTTCTCGTTTGTTGCTTGGTTCATTAAATGATTGCACTCTCCGACAGGAATTAGAAAAAGAAAAAAACAGCACATATTGGCTATTTTTACACTTAGTTAATTTTAAGGTCAGTGTCAGGGAAGCCCAAAACGAGAGTAAATTCCAGCAGAACAGTAGGCCTATATTGCAAGCCAATTTGGCAACAATTTGGTCGGCGCTACCCACACGTTTGGCTGTGGTGCTCAATCCACGAATGCCCGATGCTTACCAAATAAAGCTCCTTGTAAAGAAACCAATCGTTGACGAATCAATGCTAAAAAATATTTAAAACACACTACAAATTGGTATTATTAAAGGGGAGACATAATGGACCGAAGTCAAGTTTCCTTTCTTTTTGTAGCTACTGAGTTTATATTTTTTTAATGGAAATTATTAGACTTTTTTATTTATTAAATACTTTTGAAATGCTGCTTTTAATAGTTGTTTTTTACTTGACGAAAAGCTTGGAATTGTTTTTACTTGTTTCAACTCTCTTAAATCTTTTGAAATAATTATATATATTTTTTCATGTAGGAACATATTATGGAACATAATATATTTACTCGCGACCCATAAAAATTGGTCCACCCAAACATGTGTCCCGACGACTGTTTGGGAACCAGTTTACCTTTTAAGTGATACTGCACTAATCTGTTCTTGAGGTAAATCTTTATCCCCTAAAATCATGAACAAAGATTTGACCTTATATTTTAGTCTACCTCAGCCGTTGTGGTTTAATAAAACTAATGTAATATTTAACATACTGCCCTCTGCTAGCCATCATATTATAACATGTCATTCTTTAGAATGGCATAAAGAGATTGTTCCAATGTAATGATTCGATAATAGGAAATAGACAGTAAAAAGTACAGTGCAAGATTACAAGTACCATAAAATAGTCTGATACATTTTAAAGTATCTCAATGTTTACTACTGAGATAATTACATTTCTATGAATCCCCTAATATGAATTACCATTGTTGTTTGCAATTGTACTATTACTAATATTGTTAATACATCATCATGATCATCATCATCATCATCATCATCATCATCATGTCTAACTACATGGTTCCAGAGTTACACTGATCTTCCATGGTAACATCTTCAGAGGGACAGTATGTTTAGTGTGAATGTATGGAAAGAGTGTTTCAGTGAAAGTGTGTGTGAAGGTGTGTATGTGTGTGTTAGTATCAGGATCAGAGAAGGACAGCTCTCCTTTGTTCCAGTCCAGCTGGACTCTGATCTTCTTGGGGTTCTGCTTCACTGAGAGAACAGTGAGTGACACTGGTGAGGAGAATGCTTTGTATTTACCTTCAGATAAACATATGCACCAGTGTTGACAACCTCTCTTTCCCTTCCTCTGATAAGACTCTGCTGACACACCCAGTACCCAGTGTGTACTGTCTCCAACCTCAACATCCCAGCTGTGAGTCCCAGAGTTAAAACCCTCAGAACCCAGGACAAGGGGCCAGTAGTCAAACCTCTCTGGGTTGTCAGGAAGCTGCTGTTCATCTCCACGTCTCACACTGGTCAGATCATCAGACAGGATGAGTTCCGGATAGGCAGTGTTGGGGTCCAGAATGACAGGAGTGTAGGAGACAATGTCCTTCATCTTGTCCCAGACTCTGAAGGTCAGGTTCTTCAGGTGTTTGGTCTCGTCTATCAGTGCTCCTGAGACCGGCTGTGGGTCCTGCAGTGTGAGCTGGACTCTTTCCACTGTGGTCTTGTAGTTCTGCAGGAATGAGATGTGTTCAGCGCTCAAATCCTCCTCTATGGCTCTGATTGTGTCTGAAAGGGTTGATATGTCTCTGTTCAGACCCTCAATCTTGCCCTTCATCATCTGAGTCCTCTGCTGCTCTTCCTCCCTCAGTGCAGTGATCCTGGCCTCCTCTTCCTCTTGTAGAAACTGATGCATCTTCTTATACTGTTCCTTCATCTGCATCTCTGTGTGTCGGGCCCGGACCTTAATGTGTTCTGCTGTTTGGTCATAGTTTGTTTTAACTTTATTAAAGACCTCGAGTTTCTCCTGTAAAGGTTTCAGTAATTTCTGGACTTTCTCCTTGTGTTCCGGTGCAGCTTCATTGATGGGTCTGAATCTGTGGTTGATGTGTTTTATAGAATCTCGACACACAAGACACGCTGGCTGTTGACATTCCAGACAGAACAGTTTGAGTTTCTCATCATGCAGACTGCAGAGAACCTCAGACTCTCTCTGATGTCTCTCCTGTATGAAGGCCTCACACAGGTTCTTCAGAGCCAGGTTTCTGGGTGGATCCACTGAATGTCTCTCATTACAAACTGGACATTCTTTTATTACCTTCTCTCTCCACCATTCCTGCAGACAGGCTTTACAGAAGCTGTGGCTCAGGACAGGAGAACAGGATCTTTAAAGATGTCACAACACACAGGACAGGAATAATCCTCTTCTGAGAGAGACGACTTAGATGCCATTTTACACACGCACTGCTCAAGACACAAAATCAGCCAGTCATTAGTGATAACACTGCCTCTTCTAGAGTTTTCAAATTAAGTTCATTTTCGGTGAATCCAGTTTCTTGTTAAAGTCCATTCAGCTGACAGAGTCAGCAGGAGGTTCCAGTGGTCTGTGAGGAGTGTGCTGTAAGGTTTATATTTCTGTTTCCTATTTCTGTCTGCTGAGTCTGATGGGAGGAGCTTTGGCACACAACAGAAGTTTTGCAAAGTTCATAGACACACACATGCACGCATGCACGCACGCACGCCAAAGGCCACTCATTGATATTGTACTTCATCATTACTATTATTATTCCGCCACTTTTTCTCTATAGTGGCTAGACCGTGCAGTCGCTTTTTATGAAACTCGGCAGTATGTCGAAACCCTCCAACAACCATGCAAGCTACATAGTCCACAGAAGTTGCAAATGCATCCATTGCATCTGCTTGACGATGGCAGTTACAATGGAGCAGTTTAACGTCATGCCCAGTACAACAACTGTCTTATACTGTTGGCTAATGAGCAGATCCACTGGAGCCAACTTTTAACTCCCATTGAAATCCCATCTCTCTCCAAGTCTTGCTGTACTTCTGGGTCCCATCCACTTGCATTGGAGAACACAAGTAACGCGAGAGGGGGGGTTTCAACGGGAGTTCAATGGCGGTCACCCGGAGATGTAAAAGCTTTGATGTGTTACTAACAGTGAGAAAATGGACTTTGAAGGGAGAAAAATAACCAGATTAACAATTCATCCAATCTTTCCTATTTTAAGCCCTGTTTGGGTAGGATGACTTGATAAACATTTTTACTTAATAAAAAGTAATGTTCGCCAGCACAAAGGCAAGTTTGCAGGATTGGATCGTTTTAAACAAAATGTCTCAAATCATGAACGCAGCGAAAATTTGCACGCACATTCCCACTAGGTCGAGGAACAAATGCCACCCTTTTCACATTGGCCTGTTATAGCGCCACCAGCAGGTAGACTTTTGCAAAACGCAAGAGCACTGCTTCTAGTTGTAATTTGTGGACGTTAGGTTGATTTGATTAACAGTTCGCAAATGGTACGATTAATTAATCAATAATTCCAAAAGAATAACAGAAAAAGCCCTAAGAGATGGAAGTGGTTGATTACAAATCGAACACATCGCCTGCTGCTGTATATAACTTCAGATGCCGTTGTCAAAAAGTCACATAACACATGACCAATAAATCAGCCAGACTGATATAATGATCTGGCTCTAGCCTGAATTAACACATCACATGGATTAATATTGCTTGGATTTCTTTGTTGTGAGCTTGTATGTACATGGCAGTCAATGTATTTGTGAAGATCCTTGCCTGTGTGCAAGGATCTCCTGTGTGAGAGGTGTCTTGCATCTACAGTACTGTGTGTCCTCTTGCAGCCAAACAGAAGCTGAGGAGGGATCCGTCTGTGACAGAACAGAGGTGGATGAACATGACAACACAGATGAGAAGGATGAGAAGAACCCAGAGTCTGCTGCAGACCCTCCAACCCCTGAGACCTCAGAGACCCAGAACCTGCTGCAAACTGACCCCAGTGTAGGCCTTTTACATTACATAATAGCCTGGGAGCAATTATTCAAACTAATCATTGTTGTTTTGCATAATGGTCAGAATTCGCATTCATCCTTTGAAAATGTTTCGTATATTTTGAAGATGATTACAAAAATGCATAAATAGCAGATCTACAAGCTCAGAATTCGTCACAATGTACAGTAACTTGTTTTCATCTTGAAGCTTGGAGTTCAAGATGAAAAGTACTGTATACTGTAGCAGCTGGAGTTTTAAACTGTGGAGTCCTTAGTTTCTTTAGGGCATGGTTTGCTCTGTGAGATACAATTATTAAATCAATGGTCTAATAATAGGATTCAATAAATGCAATTCTTATTTGTGTTTAAATTGTCAATTCATTAATTAATCACAACTACTTATATGACAATTCATTTTCAACTAAACGTATAGTAACACAGAGCGGGGACCAGCAGAGCCTCCCCCCAGCAGGCCCAGGGCCTCCTGCTCCTCTTCTCCACGCTGGGACTTCCACTCCATTCCCTTCCCAGACCTGGGCTCCAGGTGGAGCTCCTCCACAAGGCTGGCCTCCCCGGACCCTTCCCTGCTGCCTGGGGCTCTGGCTGTGGGCCGCTGCGACGTCGCCCCCTGGCTGCACAGGCTGAACCTGCGCCAGGTGAGGACTTGACTAGTGGTGGGCAAAGTACTGAACCCTAGTAGTGAATCCCAGTGCTTGAGTCAAAAGTATAGATACTCCTGGTCAAATATTACTCGACTACAAGTTAAAGTTGCTCTGTACTGGAGTATTTACTCATGAAAATAGTTAAGTATTCAAAAGTACAAATTACAAAGAAAGTACATTTTCTTTTTATCAATCTATTGCTTTTTTTTGTTTGTTGTTTGTTTGCAATTATTCTCAAAATAAATACAAAGATCTTCCGTAATGTGAGCTTGTAGATCTGCTATTTACACTATATTTGAAATGGGGCTTGAGTGGTTATTATTCCCTTTCCTTTTTTCCCTTCCTGGAAAAGTTGAAGGAGTCTGAAGTACAATATTTGTCTTTGAAACATAACAGAGTAGAAGCCACAAGCAATACAAATGCTGAAGTAAAGTACAGATATAAATGTACTTGTGGTTGTGGATTCAAGTTCACCACACTACTGATTTCTACTGTCATTTGTATTCCATCAAAGCCAGAATGTCTTCATGTTGCTATAAATTACCCCATCTACAAGCTCAGACGCATTGAGAGCTTGTAGATTGGCCATTTTTGGTTATTATTTGAAGATTAGAGCATTGGTCAAACTAAAATCTTAATTGTCTAGAGGATTCCATTTCAAAGCAAGGTTAACGCCTCAATGTGTGATTTCTTCACCTGGTTGGCAGTAGGGGTGGGTCGGTATTGAAATTTCGATATTGCGATACCTAAAAAAATATATATAAGCCAAAAATATCATCGGACCAAAATTCGCTGCTCCACAGTCATATAAGCCTGAGTTATACTAGCCTTACAGTGGTACAGCGCAGCCGGTCTCGCTTCAAAAGTAGCAGATCTACAAGCTTGCAATGCGTCACGTCTGCTACGCGTTGTGAGCTTGTATATCTGTGCAGTGTCGGGTTACTATAGGACCGTGAGTGAGTGGGGCTTTTACAGACACTGCCCGCTATCACTGTGAAGTGTGAACAAACTGCACTGAAACTCAGTCCCTGGTCAAACAACGACGAATGAATTGCAATACATCACTTCCATTCCATAGGATATTATTTTAGGAATATTATCCTAAAATAATTATATAAATATAAGATCACAAGTTGAAGCAGACATGCAGTAGCCGAGGTGGAGAAACATTCGCCTGGTAAGCGAAACAAACCCATCCAAGTTTACTTTTTTATAAGCGGACAATTAGATATATTTTTTGTGGAGCTGAGGGATGCAGGTACAGCGTTTTTTGGACGGTAACCGCTGCACGTCCCCAGCCCTATTTGGCAGTATGTAGAACAAGAATACAAAAACATAATTTTACATATTGTGTTAATTAGGAAACAGTGCTAGTGTGTGAGAGGGGCTCCTTTTCATACTGTTTCACAAATCACTTGTTACGACTTGGTCATGCAAACATTTTCAGTCTTCTTGAGATTGAATCATGAGTACTGTACTCTACGTTCCTGTCCCTGACAGATGAAGATGTCTGCGGGGGAGCGGCGGAGGGAGGAGGACAGGGACAGGTACAGGCGGGACGTCAACGAGGACAGAGAGGTGAGACGCTGCAGCAGCTGGACAGAGTACCACCAGCTGCAGGAGGGGAGGAGGCGGCACCGTCGCCACGGCAACAGACCCCCCCACCTATGGGAGGGCTCCGTCGTTCCCTTACACGACCCCAACCACTACACCCCGACTGGTAGGACCACACTCTGACCCATGTTAGAAAGACATGTTACATCCTGACTGGTACGACCACACTCTGACTCCATGTTAGAAAGACATGTTACACCCCGACTGGTAGGACCACACTCTGACCCATGTTAGAAAGACATGTTACATCCTGACTGGTACGACCACACTCTGACCCATGTTAGAAAGACATGTTACACCCTGACTGGTATGACCACACTCTGACCACATGTTAGAAAGACATGTTACACCCCCACGGGTACGACCACACTCTGACTCCATGTTAGAAAGACATGTTACACCCTGACTGGTATGACCACACTCTGACTCCATGTTAGAAAGACATGTTACACCCTGACTGGTATGACCACACTCTGACCCCATGTTAGAAAGAAATGACAGAGTTTGACTCTATTACGATTACGATGAACAAAAGTTATCGTTTTCCTATTATGAGAGTGGGTCAGCAGCACTACACTGTCACCAGGTGGTTTGCTGTGTTGGTTATTCAAAAATAGCAGTTATACAAGCTCATTCTGTCACTTTGTGCCGTGATGCGAGCTTGTGCATCTGAAAAATCTTGAAAGTGGGACAACTACTGGTTTTGTAGAATCGGCCTCAGGTCTTAAGTTACTTTTCTATGGCCCAAAATGTGAATATTATGCCCAAACCATGTCTGCACAAATCACCCGCTCACCATGTTATGCCTCAACATGGTTATGTCTGATATCAAAGGCAGAGATGGAGAGGGAGGGAGGGTGAGTGAAATATTGTTTTTTGCTTGTAAGATATGAATAACAGAGTGACATTTCTTTGTCTCTTTTCTCAGCTGAGCTGCTAGAAAAAATCAGCGTAGTCAAATCATCCAACTTGCTGGATGGAGCATCCAGGTAATGTTTTTAACTTTTGATTTCAAATGTCACAATGCATTTGACTTTACATCCATTTTATTATAAAGCAAAGCATTATTGAATGAACACTACAGCTACAGTATGGATCGAGTGTGTATTCCTATGATTTCATGAGAGTGACTTAATACATAATAACACAGTATTGGGGGAACAAGGTGACCTTGTGCTTTGTGTGTTCAGGTTGACAGCTGACGAGGAGTGGAGGATTAGTTTCAGTGTTTACCAACCCGACACGGTGGCCGACTTCAAGAAGAGCAACCCGGGGAAACCCTATTCCCACCTGTCTGTCTGCAGGTAAGAAGTCTGCACTAACTGACACATGTGTGTCTGCAGGTAAGAAGTCTGCACTAACTGACACGTGTGTCTGCAGGTAAGAAGTCTCCACTAACTGACACATGTGTGTCTGTAGGTAAGAAGTCTGCACTAACTGACACATGTGTGTCTGTAGGTAAGAAGTCCCCACTAACTGACACATGTGTTTCTGTAGCAGTGTTGATTTTGTCGACTAAAACTATGACGAAAAATGTTTGTAGACTACCTTTTTTCACTGATAAAAACGAAATAAAAACTAAGCTATGGTGACTAAAACTATGACTAAATATATTGACAATTTTGTCAACAAATAAAAACTAGACGGACTAGTGGAGAAGAGATCCAGTAGAAGTAAAAGAAAAAAAGGAATTTTATGTTTGGTTGCACGCGGGTGTTGCACTCTGAAAATAGCAGATCTACAAGCTCACAACGCGTCGCATTGCGACGCGTTGTGAGCTTGTAGAATGGCTATTTTCAGAGTGCAACTAAGTGTGTAAAATCAGCCATTACGACACCATCAAGGCCCGCCAAAAATGTTTTGTCGACAAAATCAACTGTACATTTAGTCGGCTAAAATATTATGATATTTAGTCGACTAAAACTAGACTAAAACTAAAACTTTTCAGGTGACTAAATTATGACTACAACTAAATGACATTTTAGTCAAAAGACTATGACTAAAACTAAATCTAAATTTGCTGTCAAAAACAACACTGGTCTGTAGGTAAGAAGTCCCCACTAACTGACACATGTGTCTGTAGGTCAAAAGTCTGCACTAACTGACACATGGGCTGTTTGATCAAGATGAGCTTAACTGTAAACAATTGACACTAGTTGAACAAACATTTAAACATTGCCTTGGATTTAAGCGTGAGCTGCTTTCGTCTCATGGTTCATGTCCTGTTCAAAATGTGCCTGGAAAAATCTGCGTGGGCCTGAAGTTTTTTTAAGATTAGATAATTATAATGACCGGTGGATGATGACAATACTACAATCTTTTTCACTGTTTTGGCTGCTTTCTGTGGGCGGCACATGGAAAAATACAGACCAGTTGCAGGTTGTAGCAGACCAAGCTCACAAATAGCCAAACACAATCAGGGTTAAACTCAAAGGGTAAAGATTCTATTTGCACACTGAAGCACCCTTCAAAGATGTATATTTTTTATGATGTTTGGAGGAGAAAGCTCTTCTTCAGACTCAGTTCACTACAGGATGCAGATCTGTTTCTTGCCCTTTTATCTGGTGTGCTTTTGGGTTCAGCGCCCGTCTTTAAAGGTTCTGTGTTGATGTGTCCTTTTACCCTGATTCAAGTTGTAAAACTGACATCAGTCAATTCAAGGATTTGATTATTGCATCCACTAACATCAATGTAAATGTTCTTCTGTTTCATTTCAATTCAATGTAAGAATTTGACATAGTGTCAACTGAATAGGCCTGCCATCCATACAAACAATTGAGTAAAAACAAAGTGACATTTCAAAAGTGCAATGTGACATATTTAGAACCTCCAAGTAAGCTGTTTTAATATTTTATTATGGCTTTATCATTTTATTAACAGTGATTCAAATGACTGCAGAGTTCATAGTCTACCTCACTAACTCTTGTGGCTTCATGAAACTAATTTATTTAACATACTGACCTCTGCTAACATCATATAACAGTACTTTGTCATAAAAAGATTCATCCAATGTGGTGATTTTATATTAGCAAATTGTATTAAAAAGTAAAAGAACAAAAGTATCATAATAATAGTTTGATGCATTTCACTAAAGTATACTAAAGTATCTCAATTCCTCAACATGATTACTACTGAGAGATTTTTTTTTTCTTTTTCTTTTTTTTTACCATTGAACCATTATCTCAATGGTAAGCCGGCCTGCTTGCTCAGGGGATAAATTGAATCTTGACCATCAGGTCAAACTTTGTGTCTGATCCTGTGTCTAGGTGAGTCATGACCTTTGACATCTAAAATACAACCTCCCCAATTGTTATATTGTATTAACATTTACCATACAGATTGGACAAAATAACATTTTATTCATAAAAAGAAAAGTTACATAATGCCGCTTTAACATGACAATAATAGAAAGGATAATGTGAGAATAAAAGAAATGCATTAATACAACACTGATCTAAGCTGTCTATGAAATCTATGAAAAAGAAATCTGTGACTGTATTTGGAAACTTTCTTGCACAATACTGATAATAATAGTCTTGTATAGTTGTATGTTGTATAATAACAGTAATTTGTGGTTGACACACCTGGGCTTGTTTCAAGGCAGACCAGTGTTCCTCGTTTGGCATACTGGTGTAGACAAGACTAAAATGTCATAATTCATTCTCTATGGAACATTCACACCACCATGCAGCACAGTATTGACAAATGAGTAAATAAGTGCAGAGCTCCCTGTATAGTGTGCTAGTGTGTTTTCTTTTTCTCACTTGTGTGCCTACAACGTGCATGTCCATAGTAAAACCTAACCAACATAATAATGTGATTGTGTCCATGTGTCCACAGCTTCCAGGGTCCAGTTCCTGACCTGCAGACTGTCAAACTGCTGGCCTTCCAGAGCAGGGACGTTCCTGTCACCTTTGCTGTGGTGGACCATGGTGACATCTCCTTCTACACCTTCAAAGACTTCCATCTGCCCACTGACGTGTTCCCCTGAGGACAACAATCCTCTGGGATGTTCTATGAGGACAACAATCCTCTGGGATGTTCTATGAGGACAACAATCCTCTGGATGTTCTATGAGGACAACAATCCTCTGGATGTTCTATGAGGACAACAATCCTCTGGGATGTTCTATGAGGACAACAATCCTCTGGGATGTTCTATGAGGACAACAATCCTCTGGGACGTTCTATGAGGACAACAATCCTCTGGGATGTTCTATGAGGACAACAATCCCCTGGGATGTTCTACCACACTGACTAGTACTGTACAAACTGTACACACTGTACAATACACACTGCATCTGAAATAACAGCCCCTTATGGTCTTATTCACTGTATATCTTTAAATACGTGCCTTTAACTACTTAAGACCTATTCAAAGACTTTCCAAAATAGCTTGTCTACTGTACAAGCTCCCAACATGTTGGGAGTTTGTAGATCGGCTATTTTTGAAAATGTTTGAAACTTTTTCAAAACATTTTTTGACAATTCCCAAGCAGAAGCATTGCACATATTGTAGCGTGGTCCTGGTCCTTCATATTGGAGCAGGAGGTATCAGGAGCTTTTCAAAGCACTGGGTGAAGGCAGCAACACAACTAATGGTTGTATTTGTTATGTCTGCCGTTCAGAAACCACTGTATGTAGGAACTGAACTACTCTGATAAGTAGTGAGCATGGAGTCTCCTCAGTGTTTTGATGTTATGACTTTTGTTGAAAATGTTGAGTTGGCATATACTTTCTGTTTTACAAAATAAAATCTAAGAACACTGTTATCCACAAAACTATGATCCTTTGCTGATTTCCACAAAGCTATACCTCCCTCTTAAAATAAAGATACAAAGATAAAGCTATCTACTGGTCTCTATAGTGTTTATGATGTCCATGGTCTAGTAGTTTAAATCAACTAGTGATAGACATGTTGTTTATGACATGGTGTAGAAGGGACCTACAGTAGCTGTGTAGAACAGAGGTTGTTATGAGCTGCATGTATAGCTTACTAGAACAAGAACGCTACACCTTCACTGACACTAGAGGGAGCCAACAGCACACAGGGTGAGGCTGAGGACTGGGAATATTTGAACACATTTTATTCTTGTTTTTACCACTTAAACCATGTTTACTCTGTTGATATTTGTCACGTGTGTGCGTGCGTTTTACCAGGACTGAGTCAACCAAACTAGAATACAATAATAATAATAACACTTGGAATTATAGGAGTATTACATTTAGTTTGATTTGGTTCCACAGTTGATAGACCTAATGTGAAATAATAGCCAAACTAGAACTTTGTAAGAAATAGATTTGCACACAGTAGCTCCATTTAATGTTTTTTATAGACATCCTCCTGAGTTTGGAGGAGAAAGCTCTTCTTCAGACTCCAAAGTCAAAGTGCAGTAAGAAGACAACAATTATACTGATGAATTGGGTTTTGAAGTGTTTCAACTGTCAGTCAGTGGTTCCCAAAGTTTTTAGCTCAAGGCCCAAAAGAGAAATTAGATGTTATGAATAGCAGATCTACAAGCTCACAATGTGTCGCTTCACACCATGCCACGCTGTGAGCTCATAGATCTGCTATTTTCACTACTAAACATTATATTAACTCAGCACAAAAAGAAAGGAAACTTGACTTCAGTCCATATCTCCCCTTCAATAATACCAATTTGTATTGTGTTTTATCATTTTCATTGTTGATTTGTGACCTTTACAAGGAGGTACAGTTTGTAAGCATCAGGCATTAGTGGAATGAGCACTACAGCCAAACGTGTGGGTAGACCCAAAATTTCCATTATATCTCCCCTTTAATTATGCCAAATGGTGTTTGATATAATTTTTATCGTTGATTTGTCACCTTTACAACAAAGTGTAAGGATCTGGCATTCGTGGAATGAGCAACACAGCCAATCGTGTGGGTAGCGCCCCTCCAAAAATGGCCTGGCAGGCCTGCAATACAGTTCTTTTGGTGTTCTCGTTTGTTGCTTGGTTCATTGAATGATTGCACTCTCCGACAGGAATTAGAAAAAGAAAAAACAGCACATATTGGCTATTTTTACACTCAGTTAATTTTAAGGTCAGTGTCAGGGAAGCCCAAAACGAGAGTAAATTCCAGCAGAACAGTAGGACTATATTGCAAGCCATTTTGGCAACAATTTGGTCGGCGCTACCCACACGTTTGGCTGTGGTGCTCAATCCATGAATGCCCGATGCTTACCAAATATAGCTCCTTGTAAAGAAACCAATCGTTGACGAATCAATGCTGAAAATTATATAAAACACACTACAAATTGGTATTATTAAAGGGGAGACATAATGGACCGAAGTCAAGTTTCCTTTCTTTTTGTAGCTACTGAGTTTATATTTTTTTAATGGAAATTATTAGACTTTTTTATTTATTAAATCATTTTGAAATGCTGCTTTTAATAGTTGTTTTTACTTGATGAAAAGCTTGGAATTGTTTTTACTTGTTTCAACTCTCTTAAATCTTTTGAAATAATTATATATATTTTTTCATGAAGGAACATATTATGGAACATAATATATTTACTCGCGACCCATAACGACTGTTTGGGAACCAGTTTACCTTTTAAGTGATACTGCACTAATCTGTTCTTGAGGTCAATCTTTATCCCCTATAATCATGAACAAAGATTTGACCATATATTTTAGGATTAGATTTTTGTATGCTTCATCAATGTAAAATGTTCTCCTGTTTCATGTGAATGTATCTCTCAGATTCCCTATGGAAGAAATGAAAGTGTCAACTGAATTTATTAAACAATTCAGTTAAAAACAAATAATTGTTTAGTCGACCAACATTTCAAAAGAGCAACGTGACATATTTAGACCCACAATACCTTCAAGTAAACTGTTTTAATATTTTATTATGGTCTTATTATTATTATGGTCTTATTATTAACAGTGATTCAAGTGACTGCAGGGTTCATAGTCTACCTCAACCGTTGTGGTTTCATAAAACTAATGTAATATTTAACATACTGACCTCTGCTAGCCATCATATTATAACATGCCATTCTTTAGAATGGCATAAAGAGATTGTTCCAATGTAATGATTCGATAATAGGAAATAGACAGTAAAAAAAAAAAAAAAGAAAAAAAAGGAAATAGACAGTAAAAAGTACAGTGCAAGATTAAAAGTACCATAAAATAGTCTGATACATTTTAAAGTATCTCAATGTTTACTACTGAGATAATTACATTTCTATGAATCCCCTAATATTAATTACCATTATTGTTTGCAATTGTACTATTACTAATATATTGTTAATACATCATCATGATCATCATCATCATCATCATCATCATCATCATCATCATCATCATCATCATCATCATCATCATCAATAACTACATGGTTCCAGAGTTACACTGATCTTCCATGGTAACATCTTCAGAGGGACAGTATGACCATTGTCAATGAATGGAAAGAGTGTGTCAGTGAAAGTGTGTGTGAAGGTGTGTATGTGTGTGTTAGTATCAGGATCAGAGAAGGACAGCTTTCCTTTGTTCCAGTCCAGCTGGACTCTGATCTTCTTGGGGTTCTGCTGCACTGAGAGAACAGTGACTGACCCTGGTGATGAGGATGCTTTGTATTTACCATCATATAAACATATGCACCAGAGTTGACCCCCTCCCTTTCCCTTCCTCTGAAAAGACGCTGCTGACACACCCAGTACCCAGTATGTGTTGTCTCCAACCTCAACATCCCAGCTGTGAGTTCCAGAGTTAAAGCCCTCCGAACCCAGGACACGCCCCCAGTAGTCAAACCTCTCTGGGTTGTCAGGAAGCTGCTGTTCATCTCCATATCTCACACTGGTCAGATCATCAGACAGGATGAGTTTTGGATAGGCAGTGTTGGGGTCCAGAATGACAGGAGTGTAGGAGACAATGTCCTTCATCTTGTCCCAGACTCTGAAGGTCAGGTTCTTCAGGTGTTTGGTCTCGTCTATCAGTGCTCCTGAGACCGGCTGTGGGTCCTGCAGTGTGAACTGGACTCTTTCCACTGTGGTCTTGTAGTTCTGCAGGAATGAGATGTGTTCAGCTCTCAGATCCTCCTCTATGGCTCTGATTGTGTCTGAAAGTGTTGATATGTCTCTGTTCAGACCCTCAATCTTCTCCTTCATCATCTGAGTCTTCTGCTGCCCTTCCTCCCTCAGTGCAGTGATCCTGGCCTCCTCTTCCTTTTGTAGAAACTGATGCATCTTCTTATACTGTTCCTTCATCTGCATCTCTGTGTGCCGGGCCCGGACCTTAATCTGTTCTGCTGTTTGATCATAGTTTGTTTTAACTTTATTAAAGACCTTGAGTTTCTCCTGTAAAGGTTTCAGTAATTTCTGGACTTTCTCCTTGTGTTCCGGACGGTGCAGCTTCATCGATGGGTCTGAATCTGTGGTTGATGTGTTTTTTAGAATCTCGACACACAAGACACGCTGGCTGTTGACATTCCAGACAGAACAGTTTGAGTTTCTCAGCATGCAGACTGCAGAGAACCTCAGACCCTGTTGAAGCTCTCTGATGTCTCTCCTGTATGAAGGCCTCACACAGGTTCTTCAGAGCCAGGTTTCTGGGTGGATCCACTGAATGTCTCTCCTTACAAACTGGACATTCTTTTATTACCTTCTCTCTCCACCATTCCTGCAGACAGGCTTTACAGAAGCTGTGGCTACATGACAGAAGAACAGGATCTTTAAATATGTCATGACACACAGGGCAGGAAAAATCCTCTTCTGAGAAAGATGACTTGGATGCCATTTTGTCCGTGAATGAAGCAACAAACACTCCACTCAATAAAGGAAATCAGCCAGTCAGTGTTGGTAAAACTCCCTCCTCTAGAATGTTCTCTGAAGTTTACTTTCACTTTGAATCGTGGTTCTTGTTGAAGTCCATTCAGCAGTCAGCAGCAGGTTCCAGTGGTCTGGGTCAGTATTCCCTCCTGTAGCTGTGGAAAGACTGTCTGTCCTCCTGGAAGTTGTGTTCTGAATGTGAATCTTTTGTCTGTCTCTCTGTGTGTGTCTACAGAGAGGAGTGTGCTGTAAGTTTCTGCTTCCTGAGATCTCTGAGTCAGATTGGGGAGGAGCTCTGACACACCACAGACCTGTTGCCACACACACACACACACACACACACACACACACACACACACACACACACACACACACACACACACACACACACACACACACACACACACACACACACACACACACACACACACACACACACACACACACAATGTCCTCTTGGGACTAGAAATAACACTGTACACGCTGGGGTAAAGACATGGTTCTCTGCTACAATGTATTAGTTACAGAATGGTGCAGACAGAGACAGCAGTGAGCATAGTTGTAGACTCTGAATCTGGGCGCTGGCTTCACATGGCAAGTTATTCACCTCATTAACATATTACATGAGTTCATGTCATACAATCATTGGTTACCATCATTTCCTATACATTATGATTGGTCTGGTTCTCTTGTTTCAGACAGCCTCTATACCCACGTGTTCCCATTCACTTGCATGCAAGTGTGTCGTGTGTGTGTGTGGAGTGAGCACATGACTGTTTTGGCACTGGTTTGACATTTTGTTATTGTGAGTTTTGTTCCTTCTCCCCAGAATGATCATCTGTTCTCCCCACATTCCAAACCTTTAACTCTGTAGGCCCAGAGATGAGTTGGTTTTCTGTTGTATACTGAAGTGAGAGCTAACTCTTGTAGGATTAAAGATTATTGGTTTCTGCTTCTCGCTCCTTCTTTTAAACTGTGGAGGGAAAAAAGCAGACCAAGTACAGAGGCAACAGTGAAGGATAAAGCCCTTTGCACACAGGCGTGTTTATCTGCATGGATAAAACTGACAATTTAATTTTATTAAAAGAAAACAATGATTCTCTACGACCTCATGCACACCGATCCGAATTAGCCGTGCTGCCAAAACTGAGCATCTGTCAGTATTCTAAACATAAAATTTTGTCAGAATATTCCAGGTACATTTATCCCACTGTTGTTCTGAGATGTTGGTGTTCATGTAACCATAACCAGTGACTCTCTTGTTAAAAGTGCCATTGCTCTCAGATTGCAGTTTATGTCTCCATATTAGTGCACATAAAGTGTTTTTTCATGCAGCAATTGAAAAAAACGCAACTGTCCTGTGTGCAAAGGGCTTAACTGTCTGAAAATACACATTAAAGCTGCACTATGTAACTTTCCTCTTCTGTCCCAGATTTGAACCCGGTTTCCATTGAACCATGAGCTCAATGGTAAGCTGGCCTGCTTGCTCAGGGGATAAATTGAATCTTGACCATCAGGTCGATATTTCTGTCAGATCCTGTGTCTAGACATATGAGACATGACCTTTGACACATCTAAATGTCTCAATAGAAGGGCAGGGAGACTAAATACAACCTCCCAAATTATATTGTATTAATATTTACCATACAGATCGGACAGAATAAAAAGAAAAGTTACATAATGGCATGTTAACTTGAATCCAAGTTATAATAGAAAGGATAATGTGAGAATTCAAAAATAAAATAAAAAATAAAACATTCATTAACACAACACTGGTCTCTATAAAGCTGTCTATGAAATCTATGAAAAAGTTTACACAATTTTATACAATATGTGGGGGCGGTCCCTGCTTCATCTCTCTCTCTCAGCTAAGATGTCCTTGGCCCCTGTTCTAGGGGATAGAATGTGACTGTATTTGGAAACTTTCTTGCACAACGTACTGGTATAACACATGTTTTGTATTGTGTAATAATTAAGCAATGTTACACGAGAGGGTGTGCATATAACACGGTTATCCTGCACGACAGCCTTGCCGCAGGAACGAGCCGACAGGCGAGTTCCGTAGGCAATCTGTGTGCTCCATTGCCCAAGACAAATTTCTCCTCGGAGACAATAAAGGCTAATTCAATTGAATTCAATTCAATTCAGTCAGTATTGTGAACATTGTCAGAATATTCCAGGTACATTTATCCCACTGTTGTTCTGAGATGTTGGTGTTCATGTAACCATAACCAGTGACTCTCTTGTTAAAAGTTCTCAGATTGCAGTTTATGTCTCCATATTAGTGCACATAAAGTGGAGACTCTCATCACAGCTGACAGGCCTCCTAAACATTAGCAGTGTTGTAGTCTCACCTACAGCCACACCATCACATTCAAAGCATGGAAGGAAACAATTCCCAAGCAGAAGCATTGCACATATTGTAGTGTGGTCCTTCATATTGGAGCAGGAGGTATCAGGAGCTTTTCAAAGCACTGGGTGAAGGCAGCAACACAACTAATGGTTGTATTTGTTATGTCTGCCGTTCAGAAACCACTGTATGTAGGAACTGAACTACTCTGATAAGCAGTGAGCATGGAGTCTCCTCAGTGTTTTGATGTTTTGACTTTTGTTGAGAATATTGAGTTGACATATACTTTCTGTTTTACAAAATAAAATCAAAGAAAGCACCAAGTTATCCACAAAGCTACCTCCCTCTCTTAAAACTAAAAGATAAAACTATCTATGACTATAGTATTTATGATGTGCATGTTCTAGTATTTTAAATCAACTAGTGATAGACATGTTGTTTATGACATGGTGTGGAAGGGACCTACAGTAGCTGTGTAGAACAGAGGTTGTATGAGCTGCATGTTTAACCTACACCACTGATATCTATTGAACAACACTACACCTTCACTGACACTAGAGGGAGTCAACAGCACACAGGGTGAGGCTGAGGACTGGGAATATTTGAACACATTTTATACTTGTTTTTACCACTTAAACCATGTTTACTAGTTGACATTTGTCCCTCAGGGCTCTATTCTTGGTCACCTACTTTTGTCTGTCTAAATCATCACTGTGAGTGTGCGTGTCCATAAGCACACATGGCAATGGCATACATGCATACATTTGTATATGTGTCTATTAATGTAGACAGGTGGACAAATGTACGTACAATTGCATTCATTTAATAGTGTTCAAGTATCTGTGTGCGTGCATTTGTGTGCATGTGTGTTTTACCAGGACTGAGTCAACCAAACTATAAAATAATAATAGATCCTCATAGTAGATTAATGACCGTTTGTTCCCTTGTTCATTTCTCAGCAGAGCTGCTTGAAAACATCAGCATAGTCAAATCACTTGCTGGATGGAGCATCCAGGTCATGTTTTTACCTTAACACTTTGATCTAAGGACACAAAAACAATGCGTTTGACTTCACATCCATTTCAATACAATTATTATAAAATGTATGATTTAACCACATATTGTGGGCATGTCATAATAGTAACAGTAAAGATACAAAAACAGGGATAACGGCTCACAGCTTGTTGCAGCATAGGTCTACTACACGTGAGCTTGTAGAGCAGCTATTTTTGGTGAAGTATTGAGGGTTTAAGTGTTTAAATGTCTGAAAATACACATTAGCATGAACCCGCATATTAATAGAAAAAGTGAGTAAACAAAGAAAAAAAATAAAAAAAGTATGTACGCAACACCATAATAATGCTGCATTACAAACAAGTGTATGAAGAAACTGAAACTATCTATGAATATGAAAAAGTTTAATCTTCAACACAGTGTTATATGTATTGGGGATCCCTGCTGCGTATCTCTCTCAGCTAAAAGCTCACATTACAACACGTGAGCTTGTAGATCTGCTATTTTCGGTTAATGTTCCCCTCAGAAAAGTAATGCTCAGGTTCAAGTTGATGAAGAAAAATCTGTCCATTTGTTCTTCCTTCATCGTATTTAACACTCTATTATAGCTTAATTTTCCCCCATATTAGTTACTGTAATATTGTTTGGGCTGCAACATATCCGACATACCTATCTAAATTACTTATCATTCAAAAGAGGTTTCTGAGGATGATTTCACACTCAAATAGATATGAGCCATCGGCTCCTCTCTTTATTAAATATTCAATATTGCCTATAGACAAAGTAAACGTTTTACAAACCTGCTTATTTATGTTTGAATTTAAAAAATGCAAACAAGACATTCCCCTTTCTTTTCATAATTGTTACTTCTGACATTCACTCCTACCTTACAAGGAATAGAGATGATTTTGAACGACCTCTTTGTCGTACCACGAAACATCAATTATTTATTACATTTAGAGGCCCTCAATTGTGGAGCTCTTTAGATACATCACTTAAGTCATCATTATCTTTGTCAATATTTAAGAAACGTATGAAACAATATCTTATTTCTTTACTGTAATTCCATATGATTTCATCTACTGATGTGTTGTATTACCAAATGTGTGTTTTGTTTTGTTTTGTTTTTGTCTTTTTCTGTTTTTTGTGGAGTTTCTGTGTTTTTACTTTATTGCACAGCTGCTCTGACATAACTTGTATATTCAATTGTATTTGTTCCTAGTGAACTTTTTTTTTTAGTATTTGTTAAATGAATGACCTTTTTCATTAAGGAAAGGATAAGCCTTTTGGCTTCTTCCTCTCCTTGCGCAGTATTTTGTATACTCAATATGTATTGTTCTATTTTTTTTAATAATGTGCTATTAAACTAAACTAAAACTAAACTAAACAAGTTGTAAGAAATAGATTTGCACACAGTAGCTCCATTCAAAGGTTTTTATAGACATCCTCCTGAGTTTGGAGGAGAAAGCTCTTCTTCAGACTCCAAAGTCAAAGTGCAGTAAGAAGACAACAATTATACTGATGAATTGGGCTTTGAAGTGTTTCTACTGTCAGTCAGTGGTTCCCAAAGTTTTTAGCTCAAGGCCCAAAAGAGAAATAAGCAGTACGAATAGCACAAGCTTATAGATCTGCTATTTTCACTACTACTTAAACAATATTTTTAGTTATTTATGGAAATGATTCGATGTTTTATTTTATTCATTAAATACTTTTGTAAATATTAGAATTGAATGAAATGTTTTTCATTAAATAATTATATATATTTTAAATGTAGGAATAAAAATGGTAAAAATATGAATTTAATGAATAAAAAACATGGGTTCCCACCCCACTGTTAGGGAACCAGTGCTGTAAGTGATACTGCACTAATGTGTTCTTTATTTGACCTTTGCTTTGAGACAAATAAATAACGTAGTTACTGCACTTTTATATCTATTTCTTGCCCTTTGATCTTGTGATCTTTTGGATTCAGCAGCTGCCTTTAAAGGGTCTGTGTGGATGTGTCCTGATTCAAGTTGTTATTTTTGTATCCTTCTTTAATATCAATGTAAAATGTTCTCCTGTTTCATATGAATGTATTTCTCAGATTCCCTATGGAAGAAATTAAAGTGTAAACTGAATACTTTAACGACCCATTAAGACCTGAGGCCGATTCTACAAATGCCTTTTAAATCGGTGGTTCTCAAAATGTTTTCATGCCAAGGACCCCCTAAATTGTATGTATTTGGGCCGCAGGACTCACCCATCTGAAATTGTCCACACAAAAGAATAGATCTAAATATTAGAAGTTTTTTCAAACACTTTCAAGACTTTTCTAAAGATTTTCAAAAACAGCAGATGTACAAGCTCGCAGCGCAGCATGAAGGTGACGGGCTGTGAGCTTGTAGATCTGGTATATTTTTAGAACTACACTGTTCTAAAGCAAATCTAAACAAAATCTAAAAGGACAAATGCTTTCCTGATTTTAATGGGATTAACAATTCAGTTAAAAACAAATAATTGTTTTATCAAGCGACATTTCAAAAGAGCAACATGACATATTTAGACCCACAATCCCTCCAAGTAATCTGTTTTAATATTTTATTAACAGTGATTCAAGTGACTGCAGGGTTCAGTCTTCCTCAGCCATTCTGGTTTCATAAAACGAATGTAATATTAAACATATTGACCTCTGCTAACCATCATATTATAACATGTCATACTTATAATGTCGCGAGAGATTCATCCAACGTGATGATTCTATATTAAGGAAATAGTGTAAAAAGTACAGTGCAGTTAGGTACAAGAGTAAAAGTATCATATCTCGATGTTTACTACTGAGATAATTACATTTGTATGAATCCCCTAATATTAATTACCTTTAAAATCATTCAAATAATTATGTTATTATAGTACTATTACTGATATGCTTTATACATCATCATCATCATCATCATCATCATCATCATCATCATCATCATCATCATCCTCATGTCTAACTACTGTACATGGTTCCAGAGTTACACTGATCTTCCATGGTAACATCTTCAGAGGGGGAGTACAGCTAGTGCAGGTAATGAATGGAAAGAGTGTTTCAGTGAAAGTGTGTGTGAAGGTGTGTATGAGTGTGTTAGTATCAGGATCAGAGAAGGACAGCCTTCCTTTGTTCCAGTCCAGCTGGACTCTGATCTTCTTGGGGTTCTGCTTCACTGAGAGATCAGTGTCTGACCCTGGTGAGGAGTATGTGCAGTATTTACCTTTAGATAACCATATGCTCCAGAATTGACCCCCTCCATCTCCCTTCCTCTGATAAGACTCTGCTAGCACACCCAGTAGCCAGTATGTGTTGTCTCCAACCTCAACATCCCAGCTGTGAGTCCCAGAGTTAAAGCCCTCAGAGCCCAGGACACGGTTCCAGTAGTCAAACCTCTCTGGGTTGTCAGGAAGCTGCTGTTTATTTCCACTTCTCACACTGGTCAGATCATCAGACAGGATGAGGTTTGGATGGGCAGTGTTGGGGTCCAGAATGACAGGAGTGTAGGAGACAATGTCCTTCATCTTGTCCCAGACTCTGAAGGTCAGGTTCTTCAGGTGTTTGGTCTCGTCTATCAGTGCTCCTGAGACCGGCTGTGGGTCCTGCAGTGTGAGCTGGACTCTTTCCACTGTGGTCTTGTAGTTCTGCAGGAATGAGATGTGTTCAGCTCTCAGATCCTCCTCTATGGCTCTGATTGTGTCTGAAAGGGTTGATATGTCTCTGTTCAGACCCTCAATCTTCTCCTTCATCATCTGAGTCTTCTGCTGCTCTTCCTCCCTCAGTGCAGTGATCCTGGCCTCCTCTTCCTTTTGTAGAAACTGATGCATCTTCTTATACTGTTCCTTCATCTGCATCTCTGTGTGCCGGGCCCGGACCTTAATCTGTTCTGCTGTTTGGTCATAGTTTGTTTTAACTTTATTAAAGACCTCGAGTTTCTCCTGTAAAGGTTTCAGTAATTTCTGGACTTTCTCCTTGTGTTCCGGTGCAGCTTCATTGATGGGTCTGAATCTGTGGTTGATGTGTTTTTTAGAATCTCGACACACAAAACATGCTGGCTGTTGACATTCCAGACAGAACAGTTTGAATTTCTCATCATCATGCAGACTGCAGAGAACCCCAGAGCCTGTTGAAGCTCTCTGATGTCTCTCCTGTATGAAGGCCTCACACAGGTTCTTCAGAGCCAGGTTTCTGGGTGGATCCACCGAATGTTTCTCTTTACAAACTGGACATTCTTTTATTACCTTCTCTCTCCACCATTCCTGCAGACAGGCTTTACAGAAGCTGTGGCTACATGGCAGAACAACAGGATCTATAAAGATGTCACAACACACAGGACATGAATAATCCTCTTCTGGGCGAGTTGCCTTGGATGCCATTTGGTCTCAGTGTGTAGCTTCAAATACGCTACTCAAGCCAGGAAATCAGTCAGTGGTGGTAACACTCTCCCTATTCTAGAATGTTCCCTGAAGTTTACTTTTACTGTGAATGGTGGTTCTTGTTAAAGTCCATTCAGCTGTCAGAGTCAGCAGCAGGTTCCAGTGGTCTGGGTCAGTATTCCCTCCTGTAGCTGTGGAAAGAAGTCTGTCCTCCTCACTGTAAGTTGTGTTTGATCTGAACGTGAATCTTATGGTCTTATACTGTATGAATCTGGCAAAGTCTGGGTGGAGCTTTGCCACACAAGGAAACTCCTTTAATGAGTCTGTGCCAGGTTCTCAAACTAGCATGTGACGTCTTGGTCACATGCATGGCATTTTTGGGAAAGCAGGTTAGCCCAGGTTAGTGTGTGTGTGTGTGTGTGTGTGTGTGTGTGTGTGTGTGTGTGTGTGTGTGTGTGTGTGTGTGTGTGTGTGTGTGTGTGTGTGTGTGTGTGTGTGTGTGTGTGCGTGCGTGCGTATGTGTGCGTGCGCGTGTGCACATGCACATGCGTAGCTATCATTAAGGAGTCCAAATCTAAATCTAAATCTGCTCTTGACTGCAATTAAATCCTCAATTGTCACAGCTAGGTTATTTGCATTGACAACATGAGAATGAGAATTGAGAACTATGAGATACAGTTGAGATACAGCACGTGTGAAATGCATCAGACTATTATTATGATACTTTTCCTCTTTTACTGGACTGTACTGTATTTTTTATATATGTTCCTAATATAGATAACCACGTTGGATGAATCCTTTTATGACAAAGTACAGTTATATGATGGTTAGCAGAGGTCAGTATGTTAAATATTAAATTAGTTTTATTAAGCCACAATGGGCTGGTGTCGGTGAGGTAGACTATGAACCCTGCGGTCACTTGAATCACTGTCAATAAAATGATAACACCATAATAAAATATTAAAACAGCTTACTTGGAGGTATCGTGGTTATAAATATATCACATTGCCCTTTCGAAATGTCGCTTGACAAAAAAAGTGTGTTTTTACTAATTTGTTTGTATGGATAGTATTCAGTTGACACTATGTCAAATTCCTCCATGGGGAATTGAAATGAAAAGGAAGAACATTTACATTGATATTAAAGGATGTAAAAATCTAATCCTTGAATTGAGTTATGTCAGTTTAACAACTTGAATCAGATCAAAGGGGAAGATATAGATATAAAAGTGCAACTAGGCTATTTATTTGTCTCAAAGCAAAGGTCAAATCATCGTTCATAATGACCCAAACATGGGTCCCAACCCACTGTTTGGGAACCAGTGCAGTATCACTTACAGCACTGGTTCCCAAACAGTGGGTCGGGACCCATGTCTGGGTCGTGGACCAGTTATTTGGGAGTCGCGAGTAAATATCCCCTTTTGTTTTTTATTCCTACAATAAATAATATATAATATTATTTCAAATTATTTAAGAGTTGAAAAAACTAAACAATCTATTACAAACTAAATTGCATTCAATTCTAACAAATATTTAATGAATAAAATAAAATAAATCGAATAATTTCCATAAATAAATACAGAAAATAGCAGATCTATAAGCTTTTAGATCTGCTATTCATGATGTCTCATTTCTCTTTTGGGCCTTGATCTAAAAGCTTTGGGAACCACTGACTGACAGTAGAAACACTTCAAAGCCCAATTCATCAGTATAATTGTTGTCTTCTTACTGCACTTTGACTTTGGAGTCTGAAGAAGAGCTTTCTCTCAGGAGGATTTCTATAAAACCTTTGAATGGAGCTACTGTGTGCAAATCTATTTCTTACAACTTGAACCAGACTTGAACCTGACTTGAACCTGACTTGAACCTGACTTGAACCTGAGCATTCCTTTTCTGAGAGGAAAATAGCTGATCTTCAAGCTCACAATATGTTGCGTTGTGAGCTTTTAGCTGAGAGAGATACACAGCAGGGACCCCCACTACATAGAGAGAGATACACAGCAGGGACCCCCACTACATATTGTATAACATTGTGTTTCAGATTCAACTTTCTCATATTCATAGATACAGTTTCTGTAAAGCAGCATTATTATGGGCCTGTTATCGCATATTTCGCATATTTAACTTTACTTTTATGACATGCCCACAATATGTGGTCAAATCGTACATTTTATAATAATTGTATTATGGATATGAACTCATTTTTTGTGTCCTTAAATCAAAAGTTTAAGGTGAAAACATGACCTGGATGCTCCATCCAGCAAGTGATTTGACTATGCTGATGTTTTCAAGCAGCTCCACTGAGAAAAGAACATGGGAACAAACTGTCATTAATCTACTATGAGGAGACAGACCTATCTATTATTATTTTATAGTTTGGTTGACTCAGTCCTGGTAAAACACACAAACAAACAAACACACACACACACACACACACACACACACACACACACACACACACACACACACACACACACACACACACACACACACACACACACACACACACACACACACAAACACACACACGCACACACACACATACACACACACACACACACAGATACTTGAACACTATTAAATTAATGCAATTGTACATTTGTCTACGTTGTTTGCAATATGTGCATATGGACACACACACTTACAGTGATTAATTATCAGGACAAAGGCAAGGACCAAGAATAGAGCCCTGAGTAAGTTTTTTTTTTCTTTTCCTGGGAATGACCATATATGGACTTTTTATTTTATTTTATCCTTTATTAATAATAATATGTATCCATATACATACAATGTTATGCCCATACATGGAGATGGGCATAAAGAAATGTACGTTAATTAGTAATGCCAAGCAGGGCCTTGGTGAGTTAGGGCCTTGGTTTGATGCCTGTGGATCTCCATATATGGGCCATATATGGTATCCTAACATTCTCATTTTCGACCTGGAATTTATGAAATCTCCATGTATGGACATACATTTTTTTTTCTTTTTCTGGGAATCACCATATATGGACTTTTATACCCTGAGAAATCTCGTAGCTTGTCTGATTGTCAGTACAGGGAGTGATGTCACATGTATGAGTCATTCTGTACCACATCACTGTGACTCACTGACATCACACTGACATCACTTCCTGTACAGACAGTCAGACAAACTACAAGGTTTTTCAGGGTATAATGCGATCTTCGGTCGCAATAAAGACAACAGCAGTGTTTCTCAGAATGCATTTTGACCATTCAAAGTGCTTTACAATGTACTGTAGGCCTCACATTGACTCTTTCACACGGCATTGACAGCCATGCAAGTCACATACCTGCACTGTCTTGTTCAAGGATGTTTCTACACACAGTGTCAGGAGGAGAGTTTTCATCATGATGCAGATGAAGACATAAGAGATACATCAAGAAGAGAAGAGAGACAATCATTTGACACATTTTAAAAAGGGTTCTTTTACGACTTTGTAATGATATTAATTAAAAGATGATGAGTGTTGAATTATTGCTTTGAATCGTTTCTGTCGATACAAAACAAATCGTTAGAATGCCATTTTCTTTTTTAACATTTACCCGAAATACAACTAATATGATAGTGGAAGAGAGTGACCTGGAGAATCTCCAGGTGGAGATCTGATGATACAGGTCAACAATTCGAAACACAATGACATGAAAATGAAAAAAATAATATTATATTCTTTCTCTCTCTCTCTCTCTCTCTCTCTCTCTCTCTCTCTTTCTCAGGACAAGGACAGGTAAGGACAGGTAAGGACAGGTATGGATCCCTTAGGGACGGGTGAGGAGAGGGGTAAGGATCTAGTATAGTTTCATTTATATTAATTTATTTGTGAATTCATTTTCTCCTTTGACTGGGAGAATGCTAAAATTAAACCTTTCCCAAATACGGAGATGGTGACATCATAGATGTTCTGACGTCATGAGACAGACACAGGTAATACATACAGTATGTATAGGCAGCAACAGAAGCAGTTAGGGGTTCAGGGTCTTGTTTAAGGATGCTTCTACACGGTGTCAGGAGGAGTGTTTTCACTATGATATGATATGATATGATATGATATAGTACTTTATTGTCAGTTCACACTGAAATTTGTCTTGCGACACAGCAGCCATGTATGCGACACATACAGTAACATACCGGTATATACAAACATTTTAGCACATGTAACAAAAACAAGACAGGTTTACATACATAAGGATAATATAGACAAGAGCAGTGTCCACCGCCAGGCCTACCTATGGCCAAACTCTTGATTAAGCCTTAAAGTCGACTGATGGACAAAGGACCTTTTTAGTCTGACCTTATTGTATTCTGGAACACCATATCTCCTTCCTGAAGGCAGCAACCTATATTCTCTATGCAACACATGGCTACTATTAGAGGTAATATTTCTTGCCAACCTTAGAATGCTGTTATCATACGTAGTCGTATATAGCCTCTGAAGTGGTTGTCCAACTATCTTTGAACAAATGTTCAGTTGTTGCAGCAGTTGTGACTTAAGGGCTGCAGACAAGCATCCATACCAGGTGGTACTACAGTACTGAAGAACACTCATAATGACAGACGTGAAAAACATAAGAAGAATCTGTCTACTAGCACCAAATGATCTTAAACGGCGAAGGAAGTAGATTCTTTGCTTTGTTTTCTTACACACAGATTCAATCTGATCTTTCCATGACAAAAGATGGTCTATTACTACTCCGAGGTACGTATACGAACATACCTGGTTGATCTGTTCACCATAAATAGTAATGGGAGATCTGTGTGTATCTGGTGGTGCACCAAAAACAATCTCTTCTGTCTTTTTGGAGCTGTGTGAAACACAGGCTCCCTATACGTAGCTTTGTGGGTCTGTGTGTGTGTGTGTGTGTCTGTATGTAGCCTGAACTTCCTAAACTTCGGCACGCTACTAGTCCCACAGTTTTGCCACCACACACTCGCGCCATATGTCAAATCGACCGGCTTACTCGGGAATCGTCGGCTAGTAACTTGCTAAGAGAAAGGTTAAATAGTTTAATTGATATTAATTTATTAGTGAATTAATTTTCCCCATTGACTTATAATGGGAATCGCAAAAACTCACATTCAATTATTTGTCTCTCGCAAACCATAGGGGCTAGAGTTTCAAGACTTGGAGAGGAGGTTCATAATGATTTCAAGGATTAAATAAAAAATAATTGTGTCATTTGGCCGCATGGTGGCGCCATAACACCCCACTTTACGTTTTGGCCTGTAACTCTTGAACCGTAGGTCGGAAAATTAAAAATATTTTTTCCCTGGATTCCTTGGGTCATGACGCATCTCCCCATATAGGCCACGCCCATTTGCGCCATGATAGATTTTCCGCCATCTTGAATTTTCTCCAAAACACACTTTTTGCTCCTTTTCCTACATATTTTCTTCAAATGTCACAAAAATCGGTACACATGATCCACACACACACACACACACACACACACACACACACACACACACACACACAGCTCCACTTCACACAGGTGTGATTTTTTGTGTTAATGATGAGAGCGTTGTTATCACTCCATTCAACCACCTTATTGTCTCCACCAGCCGAAGGCTGAGGGAGAGTATGTTTTCCCCTCCGTCCGTCCGTCCGTCCGTCCGTCCGTCCGTGCGTGCGTGCGTGCGTGCGTGCGTGCGTGCGTGCGTGCGTGCGTCCGTGCGTCCTCGCAGTTTGTGAGCAGCTAATCTCAGTCACCGTTGGCCCGATCGCTGCCAAACTGAGCACACACACTCCCTGGATGCCAATCTAGAACCTCTGCCCCACATTTTTCAAATCAGCCTCATGGTGGCGCTATAACAGGCCGATTTGTGTGGCCTGGTTGTTACCAGCTAATCTCCGGCGCCGTTGGCCCGATCGCTGCCAAACTGAGCACACACACTCCCTGGATGCTAATTCAGAACCTCTGCCCCACATTTTTTAAATCAGCCTCATGGTGGCGCTATAACAGGCCGATTTGTGTGGCCTGGTGGAGACCTGTGCTCGGAAGAGCACTGCTTCTAGTTTACTCTGAGTTGGTGCAGTCCAGGATCACTGGAACTATCTAAGAGTGAAATTAAAACTGTATCATCAGAGTACTTTAGAATGTGTTGGTCTGGTTCGTTAGTACGACATTCAGACAGACATTCCTCAGTACGGCAGCTGTCAGTATAAAGGGTGAAAAGTATAGCTGAGCTTACACAACCTTGGGGGGCCCCAACATTAGTAGTTACTGCTGAGGAGAGGGTTCCGTTCACTTTCACCCTCTGTACCCTGTTGGTGAGAAAGGCAGCATACCAGTGTATTAAGTATGGATTCAGTTCCAACTGCACCATCTTTGACACTAGTATATCAGACTGTATTGTGTTGAAAGCTGAAGAAAAGTCTAAGAACAGCACCCTTGCATGATTCATGTTAGACTTATCTAGGTGTTTTGTAATTAAGTGGACTAGTGTGACAACCGCATCCTCTGTACCGCAACCTTTCTTGTATGCAAACTGGCAGGGGTCGAATTTCTCTTTGGTCATACTAACAAGATGGTGCAAGAGTATTCTTTCTAGTGATTTCATAATCACTGAAGTGAGAGCTATGGGTCTATAATCCTTATGTTCTTTTGGACATTGGATTTTAGGCAGTGGTTTTATGTATGATGTTTTCCAAGGCAGAGGAATTGTGTGTGTGTGTTTACAGAGGTTTGAAATAATGGTTGCCACACTGGAGCCAACTCAGATGCAAAATTTTTGAGGAGAAAAGCACTGCACTCGTCCGGCCCATTAGCTTTCCTCGTGTTAGTACACTGAAACACTTTCCTTACATCCTCTTCCGTGATAGTAATTCGGTCTGAGGGGGCAGGTGTTACAGCCTTCAGTATCTCAGTGCACTTTGAGGAGTTGTCCAATG
Source organism: Nannobrachium achirus (assembly GCF_963921795.1). NCBI lineage: Eukaryota > Metazoa > Chordata > Actinopteri > Myctophiformes > Myctophidae > Nannobrachium > Nannobrachium achirus. Next base: position 63,411,014 of record NC_137813.1, read on the forward strand.
ATTCGTATCTAGCAAAGAATGTGTTTAGGTCATTGGCAAAGCCAAGCTCATTATCTGCCACAATAGGTTTCGTGGGGGATGACATTCCTGTTGTAGCCTGAACGCTAGATATGGACACGACAAATTCATAACTCATATTCAACCAAATGGACCCTTTGTGTTAGGACCGGTTGAATGTACCCTTCTTCCCCCAAAAAAGATATTGACTCTCTACTCCATGGTGTCACCCAACACCACATTCCAAAGTGCCAGTATAGTGTTTTATTACCCTGCCGATCAAGATAAGGGGCATCCTGCCAGGGTCTCTTCTCTTCATGTGCACACAGTATTGAGCCTCTCAGACCACATGTAGAAGATCATGAATCATGGAATGCGGCGAATTAAAGCTTAATGAAATAACATTCCATAACATGAACATATGTGTTGTATTCTAACATGATGTACACCAACTATATACCAAGTTGGCATGATGCAATTGGGTATTTCTCTCATTATTTGACTTTTTAACTCAAGTACTCTTTCCATGGTGCAGAACAATGATGCTTGGTATCCATACATGTCTAAAATAATGATGATTACAAATATCTGGTCAAATGTACGAAAATCTCGTTCCTTAGAAGTTAACAGGAAAAAGTTAATTTCACTCCATCTAAGAAAGGGGGTTTGCCGAAAAGACTGTGCCTCAACCCCACCCATTCCGGGGCTTAGGAACAAGCCCCGCCTACTCACTTTATAAGTGACTTCCTGGTTCTCTCTCTCTCTCTTGCAAAAACATCACTGAACAGAAAACAACAGGACAGTAGGGCTAAAGACTACTCAGCCACCGGGGGCTGCCATGCCCTGGTGAACACAACTCTCTCTTTCAAAAAAACAAGCTCTTGAACAAGGACACCAGGACAGCAGGGAAGACACGTTCTCTTCCTGTCCCGCTCGCAAATACACCAGGGGACACATGTTCTCTGGTTCTACCTTTCTCTGAAAGACTCCTGTGCCATACAGGAGGGACTCACAATTCTTGCATGCTTTTGACCAACGCATAACAGAGTGGACGCCTGGCCTCTGGCCTCTCCACAGAGGGCCACAGCGGCTCTCTCTCTGTCCCTTCATCAGAGGCAAGGTATCCAGAACCGCGATTGGAGCATGCGCGCTCTCGCCGACTTCAGCAACGACATATCTCAACAAATATAGGGTGGATTTCCAGTATCCCCTGTACTTTCTCCTCCAGCCAGAGGGTGGTGTGTGGAGCTGCTCCTCCTCTCCAGCAGCGAAGACACCAGACCAGCAGACCGGGAGACTTCCTGTTTCTCCTCTCCTGCCCTGAAGGGGGGTGCACGCATCACTTCCTGTGGCAATCCAAGATGGCGGCTGCCGCATGGAGACAGCATGGCTGGCCGACGCCCAACGCATGCTAGGCAGCTAGCAACCAGCTAGCCACCAGCCCTTTCCTCCTGTTTCCTTTCTTCAGACACGTGACGAAAGCAGGCAAGGCAAAGTTTTTACATGTGTCAATGGCAACTAAGGCAGAGTAGGATTAGATTAGATGTTTAATGATTTTGTATGATTTCATTTCTTTCATTTCTTTTCTTTTGGTGATTGTTTGGATTTATATGTTTTTGGGGAAACGATATGCAACACTGGATAACATGTACAGTAGCCTGCCATCTATTTTGTACAGTTTGACAGGTTTTAAAATACTATGCCTACTACTTCCCTAGGAACCCATTTATCTATCTTTTGCTTGAAGAATCAGACATAGTTATGCTAGTCTGAATGTACATTTTATGATTTTTATAATAAATCACTTTTTCATATTTTAACCTTAAGTGTGGACATTGACATTCTTTCTGTGTGTTTTGAATCAATGTGATTGGTACTGGAATCTTAAATGCTTAGGCATTCTATTAAAAGGTAATTTGTCATTTTTAGTAAATATTCATATTTTACAGTATGTATGCACAGTAATGAACATTTATTGCAACTCTGCCAAGAACTCACGCTTGTAAACAATAGCGTGATAGAAAAATTATGTTTCATAATTATTTTATGAAATATTATTTTTAATATTACGATATATATTAATACTGTATCCATATTCAGTATTCATATGTGCACTACATATTTGGCGCCCAACGTGGGGCAGAGTCTTGTTCCATTACTGTACATACTGTAGATATGAATTTATGAAAATTCATAAATTTCATATTTCTGAAAAAAATGATTTTTGGTCTAAAAATCGTCCGGGATTTTAGCTGATTTCCAGTATTAATCATATTTTGTTCAAAATGAGCAGAAAGTAATTTTCCATTTTCTGTGTCTGTCGAGGCTATTACATATACGCTGGACGTACTGTAGTAGTATCGCACCGAGCCACAGCAAATGCACTAATTGTCAGTGTCATACTGTACTTTATCTTTACTTTATGGATTAGACAGAGTCGCGGCCACGGTTCTGAATAATTCATACTGTACATGTACAGTACTCATATTGAGTACAGTATATGTGTGTGGGGTGGGTCGAAACGCCTGAAAGTCAGTGGTAACCATTTGTAATGATAGCTACATTCCATACATGTACCCTGATTTAAGCATAAGTAGTCGGTATTCCGGGCCACTTTCCACTTTAAGTTAAATTAAAGTGAGTGTGCGCCCGTCAAAATTAAACTATCGTTTAAACTGACTGGAAGAAAACTACTGTGTGTTCTGACAAAGTAGGATTTTTAGAATTGGTCCTACTTTCAGCGCTTCATAACAGCCAAATCGTTCGTTGTGTATGAAGGGGAATTATTTAATAGCGTATCTGATAAACTCTACGAAACAGTAAAGTAACCGGAGCGTTGTGCCTTGTAAATCCCAACACAATTCTTAAATCAAAGCAGGTTATATACAGCTGCGGGACGTTGGACACGGGACTCCGTGGACAACTGTGTGCGTGTGTGTGTGTGTGTGTGTGTGTGTGTGTGTGTGTGTGTGTGTGTCTGTGTCTGTGCGCGCGTGTGTGGGTGTACGTGCTTAGTGGGTGTTACTTTCACTAGGCTCTCCAAGAGCCAGGCAAAATAGACCCATTTGAGTCCCATTTTGGCTAAGACGCCATCTTGAATAGAGGGTGGAGTCTCACATGCTTTGGGACTTCCCTCTCTCTCACACTCAGCGTTACGCGCAGCTATCACTTCTCTGGTGAGAATTAAACACCTCCCATACACAATACACAGACCAGAGGACAATTAAAAGGTTTCTCTGTGTGACAGTCTTAACATCACCTCAGATCTTTGGGTTTTCAACCCGTTTTCGACTTTGTACCACGTTGTAACATTAAGGATATCCCAACCATAATTTACAACTCCACGCACCTATATAGCTATCAAGCTGTAACTGTGAGCTTTGTTTTAAAACGTTTAAAGTGTTTGTTTTCTTATCTTATCTACTCTCTCCCTATTCAGTTTGGCTGTATTCTCCCAGCCTCGAGGACTTAGTGAATTCTATAAATTGGCACGACTGTTTGATTGATAACTGAATCGGTCTCACATGAACCGGTTCAGCTTTGTCAGGCAAACACTCTTCCAACTACTGGATGAATTAATTGGATTAATCAAGTTTAATCCAAGTTAATTTGTTTTAATTACTTATTCACTTTGGTCATCGACGCTTGAAAAATATTTTTTGCCAAACCTATCAATAGGTCTAATGGTTTACGCCCTTTGTGTTTCATCAGTTATCAAGGACAATTATTTTAATTAAGTTTCAAATTTCATTAAAAATTGAAAAGATTGAAATTTAAATGTCACTTTCTGGATGAAATACAAGGGTGTTCTTTATTACTTGAAGAAGAATGATGAAAGCCTAGAGCAAACACTTAAAACCTACTAGGTTTATTTAATATCAAGTTCCCAAACTAGGATATTTGGTCTGACTACAAGTCAGACATTTTTGGCATATTCTCTAACCTCGGAGACCTATAGAAATTATATAGCTGACACGGTTGATTGATTGATCACTGATTTGGGCTCTTTCATGCTCCAGTTTAGTCAATCAAACAAACAATCGTTCCAGCCAATAAAGACTAAATTGGATTAACCTATTGTAATCCAGTCTAATTTATTAATTAATTCATTATCTCGGTCACCGTGGTTTGAAAATATCTTTGTCAAATCCTGCAATTACGCCAATCAATTGTTTTTATTTCTTTTATCCTTCATTTACCTATTAAGGACACTTTGTGTCCGCCTACTGTCAGATCAGCCATTCGTTTTCATTTCGTCTGGACCATCTGACGAAAACGCTTTAGCCATAACTCAGAAGGAACCCATCTCTCTCGCTCATTCGTCCAACTTCCATCAAAACACGCACGCTTGGCTGTGTATGAGTTTTGACAAACACTGGACCTACAGTACATCTTTGTTATTTGATTACCTGTTTTAAAACTTTTCCCCATCAGGCCAAGGCACCTCCCTACTCCAGGCATAAACAACACTACAAAACAGAGAGACAATAAAACTGTCTCTCCTGCGTCCTTCGCACGCAGGCCTGTAAGTTTATGACGGTGAGGGCTATATGGTCTGCTTGCATGCTGAGCATTGTCCAGCCATTTGCACTAGATTTGTTTTAACAGTGGGTAATCTACATAACAAACAAACTATAGCGAGCGTTCCATCAGTTAGCTAGAAGCAGTATTTCATTTTCTTTAAGCGTCTGACCAACCAGTGTTCTGCGGAACACTGGTAAGCGATCATTAATTTTGAGTTTATAGTTCTTTTCCCCAAAACTGTACCTTGCATTTTGTGTGTTTCCGAACTTAGGTTTCTATAAATTCTATCTGACACGCTTGAGTGATTGATTAACTGGATGGGACTCTTCCATTGAGTCCAGTCTAGTCTGTTCAGTCAAACAACCGTCCCAGTCAAAGAGGATTACATTGGATTAATCTCTTTTAACCCAGTTTAATCTGTTCTATTATTTAATAGTTTTGTTCTCGAGGTTTGGAGTCACCTATCTTGCTATTGGGTCGTTAGTAAGCTCTGTTTACTTTGTGCTTTATCCAGTATTTGAAAACAATTATTCTAATTAAGATCTAAATTTCAATTAAATTCTTTAAATTTTTCTTTTTGAAAGAAAAGGGAATTTTTACTTATAAGCCCCGTTAGTCATATGGATTATTAATTTAATTTATAAGACTAACTGAGGAATTTTTATTTAAACTCATAATTTACAGAACTTATTAGTTTTCACAGTTTGCATCGTAAGAAACAGCTGTTGAATTTGATTTCACTTTCTGGATGAACCTAGAGGAATTGTTGTGCTATTAGTTTGGAAAAGAATATAAACCCAAAAACAACGCTTGGAATAAAACATTTTTATTTTAAATATCAGGGTTCGATCTTATTTCTCCTTGATATTCCAGCTGTAGTTGGTCAAACTAACGCCTATCTTGTAATCATGGAGGCTTTTGTTTCGATGATCAAGTCCTTAGCGACGACTGCTAACTTTAACGGTCCACCCATTTTGGGGCCTTACTCCAGGACGGTTCACCAGGTAAAAAAAAAACTGGCTTGCCAGGGTTTTAAGACGGAGCGTCCGAGGCCCAGCAACAAGCTTGAATTGTTTGCTTTACAACTCATAGCGAAAGGTGATATAACTTTTCAAGAGAGACAGAGCGATCCTGATCGAGAGAGGAGAAGATGCCGCAGGCCCTCCTCTCACAATCACAACTGCTTTTCCTTGCCTGACGGCGAGGTCTCTCGTGACTGTAGTCTAAGCCCGTTCCACGAACTGAGTCTCAGTGACGGAAGTACGAACGAGGCCAATTTACTTCGGTCGGGAAGCTTGTCAACCCGTCCTACGACACGGGAAAGCCCTTTGCCTAGTGATAAAAGCCTAATTCAATCCCTTGATATTGGACAACTGTCCATGCTTTCTGCAACAGCTTTGTTGTCAGAGCTTGCTGCCAAAGTTAATGACCCTAAATCTCAGCAGGTAACAGATAAGTGTCCCTTGAAAGAGGTTCTGTGTCTCTCCGGAGACGACACTGCGTTTGAAACGCTCAGCAATCAAGCCCAGATGGCCGCTCACAGCCCAGGAGCTGAGAACCGCGAAAATGTGCCACCAGTACAGGACACACCATCATGCACAGAACACATTCTGTGCACTGATTACAATGCATGCACTCTTAAAGTGATTGACAGGTACAGATACATACACATCACAGCTGTTACAGCCTCGTTAATAGCACAAACCAGTGGTTTGTCACTCGCAACGCAATGCGAATGGGCCCACGAGTCGCTGTTGGACAGAGCAGCTGACAGTAGTGTGATGTCTCAAAGTTTGTTTCTTGACCTGCAATACCGGGCACAGCGTGCCCACCTAGAGGGCGACGGGTTGTATCAATCCCCCAGTGTTCGGCCTTATACTAAGGCTAGTACTCAGATGGTTCATGCCCTCTCGTGTCCTTTTCAGATGAGACACATGGCTGCAATCCGTCCAATGTATGCGTCTGAAATGGAATACCTCCCACTTCTCCTGGGCTATGTCCTGTTACTACTGCAACTACTATCTGTACTTGCCTTCTCAGAGGAGAAATCCTCCTTCTCTACTGAAAAACCCGCGCAAGACTCGTTAAATCTAACTGACTTTGTGGAGTGTGACGCTCTGACGTGGAAACACCCACCCGTAGTCAAGCCAATGCCACCGTTGAACGAGGGGGGTGTCCTCCAACAGCAACAAATTCTTGTGTGCCCCTTTCTCCAGGGCCCCCTCGCAGACACTGCGTGTAACGGCGTGACTGACACCCTAGCAGACGCTGGGGCAAACAATGTCACCCAAAAGGACCGGAGTTTGAAAGGCAACACGTGCACAGACTCGCCTACGGTGTGTGTTGACATCTGTTCATACAGCAAACCTCCTCGCCAAGCGAAGGTAGAATTGGTATGGATAGATAACACGCCGGCGAGACCTTTGTGTTTCAAACTTGTTGCGGTGATTTCCAGCATACTGATCGCTCTTTGGTGCGCTTCCGCGCACGGCAATAAGGGAGTAATGTTTTGCACCGATTCACACTACACCCGTCTCGACTACACTCATCACTTGCCCAACGGGCGTAAAAACGGTTTTCGAACAGCCGAGTTAAAACCCGTCAAGCATAAGGAGTTGGTTCTTGCCCGCAATCACAACGCGAACAAGCAAGACATGCAGGTATACGGTAAAAAGGTCAGAAACCACTCAAACCTTCTGGGACCTGCCATAGTTTTCAATGACGAGGCAAGTGCCCTTACTAAAGCAGGGGCTGTCAACAACTCAGCATGGGACTTCGTCCCTGGGGGCCTTCTTTCTGATCTCACCCTTTCCGTCTGCGTTGTCTTAGCCTCGTCGATGGCTCAAAGTGTTACACTCGCAACACAACGTGACCCGGTCGTCTGTGAGTCGAAACAGCTCCCGCGTAGAGCTTGCAAGCCCCACGTGCCCTCTGCGGACACTAGGCAGACCCAAAGGTTAGCCAAAGTCCCGCGAAAGAGCGTGTATAGGAAGCTATCCCTGCCGGTGAAGTTACAACATGAAGTAACCCACGAAGCGCTGTTGGACACGACAGCGGACATTAGTGTGATGTCACAGAGTTTGTTCCTTGACCTGCAACACCGGGCACAAAGTGCCAACCGTGAAATGCACATGTTGTCTCACCCCATTCAACCGTACGCTATGACTGGTACTCAAATGCATCAGGCCTTATTGTGTCTCATTCAGGTAGGGCACATGGCTGTGAAGCACCTGATATATGTGTCTGAACCTATACTCAACCTTTCAGAGGGGGGTTTCGCCCTAACCGCTAGCTTACTCAGGCCAAATCCTGTGGATTTGACTGACTTTGTTAAGTGTGTTTCTCTAAAGGGAGGACGTCGACACATGGTCGAGACAGTACCTACGTTGGACAGGGAGGTCTCCCTCCAACGACTGCAGGCTGACACCGATACCCCTGCCAGGGCTAGGGCGACCGATCTCGCCACGGAATATGTTGTTTTGAATCCCACCCAATATGTCTGTCTGTTCACAAACCCTGACGTTAGTTCTCTGCAGACCCCACCCCTTTTGGTAAGGCGCCTTATGTCAACGCTCATCTATTTGAGTGTGCTGCTGCTGCCTATTCTGCTCTGCGTTTGCTACGCAGTAGCCGCACAGGGGAGGTCCACGACTCACTGTAGGACATCGACGCCTTGCAAAAAGGGGGGTTTGGTTGGTCATTCAAACCACAGCGGTTATTTCAAAATAATAGCTCAACCCAATAAAGCACATGTAGTATTGTTGGGCATTCACTGTGCATTAAGTTGCATTAGGTTTGCCCCACCTGGGCAATACTAAGTGTGCCCTGTTCTCTTTATGTTTTTTTTCCTGCAATAGGAAGAATACCATAAATCCGTTTGCTCCCATGATAATTAGTAAGCGGTGTCTGGATCTGATCCATCCAGACCCGAGCCAAAATGTTCATAGAAGCAAATCCCACGGGATTGTAGTTAGAATCTAGTCGGTTTGCTGATCACAGACTTCCTAGACCACTATTTACAAAACCACCTCTCATTGATATGCTTGTGTGCTTGTGTTTTTCCCTGAATCCATCATGGGACAATCCTATACCTGTTCCTTTCTGACGCTAAAATACTCAGAACCAGATGCCCTCCCTTGACAAACTCAAGGTCAAGGGAGTGAGCTCCACTGATATTTGTACTTAGAAAGCAGGCTCGGATCACAAATAACCAAGTACAGAATGTATACTCAGACGGTCAAATCCAATCAAAACTTTAAATCTTAATATATGACAATATCCTTAACAGGCCGCAACGGAGATGGCCTGTTAAACTACTAATATTTGCTAAGGCATTTAGGACGAAGAGAATTATAATGACAAACACATTTAAAGAACAATATCGATAAGCATGATTGCCTTCCCTCTTAGGAAAAGTGGGAATGACCTCCACCTATGTACTGTATGATTGCAACTTTTTGTTTTGTTTCTGTTTGTTTGTTATCTCATATTTTCATTTTTTTATATGCTTTTTGAAACATAGATAGGAACCTTTAGCTCCCAATAAGAAAATCATACACTATGTAATGCCTGATAACTATCTCTCTCTGGAGAAACCTGTTGAATGTACACACCTTTTCCACAGGCATTTCGAGTATAGTTTTGTTTATGATTTTGGTTTGATTATTTTATCTTGTTTTTGTTTTTCCTGTCTTTCCTGTCTTGATCCTATTTCTAAGGGCCCCATACTATTAGGCCCATTTCACTGGGTGATACAAAAGCCTCCTTATGTGAACTACGTGTTACCGTATTACTGTTATCCATGTTCAGGGGTTTTACTTTATGTTCTATGATTTATGGTTTTCATTTCATGAATTGTTAATCCATGATGTAGAACTATCTTTTTCCAGTTGTACCCAGTGATGCTAGATCAGTTAGTGAAGATCAATAAAAGTTGCCATCTGACATGTGTAAATATTACTGCCATCTGTGTCCTATATACTGCTCTCATCTTTGTTTTGTCATCCAAAGGTCGTGACTTCAACCTTCCGTTTTGTCGGACTTCGATGACAAAAGGGGGGATCTGTAGCCTGAACGCTAGATATGGACACGACAAATTCATAACTCATATTCAACCAAATGGACCCTTTGTGTTAGGACCGGTTGAATGTACCCTTCTTCCCCCAAAAAAGATATTGACTCTCTACTCCATGGTGTCACCCAACACCACATTCCAAAGTGCCAGTATAGTGTTTTATTACCCTGCCGATCAAGATAAGGGGCATCCTGCCAGGGTCTCTTCTCTTCATGTGCACACAGTATTGAGCCTCTCAGACCACATGTAGAAGATCATGAATCATGGAATGCGGCGAATTAAAGCTTAATGAAATAACATTCCATAACATGAACATATGTGTTGTATTCTAACATGATGTACACCAACTATATACCAAGTTGGCATGATGCAATTGGGTATTTCTCTCATTATTTGACTTTTTAACTCAAGTACTCTTTCCATGGTGCAGAACAATGATGCTTGGTATCCATACATGTCTAAAATAATGATGATTACAAATATCTGGTCAAATGTACGAAAATCTCGTTCCTTAGAAGTTAACAGGAAAAAGTTAATTTCACTCCATCTAAGAAAGGGGGTTTGCCGAAAAGACTGTGCCTCAACCCCACCCATTCCGGGGCTTAGGAACAAGCCCCGCCTACTCACTTTATAAGTGACTTCCTGGTTCTCTCTCTCTCTCTTGCAAAAACATCACTGAACAGAAAACAACAGGACAGTAGGGCTAAAGACTACTCAGCCACCGGGGGCTGCCATGCCCTGGTGAACACAACTCTCTCTTTCAAAAAAACAAGCTCTTGAACAAGGACACCAGGACAGCAGGGAAGACACGTTCTCTTCCTGTCCCGCTCGCAAATACACCAGGGGACACATGTTCTCTGGTTCTACCTTTCTCTGAAAGACTCCTGTGCCATACAGGAGGGACTCACAATTCTTGCATGCTTTTGACCAACGCATAACAGAGTGGACGCCTGGCCTCTGGCCTCTCCACAGAGGGCCACAGCGGCTCTCTCTCTGTCCCTTCATCAGAGGCAAGGTATCCAGAACCGCGATTGGAGCATGCGCGCTCTCGCCGACTTCAGCAACGACATATCTCAACAAATATAGGGTGGATTTCCAGTATCCCCTGTACTTTCTCCTCCAGCCAGAGGGTGGTGTGTGGAGCTGCTCCTCCTCTCCAGCAGCGAAGACACCAGACCAGCAGACCGGGAGACTTCCTGTTTCTCCTCTCCTGCCCTGAAGGGGGGTGCACGCATCACTTCCTGTGGCAATCCAAGATGGCGGCTGCCGCATGGAGACAGCATGGCTGGCCGACGCCCAACGCATGCTAGGCAGCTAGCAACCAGCTAGCCACCAGCCCTTTCCTCCTGTTTCCTTTCTTCAGACACGTGACGAAAGCAGGCAAGGCAAAGTTTTTACATGTGTCAATGGCAACTAAGGCAGAGTAGGATTAGATTAGATGTTTAATGATTTTGTATGATTTCATTTCTTTCATTTCTTTTCTTTTGGTGATTGTTTGGATTTATATGTTTTTGGGGAAACGATATGCAACACTGGATAACATGTACAGTAGCCTGCCATCTATTTTGTACAGTTTGACAGGTTTTAAAATACTATGCCTACTACTTCCCTAGGAACCCATTTATCTATCTTTTGCTTGAAGAATCAGACATAGTTATGCTAGTCTGAATGTACATTTTATGATTTTTATAATAAATCACTTTTTCATATTTTAACCTTAAGTGTGGACATTGACATTCTTTCTGTGTGTTTTGAATCAATGTGATTGGTACTGGAATCTTAAATGCTTAGGCATTCTATTAAAAGGTAATTTGTCATTTTTAGTAAATATTCATATTTTACAGTATGTATGCACAGTAATGAACATTTATTGCAACTCTGCCAAGAACTCACGCTTGTAAACAATAGCGTGATAGAAAAATTATGTTTCATAATTATTTTATGAAATATTATTTTTAATATTACGATATATATTAATACTGTATCCATATTCAGTATTCATATGTGCACTACACTGTCATGGATTTCATCGTATCCCACACCCTTTTGTGATTATTGGCATTAAATGCGTCCTCCAACCGCTGTCTATGTGCCAATTTTGCCTGCCTCATTTTGATTTTTATCTTTTTATCTGCCAATTTCATAGCACCAAAATCTTTGTTTACAAAGGCCGTTTTTCTTTCATTTATAATTTCTTTAATGTCTTTGGTCACATATGTTTTGTTATTTGGGTAGATTTTTATCTCCCTTGTGGGGACAACCAACTGTACACAAAAAAATTAATATAGTCGTTTGTAACGGTGGCGATTTCATCTAATGAACCGTTCTTAAAAGTGTCCCAATCTGTACAGTCCAGGCATGCTTTGAGTTCTTCCTTGCTTTCATGAGTCCATGTCCTAACTACTTTCTTCTCTGGCTTTTCTCTCTTTAGCTTTGACTTATAGACTGGAGACATACACACAACATTGTGATCAGAGGTCGATATGGGTGGCCCAACCTTGGCTACATAAGCATTAGGAATGTTTACATAGCACTTATCCAAAATATTATTTTTCCTCGTCGCGTCCTTGACGTATTGATCAAACCCCGGCAGCACAGTGTCCAAATAACACTGGTTAAGGTCTCCCAGCACGATTGCTATGATGCACATGAAGACATCAAGAGATTCATAATCAAAAAGAGAAGAGAGACATGCAGCTGACACATTTTAAATATAGCTTGTAAGACCACAGGCGAATAATATGTTCTCTAAAGGATCGAAATTGAGTCCATACCGGAAGAGAGACCAGAAATATGATGATACAGCCGGTCTACAAAAGAAACACAATGAAATGAAAAACTCAATTATTGCGACTGAAGGTCGCATATACCCTGAGAAATCTCATGGCTTGTCTGTCTGTACAGGAAGTGATGTCATTGTGATGTCACGTGTTTTTCAGTACAGGAAGTGATGTCAGTGTGATGTCACATGTTTTTCAGTACAGGAAGGGATGTCACGTGACATCACTTTTATGCCCATATATGAGTCATTCTGTACCACATCACTGTGACTCACTGTCACTCTGTGCCACATCACTGCTCTGAAGTTGATTGCATGGCAAAGCGAAAGTTGATCACAGTGATGTGGTACAGAATGACTCATATATGGGCATAAAAGGGATGTCACGTGACATTGTACAGAAAATGGAGGCCGAAAATGAGAATGTTAGGGTACCCCCTTATGCCCATATATAGAGATCCACAGGCATCAAACCATGGCCGTTTTATGCCCATACATGCCCATACATCCACAGGCATCAAACCAAGGCCCTAACTCACAAAGGCCCTGCTTGGCATTACTAATTAACATACGTTTTGTGCCCATATATGGAGATATATGGAGATTCCTATATTGTCAATATTAAGGACATTATTAAGGATATTATGTTATCAATATTAAGGACATATACAGTATGGGAATGCCCATATTTGGTAATGTCCATATATGGGCATGTTTTGACATAACATAACTATCATGAAGGGGTCTCCATATGAGTAACTGGTCCCATCACTGGCCAGATACCCAAGAATTGGCGCGACCTCGCCAAGTTGAACTAGTCCTTGTCCGTTCGAAGATATGTGCTCTGAATTATGTGCAGTGTTGGGGAAGATACTTTGAAAGCGTAACTTGCATAGTTACAAGTAACTCACCATGGCAGTAACTTGATCAAGATACATTTCTACCCCTGGTATGTAAAGTTACATAGAAAAAGTAACTTCAGTTTTTTCCAGCGTTAAATTGAGAATGTACATTTGGTGTACACGAAACAAAATAGTCACATGCCAGCAGAAATATGCCTCTCAACTGAGTTGGTTTATTTCAAAAAGGTTTACATTTTCTTTAGTAAACATCTGTGTTCCTAAAATAAAGTAAAAAAAAGAAAAAAGAAAAAGTATGATCTACTGTTAGAGTCATGACATTTGATCATCAATCTTATCACATCTCTATGCATCTCTATTAACTAAACAGTTACATGACATTTGATCGTAACTGTAAAACTATAATTATAACTCCAGGAAAAGTATCGGTATGCTCCACAAATGTTTAATTCTGCCATAATAGCTTGTGTGGGGTCAAGCTTGGGATTTGTCATGATTCGGAATTAATTGCAAGCATTTGTTTTTCACCAAAAACTACTCCTTGGTGGAAAAATGTAATGTGTCCTCGTTCCCACCTTTCGCAAATTCCTTTTTTTCTGGAGAAATTAAACAGCAATAGCGGAGAACAGCCAAGGACGCCCTGGGCTCCAGTCTCCCAATAGGATCCTACTCTAATCGACCTCCAGGCCCATAATGGCTGGTGTCCCTGCTGCAGACAACATTGCTTTCCATACGCGTGTGTGCACATGCACATGCGTAGCTATCATTGAGGAGTCCAAATCTAAATCTAAATCTGCTCTTGACTGCAATTAAATCCTCAATTGTCACAGCTAGGTTATTTGCATTGACAACATGAGAATGAGAATGAGAATTGAGAACGATGAGATACAGTTGAGATACAGCACGTGTGAAATGCATCAGACTATTATTATGATACTTTTCCTCTTTTACTGAACTGTACTGTATTTTTTATAAATGTTCCTAATATAGATAACCACGTTGGATGAATCCTTTTATGACAAAGTACAGTTATATGATGGTTAGCAGAGGTCAGTATGTTAAATATTAAATTAGTTTTATTAAGCCACAATGGGCTGGTGTCGGTGAGGTAGACTATGAACCCTGCAGTCACTTGAATCACTGTCAATAAAATGATAACACCATAATAAAATATTAAAACAGCTTACTTGGAGGTATTGTGGTTATAAATATATCACATTGCCCTTTCGAAATGTCGCTTGACAAAAAAAGTATGTGTTTTTACTAATTTGTTTGTATGGATCGTATTCAGTTGACACTATGTCAAATTCTTCCATGGGGAATTGAAATGAAAAGGAAGAACATTTACATTGATATTAAAGGATGTTAAAATCTAATCCTTGAATTGAGTCATGTCAGGTTAACAACTTGAATCAGATCAAAGGGGAAGAAATAGATATAAAAGTGCAGTAACTAGGCTATTTATTTGTCTCAAAGCAAAGGTCAAATCATCGTTCATAATGACCCAGACATGGGTCCCAACCCACTGTTTGGGAACCAGTGCAGATCACTTACAGCACTGGTTCCCAAACAGTGGGTCAGGACCCATGTCTGGGTCGTGGACCAATTATTTGGGAGTCGCGAGTAAATATAACCCTTTGTTTTTTATTCCTACAATAAATAATATGTAATATTATTTCAAATTATTTAAGAGTTGAAAAAACTAAACAATCTATTACAAACTAAATTGCATTCAATTCTAACAAATATTTAATGAATAAAATAAAATAAATCGAATAATTTCCATAAATAAATACAGAAAATAGCAGATCTATAAGCTTGTAGATCTGCTATTCATAATGTCTCATTTCTCTTTTGGGCCTTGATCTAAAAGCTTTCTGCTAACAGGTTATGTTTCTAGCTTCGTCTACTGCTGTGTGCGGCTGGGAGTCCAGTTGGGAGTCGGTTGGTACCGCGGAGGCCCTGGAAGCACGGCGGAGCCAGACTCTAGCAGGTAAATAGCAGCGCATTTGCTTGTTTGGTTCCGTCAGGGTGCAGTCGCTCTAAGCTGGGGAAATTATGTATATCGGTTGGGCCACGCTTTGGCATTGCTTGACTTTAAAAGTCAAGAGGTGGGTTGTAGAGTTTCTTATGTGTGCGTCAGCAGACTCTGCAGCAGAACTAACTCCCTTTTCCGTCCTTTATTTCCATGCTGAAACACCTGGCTGTCCGCCCGATGTCTGCCCCAACGACCCTCTGTTCCATGATGCACGCCTGGTTCGCCGCGAGACTGAGGGAGCAGGGCCAGAGTTCCTAATATAGATAACCACGTTGGATGAATCCTTTTATGACAAAGTACAGTTATATGATGGTTAGCAGAGGTCAGTATGTTAAATATTAAATTAGTTTTATTAAGCCACAATGGGCTGGTGTCGGTGAGGTAGACTATGAACCCTGCAGTCACTTGAATCACTGTCAATAAAATGATAACACCATAGTAAAATATTAAAACAGCTTACTTGGAGGTATCGTGGTTATAAATATATCACATTGCCCTTTCGAAATGTCGCTTGACAAAAAAAGTATGTGTTTTTTAATTTGTTTGTATGGATAGTATTCAGTTGACACTATGTCAAATTCTTCCATGGGGAATTGAAATGAAAAGGAAGAACATTTACATTGATATTAAAGGATGTAAAAATCTAAACCTTGAATTGAGTCAGGTTAACAACTTGAATCAGATCAAAGGGGAAGAAATAGATATAAAAGTGCAGTAACTAGGCTATTTATTTGTCTCAAAGCAAAGGTCAAATCATCGTTCATAATGACCCAGACATGGGTCCCAACCCACTGTTTGGGAACCAGTGCAGTATCACTTACAGCACTGGTTCCCAAACAGTGGGTCGGGACCCATGTCTGGGTCGTGGACCAATTATTTGGGAGTCGCAAGTAAATATCCCCTTTTGTTTTTTATTCCTACAATAAATAATATATAATATTATTTCAAATTATTTAAGAGTTGAAAAAACGAAACAATCTATTACAAACTAAATTGCATTCAATTCTAACAAATATTTAATGAATAAAATAAAATAAATCGAATAATTTCCATAAATAAATACAGAAAATAGCAGATCTATAAGCTTGTAGATCTGCTATTCATAATGTCTCATTTCTCTTTTGGGCCTTGAGCTAAAAGCTTTGGGAACCACTGACTGACAGTAGAAACACTTCAAAGCCCAATTCATCAGTATAATTGTTGTCTTCTTACTGCACTTTGACTTTGGAGTCTGAAGAAGAGCTTTCTCCTCCAAACGTCACTCAGGAGGATTTCTATAAAACCTTTGAATGGAGCAACTTTGTGCAAATCTATTTCTTACAACTTGAACCTGACTTGAACCTGACTTGAACCTGACTTGAACCTGACTTGAACCTGAGCATTCCTTTTCTGAGAGGAAAATAGCTGATCTTCAAGCTCACAATATGTTGCATTGTGAGCTTTTAGCTGAGAGAGATACACAGCAGGGACCCCCACTACATATTGTATAAAATTGTGTTTCAGATTCAACTTTCTCATATTCATAGATACAGTTTCTGTAAAGCAGCATTATTATGGGCCTGTTATCGCATATTTCGCATATTTAACTTTACTTTTATGACATGCCCACAATATGTGGTCAAATCGTACATTTTATAATAATTGTATTATGGATATGAAGTCAAACAAATGTTTTTGTGTCCTTAAATCAAAAGTTTAAGGTAAAAACATGACCTGGATGCTCCATCCAGCAAGTGATTTGATTATGCTGATGTTTTCAAGCAGCTCCACTGAGAAAAGAACATGAGAACAAAGTGTCATTAATCTACTATGAGGAGACCTATCTATTATTATTTTATAGTTTGGTTGACTCAGTCCTGGTAAAACACACAAACAAACACACACACACACACACACACACACACACACACACACACACACACACACACAAATACACTCACACACACACACACACACACACACGCGCGCACAAATGCACACACACACACACACACACACACACACACACACACACACACACACACACACACACACACACACACACACACACACACACACACGCACGCGCGCGCGCGCACAAATGCACACACACACACACACACACACACACACACACACACACACACACACACACACACACACACACACACACACACACACACACACACACAGATACTTGAACACTATTAAATTAATGCAATTGTACATTTGTCTACGTTGTATGCAATATGTGTATAATATGGATGCATAATTATGGACACACACACACACACTTACAGTGATTAATTATCAGGACAAAGGCAAGGACCAATAATAGAGCCCTGAGGGACAAATGTCAACAAAGTAAAAGGTTTTTTTTCTTTTTCTGGGAAAGAACCATATATGGACTTTTTAATTTAATTTAATCCTTTATTAATAACTAGCCCTTACCCGTTCAAAGATATGAGCTCCAAAATGATGTGCAGTGTGTGGGTTATGGGGTGCACATAGTATATGAGGGATGGAAAGTAACTTTAACTGGTGCTTGCATGATGTAGGAGCATCAATGTAAGAAACCCGTTTCGTTTAATGGCTACAGAGATACTGTCCCGCCCCCCCCCCCCCCCCCCCCCCAGCCCGCCCGCCCACCCGCCTGCACACACACACGCCTGCCTGCACACACACACACACACACACACACACACACACACACACACACACACACACACACACACACACACACACAGAGCTGGTTAAACATTTGCCTCATGCTAGATGCAGAATAGATGTGCCTCATGCTAGATGCAGAATAGATAGTAGATACACCATAAAAATGCTAATATACAGCATACGATTTGTGAAAGTGACAAACGGGCTTCACAGTTATGTCAGGTGTGTTCATATGCTAATGGTGATGCGATTTCAGATCAATTGCTCCAGCCACTGAGGAGAAACGCTGTTTCAGACAGACAGACAGACAGACAGACAGACAGACAGACAGACAGACAGACAGACAGACAGACAGACAGACAGACAGACAGACAGACAGACAGACAGACAGACAGACAGACAGACAGACAGACAGACAGACACTCACTCACTCACTCACTCACTCACTCACTCAGACATTTGCAAAATTATAGTATAGATAATATGTATCCATATACATACAATGTTATGCCCATACATGGAGATGGGCATAAAAAAACGTACGTTAATTAGTAATGCCAAGCAGGGCCTTGGTGAGTTAGGGCCTTGGTTTGATGCCTGTGGATCTCCATTTCTCATTTTCGACATGGAATTTATGACAGAAATAACCATGTATGGACATAAAAGTTTTTTTTCTTTTTCTGGGAATCACCATATATGGACTTTTATACCCTGAGAAATCTTGTAGCTTGTCTGACTGTCAGTACAGGAAGTGATGTCACGTGACATCCTTTTTATTCCCATATATGAGTAATTCTGTACCACATCACTGTGACTCACTGACATCACACTGACATCACTTCCTGTACAGACAGTCAGACAAACTACAAGGTTTTTCAGGGTATAATGCGACCTTCGGTCGCAATAAAGACAACAGCAGTAAAAAGCAATGTTTCTCAGAATGCATTTTGACCATTCAAAGTGCTTTACAATGTACTGTAGGCCTCACATTGACTCTTTCACACAGCATTGACAGCCATGCAAGTCACAGACCTGCACTGTCTTGTTCAAGGATGTTTCTACAGCTACACACAGTGTCAGGACACTGCCTCTTCTAGAGTTTTCAAATTAAGTTCATTTTCAGTGAATCCACGTTCTTGTTAAAGTCCATTCAGCTGACAGAGTCAGCAGCAGGTTCCAGTGGTCTGTGAGGAGTGTGCTGTAAGGTTTCTATTTCTGTTTCCTATTTCTGTCTGCTGAGTGATGGGGAGGAGCTTTGGCACACAACAGAAGTTTTGCAAAGTTCATAGACACACACACATGCGCACATGCACGCACGCACACTCGCACGCACACACACACACACACACACACACACACACACACACACACACACACACACACACACACACACACACACACACACACACACGGCCAAAGGCCACTCATTGATATTGTACTTCATCATTACTATTATTATTCCGCCACTTTTTCTCTATAGTGGCTAGACCGTGCAGTCGCTTTTTACAAAACTCAACAGTATGTCGAAATCCTCCAACAACCATGCAAGCTACATAGTCCACAGAAGTTGCAAATGCATCCATTGCATCTACTTGACGATGGCAGTTACAATGGAGCAGTTTAACGTCATGCCCAGTACAACAACTGTCTTATACTGTTGGCTAATGAGCAGATCCACTGGAGCAAACTTTTAACTCCCGTTAAAATCCCATCTCTCTCCATAGAGTCAATCTAAGAGAAAATATGGCCTAACCCCCAAAAGATTCTGGTAGCATTGGGCATGCTAAATAACATAGTAAAAATCTACCAAAATCTACCTCCCAGAAAGCCGCCATTTTCAAGATGGCGTCCCAGATGGTTGTGGGGAGCTTAAAATGGCTATATCTTGAATGAAAAAAATGTTTCAAATGCTTTTTCAACTGATTCTGTTACCTCTGGACATGCTAAAGATTTAGGAGAATACACCTTCCAGAAAGGCTTCATTTTCAAGATGGCGCGTCCATGATGGCCACTGGTAGCTTATAATGCTTAGTTATAACCTGGGATTTATATGTAAAAAATCATAACAGTTATGCACTTGGTGACTAGTTTTAGATTTTTGGCATGGTGTTAGCTATGGGCATACGGTCTTCAAAACATAGCAAACAGACCCTATAGTGGTCTGTTTGCAATGAATCCATAAATAGGTCAGTATATGGTTTGAACCCCAAATAATTGATGGAAGAGAATTTTCAATGGATTCTCTTACTAGAGGGTATGCTAAATAACATACAAAGAGCTTAGGGGAAAAAAAAACTACTGGAAATGCAAACTTTTCAAGATGGCACAAATTCCCTCCTAATTTATATGCATTTTAAGCTCCCATGGACACCATCGTGAAGATTATGCCTTTTCAGTGGTGTGTTTCTCCTAAGCTTTTAATATGTTATTTAGCATACCTAATAGTACAGAATCAATTGAAAAATCTCTTCCATCAATTATTTGGGGTTTCAACCATGTATTGACCTATTTAATAATATATTAATTTCAAACAGACCACTAGGGGGCTAGCCCAACTTGTTGCCGATGTTTTTTGAAAACCATGTCCACACCCAACACCATGCCAAAAGTCAAAAACGTGTCACCAAGTGCATAATTGTTATGATTTTTTACATATTAAATCCCAGTTTATAGGCATTTAAAGCTCCTGCAGCCATCGTGGACGCCAGTCACGTGCCATCTTGAAAATGAAGCCTTTCTGAAAGGAATATTTTCCTCTATTTTTAGTATGATCTAAAGCATGTCCAGAGGTACCAGAATCAGTTGACAAAATATTAGAAAATTCTTTTCCATTCGAGATATAGCCATTTTAAGCTCCCCGGAGTCAACTCGGACGCCATCTTGAAAATGGCGGCTTTCGGGGAGGTAGATTTTGGTAGATTTTGAGTATGTTATTTAGCACACCCAATACTACCAGAATCCATTGAAAAAACCTTTTGTATAATTTATTTTGGGGTTAAACCTTATATTGACTCACCTACCAAGTCTTGCTGTACTTCTGGGTCCCATCCACTTGCATTGGAGAACACAAGTAACGCGAGAGGGGGGGTTTCAACGGGAGTTCAATGGCGGTCACCCGGAGATGTAAAAGCTTTGATGTGTAACAGTGAGAAAATGGACTTTGAAGGGAGAAAAATAACCAGATTAACAATTCATCCAATCTTTCCTGTTTTAAGCCCTGTTTGGGTAGGACGACTTGAACAAAAATGTATTTCAGATTTATAGATTTTTAACTAAAATATTCTGTACATCATTAAAGTTTTAATTTATTCTTATTTCATGTCTTTACCAGCAGTATCTATACTTGATACTAGACGAAGGATCTTGATAAACATTTTTACTTAATGAAAAGTAATGTTCGCCAGCACAAAGGCAAGTTTGCAGGAATGGATTGTTTTAAACAAAATGTCTCAAATCATGAATGCAGCGAAAATTTGCACGCACATTCCCACTAGGTCGAGGAACAAATGCCACCCTTTCACATTGGCCTGTTATAGCGCCACCAGCTGGTAGACTTTTGCAAAAGAGCACTGCTTGTGACTAATGTGACTAATAAACCTGAACCTGAACCTTCTAGTTGTAATTTGTGGACGTTAGGTTGATTTGATTAACAGTTAGCAAATGGTACGATTAATTAATCAATAATTCCAAAAGAATAACACAAAAAGCCCTAAGAGATGGAAGTGGTTGATTACCAATCGAACACATCGGCTGCTGCTGTATATAACTTCAGATGCCGTTGTCAAAAAGTCACATAACACATGACCAATAAATCAGCCAGACTGATATAATGATCTGGCTCTAGCCTGAATTAACACATCACATGGATTAATATTGCTTGGATTTCTTTGTTGTGAGCTTGTATGTACATGGCAGTCAATGTATTTGTGAAGATCCTTGCCTGTGTGCAAGGATCTCCTGTGTGAGAGGTGTCTTGCATCTACAGTACTGTGTGTCCTCTTGCAGCCAAACAGAAGCTGAGGAGGGATCAGTCTGTGACAGAACAGAGGTGGATGGACAACACAGATGAGAAGGATGAGAAGACCCCAGAGTCTGCTGCAGACCCTCCAACCCCTGAGACCTCAGAGACCCAGAACCTGCTGCAAACTGACCCCAGTGTAGGCCTTTTACATTACATAATAGCCTGGGAGCAATTATTCGAACTAATCATTGTTGTTTTGCATAATGGTCAGAATTCGCATTCATCCTTTGAAAATGTTTCGTATATTTTGAAGATGATTACAAAAATGCATAAATAGCAGATCTACAAGCTCAGAATTCGTCACAATGTACAGTAACTTGTTTACAGCTTGAAGCTTGAAGTTTACTGTTTACTGTAGCAGTTGGAGTTTTAAACTGTGGAGTCCTTAGTTTCTTTAGGGCACGGTTTGCTCTGTGAGATACAATTATTAAATCAATGGTCTAATAATAGGATTCAATAAATGCTATTCTCATTTGTGTTTAAATTGTCAATTCATTCATTAATCACAACTATTTATATGACAATTAATCTTCAACTAAACTATAATAACACAGAGCGGGGACCACCAAGAGCCTCCCCCCAGGCCCAGGGCCTCTGGACCCTTCCCTGCTGCCCTCTGGCCGTGGGCCGCTGCGATGTCGCCCCCTGGCTGCACAGGCTGAACCTGCGCCAGGTGAGGACTTAACTAGTGGTGGACAAAGTACTAGGCTACTGACTGACCACCAGTGCTTGAGTCAAAGATATTGTTCAAATATTACTCGACTACAAGTGAAGGTTGCTCTTGTTATTAAAGTGATAGTTCACCTATTTTTGACATAAAGCTGTGTGAAATACTTGCCATTAAAACAGTGGTTAAAAATGTATTAATTGATTACCAGTGTCCCGTGGTCAGAGTTCTGGTCAGTTTCTAATGAATATTAAGTAGTTCCAATGGGGTGGGGGCCATTTGGCGTGGCCCAATCATTGAAAATAGATTAATCCACAAAACTAGCGTAATTTGTATTTTTGGCCTATTTCTACCATATAGAGCGAGGTTTCGTTCTGATCAGCTGCTTGCAAAGCACCTTGTTTTGGGGAAATACGTTGCAGCGGCGTAGTGATACTGGACACAAAAAATAGTACCATGTGACAGAGGGGTCAAAGTTGAACGAAAGTTGGTCTATTTGGTAGAAATAGGTCAACAATACAAATGAAGTTAGTTTTGTGGATTCATCTATTTTTAATGATTGGGCCATGAGCCCCAGCCAAATCACCGGAACTACTTTATATTCATCTAAAACTGACCAGAACTCTGACCACGGGACTCTGGAAATGGATTAATACATTTGTAACCACTATTTTAATGGCAAGTATTTCACACAGCTTCATGTCAAAAATAGGTGAACTATCACTTTAAGTTAAAGTACTTTAGTATTTACTTGTGAAAATGCCATATATTTGTTGTCACCCGTTTGTACCATCCCGTCTCTAGGTAATTTCGCCTACCAGGCAGGGTGAAGGAGTCCGTATCTCTGGAATTACTGAACGCACAGGAACAAGGGACCCCTCTAAAGATAGATCTCAGCGAGGTGGAGGCAGACGCGGGGGTCTGAAGGTACGAAAAACGGCCGAAAGACGCGGACGCGACCGCGGTTTGCTATAGGGCTAATGACCACTAGTTGGGCATCTTACACAGTATAGCTTTAAGTATTCAAAAGTACAATTAACAAAGAAAGTACATTTTATTTTTATTATCAATCTATTGCTCTATTAAAATGCAATTATTCTCAAAATAAATTCTAAGATTTTCCATAATGTGAGTTTGTAGATCTGCTATTTCCACTATATTTGAAATGGGGCTTGAGTGGTTATTATTCCCTTCCCTTTTTCCCTTCCTGGAAAAGTTGAAGGAGTCTGAAGTACAATGTTTGTCTTTGAAACATAACAGAGTAAAAGCCACAAGCAATACAAATGCTGAAGTAAAGTACAGATATAAATGTACTTGTGGTTGTGGATTCAAGTTCACCACACTACTGATTTCTACTGTCATTTGTATTCCATCAAAGCCAGAATGTCTTCATGTTGCTATAAATTACCCCATCTACAAGCTCAGACGCATTGAGAGCTTGTAGATTGGCCATTTTTGGTTATTATTTGAATATTAGAGCATTGGTCAAACTAAAATCTTAATTGTCTAGAGGATTCCATTTCAAAGCAAGTTTAAAGCCTCAATGTGTGATTTCTTCACCTGGTTGGCAGTAGGGGTGGGTCGGTATTGAAATTTCAGATCACAAGTTGAAGCAGACATGCAGTAGCCGAGGTGAAGAAACATTCGCCTGGTAAGCAAAACAAACCCATCCAAGTTTACTTTTTTATAAGCGGACAATTAGATATATTTTTTGTGGAGCTGAGGGATGCGGTAGGTACAGCGGTTTTTGGACGGTAACCGCTGCACGTCCCCAGCCCTATTTGGCAGTATGTAGAACAAGAATACAAAAACATAATTTTACATATTGTGTTAATTAGGAAACAGTGCTAGTGTGTGAGAGGAGCTCCTTTTCATACTGTTTCACAAATCACTTGTTACGACTTGGTCATGCAAACATTTTCAGTCTTCTTGAGATTGAATCATGAGTACTGTACTCTACGTTTCTGTCCCTGACAGATGAAGATGTCTGCAGGGGAGCGGCGGAGGGAGGAGGACAGGGACAGGTACAGGCGGGACGTCAACGAGGACAGAGAGGTGAGACGCTGCAGCAACTGGACAGAGTACCACCAGCTGCAGGAGGGGAGGAGGAGGCACCGTCGCCATGGCAACAGACCCCCCCACCTATGGGAGGGCTCCGTCGTTCCCTTACACGACCCCAACCACTACACCCCCACTGGTACGACCACACTCTGACCACATGTTAGAAAGATATGTTACACCCTGACTGGTACGACCACACTCTGACTCCATGTTAGAAAGATATGTTACACACCGACTGGTACGACCACACTCTGACTCCATGTTAGAAAGACATGTTACACCCTGACTGGTACGACCACACTCTGACTCCATGTTAGAAAGACATGTTACACCCTGACTGGTACGACCACAATCTGACCCCATGTTAGAAAGATATGTTACACCCTGACTGGTACGACCACACTCTGACTCCATGTTAGAAAGACATGTTACACCCTGACTGGTACGACCACACTCTGACTCCATGTTAGAAAGACATGTTACATCCTGACTGGTACGACCACACTCTGACCACATGTTAGAAAGACATGTTACACCCTGACTGGTACGACCACACTCTGACTCCATGTTAGAAAGACATGTTACACCCTGACTGGTACGACCACACTCTGACTCCATGTTAGAAAGGCCTGTTACACCCTGACTGGTACGACCACACTCTGACTCCATGTTAGAAAGACATGTTACACCCTGACTGGTACGACCACACTCTGACCCCATGTTAGAAAGACATGTTACACCCTGACTGGTACGACCACACTCTGACCACATGTTAGAAAGATATGTTACACCCCGACTGGTACGACCACACTCTGACTCCATGTTAGAAAGAAATGACAGTTTGATTACGATTACGATGAACAAAAGTTGTTGTTTTCCT
Source organism: Nannobrachium achirus (assembly GCF_963921795.1). NCBI lineage: Eukaryota > Metazoa > Chordata > Actinopteri > Myctophiformes > Myctophidae > Nannobrachium > Nannobrachium achirus. Next base: position 63,436,564 of record NC_137813.1, read on the forward strand.
ATTATGAGAGTGGTTCAGCAGCACTAACCAGCTCAGTGGGCTTGTGGTTAGAGTGTCTGCCCTGAGACTGGGAGGTCGGGGGTTCAATTCCCCGGCCGGGTCATACCAAAGACTATAAAAATGGGACCCAATGCCTCCCTGCTTGGCACTCAGCATCAAGGGTTGGATTGGGGGGTTGATCACCACTAAGGTCCAGGGACTACTGATGAAAATTAGCCTGTGGCTAACTCTGGCTCATTTACATTGAAGTGAAAACTGACATGTCCATTAATGAGTACTGTCCCTGTCAAATAAACAAACTTTCACTACACCATCACCAGGTGGTTTGCTGGTCTGAAATAGTTTATTAAATCTACTAAAACCGGGAAAGCATCTGTCATTTTAGATTTCCGTGTTGGTTATTCAAAAATAGCAGTTATACAAGATCACTTGTCACTTTGTGCCGTGTTGCGACATCAGTGTACTGTACATCTGCAGTTTTTGAACATTTTGGAAAAAATCTTGAAAGTGTAAGAACTACTGGTTTTGTAGAATCGGCCTCAGGTCTTCTGGTTTTGATGTGTCTAGGAGGTTGACAGAACTTCATTAGACCCCCTGGCGTGGTTGTTATGAGCAATTTTGTATTCCCTTTGTATTTTGGGATTCCGTCCTGGAGGCTGACACCTTGTGGGTCAAAACTGCCAATCCAAAAACACAGATTAAATGACATCATATAATCACCCCCTCCCCTTTTACCATACACCCAACACTGTGGGTGTGGCTAACTTCAGCTGGTTCACCACCCACCTGGCAACCAGCCATACTTACTGAACTGGTGGCTGTGGCCACATAAATACCTAATTTTAACTCTTTCTGTAGGCCTACACTCTTTTGGAAAGAAATCCTCCTCCTAGTATAATTATAATACCTGATAATCATGTTTTGGGGGGAAATAAATCATGGCACTGCATCTTTAATGGGTTAAGTTACATTTCTGTGGCGGGCAGATTGTGCCCAAAATGTGAACATGCCCAAAACCATGTATGCACAAATCACCCGCTCACCATGTTATGCCTCAACATGGTTATGTCTGATATCAAAGGCAGAGATGGAGAGGGAGGGAGGGAGAGTGAGATGTTGTTTTTTGCTTGTAAGATATGAATAACAGAGTGACATTTCTTTGTCTCTTTTCTCAGCTGAGCTGCTTGAAAAAATCAGCGTAGTCAAATCATCCAACTTGCTGGATGGAGCATCCAGGTAATGTTTTTAACTTTTGATTTCAAATGTCACAATGCATTTGACTTTACATCCATTTTATTGTAAAACAAAGCATTATTGAATGAACACTACAGCTACAGTATGGATCGAGTGTGTATTACTATGATTTCATGAACACTATTTTACCAGAGTGACTTAACACATAATAACAGTATTGGGGGAACAAGGTGACCTTGTGCTTTGTGTGTTCAGGTTGACAGCTGACGAGGAGTGGAGGATTAGTTTCAGTGTTTACCAACCCGACACGGTGGCCGACTTCAAGAAGAGCAACCCGGGGAAACCCTATTCCCGCCTGTGTGTCTGCAGGTAAGAAGTCTGCACTAACTGACACATGTGTGTCTGTAGGTAAGAAGTCTGCACTAACTGACACATGTCTGCAGGTAAGAAGTCTCCACTAACTGACACATGTGTGTATGCAGGTAAGAAGTCCCCACTAACTGACACATGTGTGTCTGCAGGTAAGAAGTCTGCACTAACTGACACATGTGTGTCTGTAGGTAAGAAGTCTGCACTAACTGACACATGTGTGTCTGTAGGTAAGAAGTCCCCACTAACTGACACATGTGTGTCTGCAGGTAAGAAGTCTGCACTAACTGACACATGTTTGTCTGCAGCTAAGACGTCTGCACTAACTACTAACTGACACATGTGTGTCTGCAGCTAAGAAGTCTGCACTAACTACTAACTGACACATGTGTGTCTGCAGCTAAGAAGTCTGCACTAACTACTAACTGACACATGTGTGTCTGCAGCTAAGAAGTCTGCACTAACTTTAAGTGTGTGCTGCTTTCGTCTCATGGTTCATGTCCTGTTCAAAATGTGACTGTGCCTGGAAAAATCTGCGTGGGCCTGAAGTTTTTTAAGATTAGACATTATAATGACCGGTGGATGATGACAATACTACAATCTTTTTCACTGTCTGTTTGGCTGCTTTCATGGACAAATACAGACCAGTTGCAGGTTGTAGCAGACCTAGCTCACAAATAGCCAAACAAAATCAGGGTTAAACTCAAAGGGTAAAGATTCTATTTGCACACTGAAGCACCCTTCAAAGATGTATATTTTTTATGATGTTTGGAGGAGAAAGCTCTTCTTCAGACTCAGTTCACTACAGTATGCAAATCTGTTTCTTGCCCTTTCATCTGGTGTACTTTTGGGTTCAGCACCCGTCTTTAAAGGTTCTGTGTGAATGTGTCCTTTGATCCTGATTCAATTTGTTAAACTGACATCAGTCAATTCAAGGATGTAAGAATTTGACATAGTGTCAACTGAATAGGCCTACCATCCATACAAACAATTGAGTAAAAACAAAGTGACATTTCAAAAGTGCAATGTGACATATTTAGAACCTCCAAGTAAAATGTTTTAATATTTTATTATGGTGTTATTATTTTATTAACAGTGATTCAAATGACTGCAGAGTTCATAGTCTACCTCACCAACTCTTGTGGCTTCATAAAACTAATTTATTTAACATGCTGACCTCTGCTAACATCATATAACAGTACTTTGTCATGAAAAGATTCATCCAACATGGTGATTTTATATTAGCACATTTTATAAAAAGTAAAAGAAGAAAAGTATCATAATAATAGTTCGATGCATTTCACTAAAGTATACTAAAGTATCTGAATTCCTCAACATGATTACTACTGAGAGATTTTTTTTCTTCCTTTTTTTTTTTTTTTTTTTTTACCATTGAACCATTATCTCAATGGTAAGCCGGCCTGCTTGCTCAGGGGATAAATTGAATCTTGACCATCAGGTCAAACTTTGTGTCTGATCCTGTGTCTAGGTGAGACATGAACTTTGACATCTAAAACACAACCTCCCCATTTGTTATATTGTATTAACATTTACCATACAAACAAAATAACATTTTATTCATACAAAGAAAAGTTACATAATGCCGCTTTAACATGACAATAATAGAAAGGATACATTTTATTCATAAAAAGAAAAGTTACATAATGCTGCTTTAACATGACAATAATAGAAAGGATAATGTGAGAATAAAAGAAAATGCATTAACACAACACTGACCTAAGCTGTCTATGAAATCTATGAAAAAGTTTAATCTGCTACACAATTTTATACAATATGTAGTGGGGGGTCCCTGCTTCATCTCACTCTCAGTGAAGGGGTCCTTGGCCTGAACAACCTCAAAGACCCCTGTTCTAGGGTATAGAATGTGACTGTATTTGGAAACTTTCTTGCACAATACTGCATTATAATACATGTCTTGTATAGTTGTATGTTGTATAATACCAGTCATTTGTGGTTGACACACCTGGGCTTGTTTCAAGGCAGACCAGTGTTCCTCGTTTGGTAGACAATGGTGTAGACAACACTAAAATGTCATAATTCATTCTCTATGGAACATTCACACCACCATGCAGCACAGTATTGACAAATAAGTAAATATTAAAATGCAGAGCTCCCTGTATGAGCTATAGTGTTTTCTTTTTCTCACTTGTGTGCCTACAACTTGCATGTCCATAGTAAAACCTAACCAACATAATAATGTGATTGTGTCCATGTGTCCACAGCTTCCAGGGTCCAGTTCCTGACCTGCAGACTGTCAAACTGCTGGCCTTCCAGAGCAGGGACGTTCCTGTCACCTTTGCTGTGGTGGACCATGGTGACATCTCCTTCTACACCTTCAAAGACTTCCATCTGCCCACTGACGTGTTCCCCTGAGGACAACAATCCTCTGGGATGTTCTATGAGGACAACAATCCTCTGTGATGTTCTATGAGGACAACAATCCTCTGGATGTTCTATGAGGACAACAATCCTCTGTGATGTTCTATGAGGACAACAATCCTCTGGGATGTTCTATGAGGACAACAATCCTCTGGGATGTTCCCACACTGACTATATGTACACTGTACATACCATAGTTACTGTACATACACACTGCAGCTGCAATAACATCTCCTTATGTCTTATTCAGGATATACTGTATATATCTTTATATACATGCCTTATACTTAAGCCCTATTCAAACCCTATTTTTCTTTTTCCTTCATGTTGGAGCAGGAGGTATCAGGAGCATTTCAAAGCACTGGGTGAAGGCAGCAACACAACTAATGGTTGTATTTGTTATGTCTGCCGTTCAGAAACCACTGTATGTAGGAACTGAACTACTCTGATAAGTAGTGAGCATGGAGTCTCCTCAGTGTTTTGATGTTTTGACTTTTGTTGAACATGTTGAGTTGACATATACTTTCTGTTTTACAAAATAAAATCTAAGAACACTGTTGTCCACAAAACTACGATCCTTTGCTGATTTCCACAAAGCTATAGCTCCCTCTTAAAATAAAGATACAAAGATAAAGCTATCTACTGGTCTCTATAGTGTTTATGATGTCCATGTTCTAGTAGTTTAAATCAACTAGTGATAGACATGTTGTTTATGACATGGTGTGGAAGGGACCTACAGTAGCTGTGTAGAACAGAGGTTGTATGAGCTGCATGTATAGCTTACTAGAACAAAAACACTACACCTTCACTGACACTAGAGGGAGCCAACAGCACACAGGGTGAGGCTGAGGACTGGGAATATTTGAACACATTTTATTCTTGTTTTTACCACTTAAACCATGTTTACTCTGTTGATATTTGTCACATGTGTGCGTGCGTTTTACCAGGACTGAGTCAACCAAACTAGAATACAATAATAATAATAATAACACTTGGAATTATAGGAGTATTACATTTAGTTTGATTTGGTTCCACAGTTGATAGACCTAATGTGAAATAATAGCCAAACTAGAACTTTGTAAGAAATAGATTTGCACACAGTAGCTCCATTTAATGTTTTTTATAGACATCCTCCTGAGTTTGGAGGAGAAAGCTCTTCTTCAGACTCCAAAGTCGAAGTGCAGTAAGAAGACAACAATTATACTGATGAATTGGGTTTTGAAGTGTTTCTACTGTCAATCAGTGGTTCCCAAAGCTTTTAGCTCAAGGCCCAAAAGAGAAATTAGATGTTATGAATAGCAGATCTACAAGCTCACAATGTGTCGCTTCACGCCATGCCACGTTGTGAGCTTATAGATCTGCTATTTTCACTACTACTTAAACATTATGTTAACTCAGCACAAAAAGAAAGGAAACTTGACTTCAGTCCATATCTCCCCTTCAATAATACCAATTTGTATTGTGTTTTATATCATTTTTATTGTTGATTTGTGACCTTTACAAGGAGGTACAGTTTGTAAGCATCAGGCATTAGTGGAATGAGCACTACAGCCAAACGTGTGGGTAGACCCAAACTTTCCATTATATCTCCCCTTTAATTATGCCAAATGGTGTTTGATATAATTTTTATCGTTGATTTGTCACCTTTACAACAAATTGTAAGGATCTGGCATTCGTGGAATGAGCAACACAGCCAATCGTGTGGGTAGCACCCCTCCAAAAATGGCCTGGCAGGCCTGCAATACCGTTCTTTTGGTGTTCTTGTTTGTTGCTTGGTTCATTGAATGATTGCACTCTCCGACAGGAATTAGAAAAAGAAAAAACAGCACATATTGGCTATTTTTACACTTAGTTAATTTTAAGGTCAGTGTCAGGGAAGCCCAAAACGAGAGTAAATTCCAGCAGAACAGTAGACCTATATTGCAAGCCATTTTGGCAACAATTTGGTCGGCGCTACCCACACGTTTGGCTGTGGTGCTCAATCCACGAATGCCCGATGCTTACCAAATATAGCTCCTTGTAAAGAAACCAATTGTTGACGCATCAATGCTAAAAATTATATAAAACACATTACAAATTGGTATTATTCAAGGGGAGACATAATGGACCGAAGTCAAGTTTCCTTTCTTTTTGTAGCTACTGAGTTTATATTTTTTTAATGGAAATTATTAGACTTTTTTATTTATTAACCCTTAAGTGCTGTTCGGGTCATTTTGACCCGTTTTACATTTTCATTTGGAAAAAAAAGGTAGAAGTTAAAAATGTTTCCACCTGAAACTCACTGGCCGTAAAGATTCTTCTGAGATGAACATGTAAAAAAAATATTTTTGCACTACACCCATGCTACACCCCCCTCATATTTTTTGAACCTTAAGTGCTGTTCGGGTCATTTTGACCCGGAAGCACAGAAATACACAGTATTATGCCAAAACACAGACACACAGTCACCCCCACTTCTAACACCCCCCTTCCGAAGCCCCATTCCGAACCCTCCCCCCCTTCCTATAAGCATGAGCAATATTGCCCAGTATTAAACGAAGTTGTTTTTTTTACATGGATTTCAGCTAAATCAGTAAAAACGCCTAGCTCTTTCAGTGTTTAATGTGATATAGCAAAGCAGAAATGCAAACATTTACCAAATATATCATATGAATTGTTTGGTATTGAGTCAAAGTCAATGTATCATGATGATTTGTTAAGTTAAAATTTATATTAGTGTTGTTTTTTTTAAACCAAATATCCACCGGGTCAAAATGACCCGAACAGAACGAAGGTGTAGTGAATCTGAACAGAACTTAAGGGTTAAATACTTTTTAAATGCTGCTTTTAATAGTTGTTTTTACTTGATGAAAAGCTTGGAATTATTTTTACTTTTTTGTTTCAACTCTCTTAAATCTTTTGAAATAATTATATATTATTTTTCATGTAGGATAAAAATTGGTCCACAACCCAAACATGTGTCCCTGCGACTGTTTGGGAACCAGTTTACCTTTTAAGTGATACTGCACTAATCTGTTCTTGAGGTAAATCTTTATCCCCTATAATCATGAACAAAGATTTGACCTTATATTTTAGGATTAGATTTTTGTATCCTTATTCCTTCATCAATGTAAAATGTTCTCCTGTTTCATGTGAATGTATCTCTCAGATTCCCTATGGAAGAAATTAAAGTGTCAACTGAATATATTAAACAATTCAGTTAAAAACAAATAATTGTTTAGTCGAGCGACATTTCAAAAGAGCAACGTGACATATTTAGACACACAATAGATTCAAGTTAACTGTTTTAATATTTTATTATTGTCTTATTATTATTATGGTCTTATTATTAACAGTGATTCAAGTGACTGCAGGGTCATAGTCTACCTCAACCGTTGTGGTTTCATAAAACTAATGTAATATTTAACATACTGACCTCTGCTAGCCATCATATTATAACATGTCATTCTTTAGAATGTCATAAAGAGATGGTTCCAATGTAATGATTCGATAATAGGAAATAGACAGTAAAAAGTACAGTGCAAGATTTAAAGTACCATAAAATAGTCTGATACATTTTAAAGTATCTCAATGTTTACTACTGAGATAATTACATTTCTATGAATCCCCTAATATTAATTACCATTATTGTTTGCAATTGCACTATTACTAATATTGTTAATACATCATCATGATCATCATGATCATCATCATCATCATCATCATCATCATCATCATCATCATCATCATGTCTAACTATGTGGTTCCAGAGTTACACTGATCTTCCATGGTAACATCTTCAGAGTACCAGTAGTGCTAATCAATGGAAAGAGTGTGTCAGTGAAAGTGTGTGTGAAGGTGTGTATGTGTGTGTTAGTATCAGGATCAGAGAAGGACAGTTTTCCTTTGTTCCAGTCCAGCTGGACTCTGATCTTCTTGGGGTTCTGCTTCACTGAGAGGACAGTGCCTGACACCAGTGAGGAGTCTGCTGTGTATTTACCTTCATATAACATTATGCACCAGAGTTGATCCCCTCCTTCTCCCTTCCTCTGAAAAGACTCTGCTGACACACCCAGCCACCAGAATGTGTTGTCTCCAACCTCAACATCCCAGCTGTGAGTCCCAGAGTTAAAACCCTCAGAACCCAGGACAAGGGGCCAGAAGTCAAACCTCTCTGGGTTGTCAGGAAGCTGCTGTTCATCTCCATGTCTCACACTGGTCAGATCATCAGACAGGATGAGTTGTGGATGGGCAGTGTTGGGGTCCAGAATGACAGGAGTGTAGGAGACAATGTCCCTCATCTTGTCCCAGACTCTGAAGGTCAGGTTCTTCAGGTGTTTGGTCTCGTCTATGGGTCCTGCAGTGTGAACTGGACTCTTTCCACTGTGGTCTTGTAGTTCTGCAGGAATGAGATGTGTTCAGCTCTCAGATCCTCCTCTATGGCTCTGATTGTGTCTGAAAGGGTTGATATATCTCTGTTCAGAACCTCAATCTTGCCCTTCATCATCTGAGTCTTCTGCTGCTCTTCCTCCCTCAGTGCAGTGATCCTGGCCTCCTCTTCCTCTTGTAGAAACTGATGCATCTTCTTATACTGTTCCTTCATCTGCATCTCTGTGTGTCGGGCCCGGACCTTAATCTGTTCTGCTGTTTGATCATAGTTTGTTTTAACTTTATTAAAGACCTCGAGTTTCTCCTGTAAAGGTTTCAGTAATTTCTGGACTTTCTCCTTGTGTTCCGGTGCAGCTTCATCGATGGGTCTGAATCTGTGGTTGATGTGTTTTTTTGAATCTCGACACACAAGACACACAGTCAGTTGACATTCCAGACAGAACAGTTTGAGTTTCTCAGCATGCAGAATGCAGAGAACCTCAGACCCTGTTGAAGCGCTCTGATGTCTCTCCTGTATGAAGGCCTCACACAGGTTCTTCAGAGCCAGGTTTCTGGGTGGATCCACTGAATGTCTCTTCTTACAAACTGGACATTCTTTTATTACCTTCTCTCTCCACCATTCCTGCAGACAGGCTTTACAGAAGCTGTGGCTGCAGGACAGGAGAACAGGATCTTTAAATATGTCATGACACACAGGACAGGAAAAATCCTCTTCTGAGAAAGATGCCTTGGATGCCATTTTGTCCCTGAATGAAGCAACAAACACTCAGCTCAATAAAGGAAATCAGCCAGTCAGTGGTGGTAAAACTCCCTCCTCTAGAATGTTCCCTGAAGTTTACTTTCACTTTGAATGGTGGTTCTTGTTAAAGTCCATTCAGCTGACAGAGTCAGCAGCAGGTTCCAGTGGTCTGGGTCAGTATTCCCTCCTGTAGCTGTGGAAAGACTGTCTGTCCTCCTCACTGGAAGTTGTATGACATGTGTGTTTGATCTGCTCATATGAACCTGGCAAAGTCTGGGTGGAGCTTTGACGAACAAGGAAACTCCTTCATATGGTTTGTGCCTCAAGCCGTCAGGTGTTGTCAAACAAGATGTGTGATGTCTTCGTCACATGCATGCAGTTAGCTCATGGACACACAGTGTGTGTGTGTGTGTGTGTGTGTGTGTGTGTGTGTGTGTGTGTGTGTGTGTGTGTGTGTGTGTGTGTGTGTGTGTGTGTGTGTGTGCGCGTGCTGCGTGTGCGTGGCAAGCAATACGCTGTGCCCATTTAAGTCTGAATCTGGCCCGAATTGTGAGCCCCATGCTTCAGCCGTGAGCTGAATTCTTTATCTAAATGTTCTGGTGTTGGTGTCGTTTTTTTTTTTTTTTTCCCGTGCAGTGTTCAGGGAGTTCAGAGGACCAATTCACTCCTGATTGGCCCATCGGGTGATTGCATGAATTCAGACATGTTTGTCGTCATGCTCTCACAGTGTAGCGAAGCAGAGATTCCACTTGCCACTTGTGTGTGCACACTACTGGGTCACATATAGGACACACACATGCAAAATTGTAGGCTATTCTGACAGACAGACAGACAGACAGACAGACAGACAGACAGACAGACAGACAGACAGACAGACAGACAGACAGACAGGTCTTGTGAAGTGCTGCCACTCCGACAATAAGAAGTCAATGTCTGAGTGGCGACATGTCGGAATGGAGAGCCCCCCCCCTCTCTCTCCCCAATGGCTGCTGATTATCAGCATGCAGCATCAAACTAGTTATGACACTGCATTCCTTTAAACCCTGCCATTATCGAGTCGCTCATCATCACTCATGATGTCCTTGTCAGCTGGTGTACAGCTAGTATAACTTGATCTCCTCTTGTGCTCAGCAATATATAAAAAAACAACACAACTTAATAAGCACACGTCCATCTTTGTATGTAACTTGCATGAATGCATCAATTCACTTCATTATGCAAGCAAATCATTCATAAACCTTTCATGACAGGCATAAGGAAATGACCTGTCCATTTTCTATATTCTAAACAAAGATGGTCTTAGATTTACGTTGAATCGTAGCAAGTGTGTGAGGGTGGAGTGAGTGGGTTGGTGTACTGATCATTAATGTGTCCAAGGACACTAAACCCTTCATCACTGCAGCTGTAACACAGGAAGAGCTATTTCAATTAGTTGGTGTTAATACTGTATGAAAATAAACAGGAGATTACCCTGCAATGAATAATGTGTTGTTACTTTTTGTCGTTAAGGTTAAAATGCTATTAACCAGTAAGACTCCCTAATCGGGAGACTGTCAGGTCGCATACACAAACTTTAGAAGGCAATCGTAGCCAATCAGGAGGGAATATGGGAAAAGGGACAGATCCATGTTGATGACATGACAATATGAAATTAAATATCTTCTTTTTTTTCTTTTTCCTTTTTTACTTTCTGTTGCACTAACAGCATCTTAAAAAAACACGTTACCTGCTGCTTTTCAAAATAAAACAGCTTCAAAAGATGACTGGGGGAGCGAGCAGCAATTCACAGCCTCAACAACACCTTGGCTTCATCACTCGTCATATTCACATTTATCTGCCAGCAATGCTGCCTGCTGTGCTTCTGTGAGAATTCATCATTTGTATCAATACCTGCTGTGATCATGTGTGTAAAACAACCAGACATTGATTATAGCAGTATATTTTATATTTAATTTAATTATATTTTTATTTTTATAATAGTTATATTAAAATGTTATTATATTTTATTCACGTTTCTTGCAATAGCTCTTTCTAAATAGACAATACCCCCCCCCCCCTCTCTCTCTCTCTCTCTCTCTCTCTATCTCTCTCTCACACTCACTCTCTCTCTCATACATACATACATTTATACAAATTATATGTTTTTTTTCTTAAAGTTTTATCCCACGATTTTGTAACCCATTTTTTCACCCAGTTCCAATTGCCTAAGCTGTAATCCTGGTTTCTGCTCCTGCCACGCCTGGGGAGCCCTGGCTGGCCAGGGGGAAGCGGTATTGAAACCCAGATTACTGCATGTTTTTGTGTGGGTATCTACCTTATAGGAGACACGGGGAGAACATACAAACTCTTTTTTTTTTATTTTTTTTTTATATAAACTTTATTCCACAAATTTATCATATAGCCATCAATTCACAATTTCACATATCATACATACAATACATTGTATCTTCATTGTATCTTCAAGTAAATCACACTGAGCAAGTAAGTATGTTCGTTTCTTAAAAGTCTTGAATTGTTCTTAACGTAAGGTTGGTGCTTTCTTTGTGGTTTTTCTTTTTTTTTTCCCTTTTCCCCAACTACTCTATACCCCTACCCCCCAAAGCTAAAGAGAGAAAGAGAAAGATGAAAGATAAGAAAAAAGAAAAGAGTTAAGAGATTAGATAGAGTAAAGAAAGTAAAGAAGCCAGCATGTTAACTCAACCTCGAGTGGCGCTTTATGTGTTGAGATCCAAAGTAAAGTAATAATTTGTAGTTCACACCTTTGGTTCAAGTGGAATGACAGTAAAAAGAAAAATATATTAATCGCTACTCCAAGGAGATATTTTGAAGGCTGTCGAAGTATGAGATAAGAGGTTGCCAATGTGTATAAAAGTTTCCTGCAGAACCCCGGACTGCAAATTTAATTTTTTCTAGTTTCAAAAATGACATAAGGTCCTGCAGCCAGGAAGTGTTTGAAGGCGGTAGACGGTTTTTCCACGTAAGAAGGATTCGACGACGAGCAATTAAAGAGGCAAATAAGATTATGTTTCTTTGTCTAGTGTTTATTCTGGTTCCCTCTTCAGGGACACCAAAAATGGCAATACGAGGTGATGGGTCCACATTTAGTCCTATTATTTCCGAAATTACCTCGAAAAAATATCTCCAATAGTCCACCAGGCTTGGGCATGACCAAAACATATGAGTCAGATCGGCTGGGGCTTGCGAGCATCTATCACAGGTGTCAGAAAGGTCTGGGTATATTCTTGATAATCTAGCTTTACTATAATGTATCCTATGAAGTACTTTAAATTGAATGAGACCGAGTCTCGCACAAGATGATGAAGAGTTAACAGCATTTAATGCAACGTCCCAAAACCTATCTGACATATTGATACCCAGTTCGGTTTCCCACCCTATTTTGATCTTCGATAGAGCAGGAGGAGTCGCTGTCGTTAATAGGTTATATAAAAAAGAAATCTGGCCTTTTGATAGTTGGTTTACTGGTAAGATAAGGTCAATGCCCGAAGCCGGTGGAATCTGTGGAAATGACAAAGTATTATGTCTAGCAAAGTTACGAATCTGGAAATATCGAAATAAGTCGAAGTGTTGTAAATGAAATGCTGAGCGTAACTGTGTGAAGCTGGCAAAAGTGCCATCTATATAGAGGTTTCCCAAACAAGACAAACCTTGTGTCGACCAGAAGGAAAATCTACCATCGGTTTTGCCCGGTTGAAATTGTTGGTTGTTACATAATGGTGTAGCTTGGGACCAGGATGTCCATCCAAAGTGTTGTCTAATTTGTTGCCAAATTCTTAAAGTGGAAATTACAAGAGAACTAGAAGAGTGTTGCTTAGGTTTAAGTGGGAGACTGCTGCATACTAAAGCCTTTAAGGACGAAGAGTGACAGGAGTTAGATTCCAATTGAACCCAGCTGTCCTCGGTCTCTGAGAGCCAGAGTGCAATTTTAAACATATTTGCTGCCCAATAATAAGCCTGGAAATTAGGTAGGCCAAGTCCACCCTTTGATCTTTCCCTCTGAAGTAAAGGTTTACATATTCTTGGGGTTTTCCCGTTCCATATAAAATTTAAAATAATTGAGTCTAATTGTCGAAAGAATTGTTTGGGCAAGAAAATAGGTAAGCATTGAAATAAGTATAAGTATCTGGGGAGTATATTCATTTTGATGGTTTGCACTCTACTTGCAAGAGAAAGAGGTAGTGTGTTCCATCGGTGCAAGTCATTTTTCACCTTTGCTGTTAAAGCTGTAAGGTTTTCTTCGCAGAGAGAGGGAATAGATCTAGTGACAATAATTCCTAAGTATTTAAATGTATTAGATAAGTTAAAGGGAATTCTACTTGGGGATATCGTCTTGGCTAGTTGATTGACAGGAAAGCATTCACTTTTCTGTACGTTCAACTTGTACCCTGAGAAATTGCCAAATAGTTCAAGGGTAGTTAAAATATGTGGTATAGATTTTAATGGGTCTGAGACAAAGAGGAGCAGGTCGTCTGCGTACAAGGATACTTTGTGTTCGATTCCGTGTCTTGTAATACCTGTAAACAGCTTATTAGTCTTAAGGGCGATTGATAGGGGCTCAATGACTATCGCGAAGAGAAGGGGGGAGATCGGACAACCTTGTCTTGTGCCGCGTGAGAGTGGGAAAAACTCTGAATGTTGACTATTAGTAGATACACGTGCCTGTGGAAAAGTATAGATTAAACGTACCCAGGAGATAAATCTCTCACCAAAACCGAAATATTTTAGAGTGAAAAATAAATTACCCCATTCGACTCTATCGAAAGCCTTTTCCGCGTCGAGTGTGATTACCATCTCGGGACTGGATAGTGAGGCAGGTAAGTGGACAATATTAAGAACTCTTCGTATATTTGTAAAAGAATGTCGATTCTTAATGAATCCTGTTTGGTCATTAGAAATGATAAAAGGCACTATGGTCTCGAGTCTAGTAGCCAAAGTTTTAGCGAGTATCTTTTCATCCACGTTAAGAAGGGAAATGGGGCGATAGGAGCTGCATAAGTTTGAGTCTTTGTCCTTCTTAAGGATGAGTGATATAGAGGCTTGAGTAAGTGTTGGTGGTAATCTACCTTGTTGAAAGGAGTCCTCAAACATTTCTAATAGTAGAGGCGCCAGCTGTTTTGAAAACTTCTTATAGAACTCCGCCGGGTAGCCGTCAATTCCTGCGGATTTCCCACTCTGCATTGAGTTAATAGAATTAACTATCTCGCTAAGTTGCAATGGTGTTTCCAATTTATTATGGTGTTCTGGGGTTAATTTAGGGGCATTAAGCCCATCAAAAAAAGTTGTCATATCTGCCTCACTATTTGATGAATCTGATTTATATAATTCTGAGTAGTAATCTTTAAAGGTCTTGTTAATTTCCGATGGGTCAGTTGTTACTGAACCAGCATTATTAATGATTTGGGGGATTTGACGTGAGGCTATCCTACCCTTCAACTGGTGCGCAAGAAGGCGTCCTGCTTTATCCCCATGTTCATAAATTGTTCCCTGAGCTCTTAACAGCATTTTTTCAGCATCCCTAGTGGATAAGAGATTAAACTCTGTCTGGAGACTAAGTCTCTCTTTGGCCAGTTCTGGAGAAGGAGAAATAGAGCATTGACGGTCTAGGGCAGCTATTGCCTCCATTAGTTCCTGTTGACGTTTTTTTTGTTTCCTGTTGTTGTGGGCAGTATAAGAAATGATCTCCCCCCTAAGGAACACCTTGAAGGTTTCCCATAATAGAGACGGGCTAGTATTATCGTTTTTATTAGTCTCCACAAAGAGGTCTATGGAACGAGTAATGAGGCTGCAAAATGTGTTATCAGACAAAAGTGTCGAATCCAGTTTCCAAGAGTAAGTTGCTTTATGTTGATTTGCAAAGTTTAAATTAAGTATAACAGGAGAATGGTCAGAGTTAACTATAGGAGAGTATTCGGTTGAAGTGACAGAAGAAAGAAGCATCCCATCTATAAAAAAGTAATCTATACGAGAATATGTTTTATGAACATGTGAGTAAAAGGAATATTGCCTGTCATTTGGGTGAGTAACCCTCCATGGGTCAATACAACCACACTGCTTCAGAAAGGTGGATAGAGCCAGAGACATCTTGGAGGGTGTAGTTGTTCTAGGGTTAGATCTATCTAAACTTGGGTCCATCACACAGTTAATATCTCCGCCAAATATTAGTTTATGATTCTGTAAGTCTGGAAGTGATGATATAAGTTTCTTCATGAATTCTAGGTCATCCCAGTTGGGGGCATGCACACTGACAAGAACCACCGGAGTATGACAGAGTGATCCAGTTACAATAATATAGCGTCCATTAGGGTCGCAAATTGTATTAGGGTCGCAAATTGTATTTACATCTCTCCCCACCATTCCCTTAGTGGGAGAGATGTAAATGACTTCAGGGTCAGAACAGGTGATGATGTAATTTCAAGTAAAGAAGAGGTTACATATTTAGGATGTATCCTTGATAATAAGCTGACAGGAGGAGGCATGGCAACCAGAGCGATTAAAAGAGTAAACCAAAGGACAAGATTCTTAGGCAGAATCTCCTCCTTTGTCAACAAAGATGCTCTCAGGACCTTAGCTGGAGCTCTTATTCAGCCCATATTTGATTATGCTTGTACCTCTTGGTACTCTAACGTCACAATGTCACAAAAAACTAGGCTTCAAACCTCTCAAAACAAACTAATTCGACTCATCCTTGGGTTGGGACCCATGACACACCTTTGTGCAGCACATTACAATAGCATAGGATGGCTCAGAGTAGAAGCTAGAGTCAATCAACTGAAATTGGGGCTGACATACAAAATTGTAAATGCTTCGCTGCCCTCCATGCCCTCTGTGCCAAATTATTTAATTAATTACCTAAAAAGAGTGAGCAACTCTCACGGTCATAACACTAGAGGGAGCTCGAATAAGGATCTGGTGCCACCCATTTTTAAAACAAATATGGGTAAATTCACCTTCCACAACACTGCCACTCAGGTGTGGAATGCTCTCCCCCCTTCCCTCAAAAGAAACAATTCACTGGCTTCATTCAAAACTGCCTTGAAAGTTCACCTGTTAGCTGGTCATATGAAGAGGTAAGCCTCCTATGACAGGATGTCCATCATAACTTCAAATTGTCCATAGACCTCGAGTATATAAATGTTTTAGTTGTTTTATATATTTATATTTTTTTGTTGTTGTTGATGATTCTTTATTATATCAATGTGTTCTGTTCTTGTGAATGAATGCAATAGGACCTGAATGGAAACAAGACCACATGGTCTTTCTTCAGTGAATATCCTTTTTGGACCAAAGTGCTTGTACTGTATGCATCTTTTATGTCTAAATAAATAAATCAATCAATCAATCAATCAATTGAGAGGAGTAAAATTTACTTTTTTATTAATAAGAATGGCTACACCTCTCGTTTTAAAATTACATTTTGAATGAAAAATGTGACCTATCCAGGGTTTACTAAGTCTATGGTGGTCTATTGTGCGCAAATGTGTTTCCTGTAAGAATGTGATGTCGGTATTTAATCTTTTCAGGTGAGAGAACACTCTAGCCCGTTTCACTTGACCATTCAAACCCCCCACATTCCATGAAATAATTCTGGTGGAACCTCCCACTGTCGACAGTCTATTTGCATTGTTAGCCATTATAGTCCTTTCTTATTAAAATAATCACTGTACAGTCCACTTGAAAGTGTGTATTATACGGATCGTATAGCATCACAACACGGAGCAGCAACCAAAAGAGGATTGAGACATGCTGGTTTGAATAGCAGAATGAGAGAGAAGCAAGAAAAGGCAAGAAAGCCAGAAGAAGCGAATGAGAGAGAACAAGAAAGGGCAAGAAAGCCAGAAAAAGTGAAAAATAAAAAGCCCCCCACCCACGGCTGAATTCCCACCCCCCACCCTCTCTGTCTCCACCCCACACCCCCTGTGCGCCCCAAGTACCTCTGCTCATCCTCCCAACCTGATGAGCTGCAGGTAAGAACCACTTATTAACTTCCAGATTACTCGGGTGAAAGCACCAACCTTCAACCCTTCGCAGAGAGAGCATTACTGAGCTTACATTGAAATAATACACACCAAAGCAATTATAAGTTTCCTACTGTAGCGAACCTGACTCAATGAACCCTTATATTATAAGGGACAACCATTCAGACTCCAGTCTTACTGCGCGGCGCACTAGAAGGGAAAAAAAATAAAAAATAAGGGAAGAAAAGTAAATAGCCTTTAAGTGGGGAATAATTATAAAATAATATATGATTTCTCTGAATTTGTATCAGCTATATCTAAAAAATATAGTAATAATAATGATGCTTAGAATAGTAATAGTACTGGTGATCGGTGAACATAGTTCCAATAATTCAATATAATAAATTGTTATGTCATGTATAATTTAGTTTCTTTTCTTGAACCTGTTGGCTCTATCTCACGTTGCAGAAAAATAAATAAGTAAATGGGCTAGTGCGCCGCGCAGCCCACACCATTCAGCGCTCACTGACTTTCTTACATTATGGAAAAAGGAGAAGATGAAATAAGGGTAACCCATGCAGTATCCAATGGTGCTGATCATGAACATTGACATCCCATTGAGTGCTGGACACTGATCCCTAGCCTGACTATCTCATATAAGGCACATTTTACAAGCTCGAACCATGTAGGCATTTGTCTACGTTGTCAAAATATACTACTTTAAATCAATCCAACTGAATCATATTAACATAAAAAGTAATAACATTTTAATTCTATAACAGGGAGTGTAGGTCTGCTGCACAGCGCTGCGGCTATTTAACACAGAGAAACTCTGCAAAAGTCGTTCCCATATCAGTTTCATTCTATGGTTTAGTAATGAACAAAGCTAGGCAATTTGATGAGAAGAAAACTTCAATATAGAGTGACATTGACATTCTTGATGTCCCAAGCAGAGTTCCAAATGTTATAGCTTTTCATGTTGGTGTCATCTCTCCCCCTAAGACCAATCGCAATAGGCATATGTTTTGTATGGAGAAAATGACATCTTATGAAGACCTAAGTAAGTTTATTGCCAAAATAGTTGGAGGAGAATCTCCTGGAACATGCCATGCGCTGTGCAGCTGTCTCCCACCCCTAGTTAATCCTCATTTTCCTTCATTGAGTGGGGAAGAAAAAAAAAAAAGAAAAAAAAAGGGGGGGGGGGGGGGGGGGAACAATCCCACATAATCTCTTGCTGTAGATAAAGATAGTAGGCTATGCCATACAACATGACACTGCACCATGCGCTACGCATCATGAAAGAGAGACAGTCTGTATTTTGTTGAGTGTCAATCAGCCTATCTAACCACTGACAGACATCAACCCCACATAGCGCGCACGAGTACATCCACACACACACACACACACACACACACACACACACACACACCCCGGATAAAAAAAAAAGAGAGTAGAAGAAAAAAGATTACTGTAGCCTACTCCACCACGGTCTGCAAGTTAGTGGAATAGCCTACTAAAGGAATTCGTCATCACATGGGTACATTGATAACATGTTGCGTTCGCGGTGGGCAGCCGAGCCGCATCATCATCACCGAATGAATGTCAATAGGTGCAGAATAAATCAGCTACCCATCGCGAAAGCATCACCAGAAAAGAATATCATTAAGACATGCCCGTTTCCTATTAGCTTCTAATTAGTTTAATAACAACCGGACAGAGGCAAATAAAACCACAAGGAAATTATACCTCAATACTATAACAAAAGAGAGAAAAAAAAAAGAGACAAATCACTTAAGCATGTCTCATAAACATATAAACATGGAAGTAACAGTTAGTGCCATAAATAAAAATATAACAGGCATCTGAAGCATGTCATGCACTACGCATCAGTCCCGTTCATCAAACTTACAGTTTTATGGATTTACTTTATGTAACTGCACGGCTCTGCTATACACGCACACACACACACTT
This sequence comes from Nannobrachium achirus, assembly GCF_963921795.1. Lineage (NCBI taxonomy): Eukaryota > Metazoa > Chordata > Actinopteri > Myctophiformes > Myctophidae > Nannobrachium > Nannobrachium achirus. The sequence continues at coordinate 63,455,578 of NC_137813.1, forward strand.
TCACCCACACCCACACACACGCACACACACACACACAGACACACACACACACGCTACGTTACCTCGATGAAGTCTCGTCGTGAGTTTGAAGGGTTTAAATGGAATCGTGGTCTTCAGTTAATTAAAAGAGAGACCATCAAGCTGTCAGATGAGCACCGACAGTGTGTTAAGGAACGGAGTCTGAAGTCGTGGTGATTATTAATCTTCTGAGTCAGTGATCAGTTTTCCGACGGAGGCCTTGACAAGATGGAGGTCCATAATCCAGTAATTAAAGTCACAGATCAAATCTGTTTGATCTGAGGATTTGAATCGGGCTCCGATCCTTATTCCAAAAAGCCAATCGTCCGATCCTAGTTAATTGTTCGTTTCGTTATCCAGGGAAATGTAAGAGGATGAAGAAAAAAGAAAAGACAAAAAAAAAAAAAAATGAAGAAAATATTAACAAGAACTAACTAAAAGTAATTGTAGGAAAAAGGGGGGGAAAAAATACTTTGATCAAACTATAATACTAATTTAAACAAACATTACAAAACAAAATAATACTTCTAAATAAACGAATAATTAACTTAGACAACCAAAAAAAGCGAAAAATAATGAAAACTAAATGGAGTAGTTTTAGATGTAAAAAAAAAAGAAGAAAAGGGAGGAAATACTTAAATTAAACTAACACTAATTTAAACAAACAGATCAGAACAAAAATAATATTAAATTCTAAATAAACAAAACCTTAACTTAAACGACCAAAACAGGACAAAAGAAAATAATTAAATTCTAACTAAACAACACATTATAGCATAACTATTGGGCCTATTCCTAATAGTTCAGACAACCAAAACGAGGATCCCTAAGGGCCTCAGTTATTAGACTAGAGTCATTTCTTTAGCACATGTTCTGCGTAGAACTTCTCAGCGTCTTCTGCAGTATGGAATTTGTTTTCCACACCTTCCAATGAAACAGATAAGACTGCAGGATGGCGGAGGGTGAATTTAACGCCTTTTTCAAAGAGCTTGGACTTTATTGCAGAGAAGCTAGCACGCTTCTTAGCATCCTCCTTGCTAAGGTACCTATCCGGGAAAATAAATATGTTCTTCCCCTGATAAGTCAGTTGGCCCCGCTTCTTTGCTATGGCAAGCACCTGCTCCCTCTGTTTGTAGCGTAGAAAGCGAACAATAATGGGGCGAGGTCGCTCACCAGAAGCCGGTTTAGCTTTCGGCATGCGGTATGCGGCCTCCAGTTCCAATGGTGCAGATATTGCGAGTGAATCATCTTGTAGTATCTCGGCAAGAAGCGTGGACATGAATTCTGTCGGCGAGCGTCCCTCGCCGCAGTTCTCTTCCAAACCAATCACTCTGACGTTGTAGCGATGATAGGCCATTTGTTGGCCTTCTGCCTTGTTTTTCAGGTAGTCGTTTTCCACTTGGAGGAGTTTCATCTGTGCTTCAATGTTGTCTAGCCGGCCGCTATGATCAGTTAGGGTCGTTTCAGTTGCAGCCAGGCGCGTACCAATATCATCCACTTTGGTTCGAACAGCGTTTAAAGTTTTTTGGATTGGAGCAAGTGATGATTTTATTTCGGCTGAGATTGCTGCTCTGTTCTTCTCAAATTCAGATACCAGGTCCGCTATGGTCACTGCGTTTCCTGCAGAGGCCGCGGCAGCTTGTCTGGTAGTGGTGGGTGTAGTCATGGCGTTGTTTTTTTTTGCGTCTGGCTTGTTCTGTCCTCCAGGCATATAAGCAAAGTTTAGATTAGACGATACTTTGCTACAGCAGTGTTGCTGGAGATAAAATGTGTTTGCTGATGGTGTGGATAGTTAAAACATATATAAAAAGTAAAATGCTCAGGAGCTGCTCTCATGTGCGTCTGCCTCACTCAGCAGTCATACCGGAAGTATCCGGTAGAACATGCAAACTCTACACAGAAAGGCCCTTTCGCTAACCCCACCTGGCCGCTGATGACACGGAGGAAGAAACACGCCCCCAGCGCATACAGCGTCCTCATTTATACAAATTAAACAATATAACATATCTCTCAACAAATAAACACTCCTGTGTGTCCCGATGAAGCCGGTCGATATGATATATGGCTCAAGTGCGTGCCACCAAAACTGTGGAAGAAGTAGCGTGGCAAAAAAAGGGAAAAAAAAGAAAACGTTAATCTGATTTGGATGGAACGAGTAAAGTCTATAATAGTCTGGTTGCCCTGCAGAGGCAACTACACTAACTATCAGACACCTCTCCATGTGGAACCATCTTTGAGGTTTAGTCCAGGGGGCAGACACCCTAAATTTAAGCAGGCTTAAAACTTTCCTTCCATTTGGGAACAGCACCCTCATCATCATCCATAGTCTCTAATGTTGTCAAAGCCAGTGCAGTGTCCCGTTTGATTACCTATTTAACAAATGAAATGACGTGCCTGGTGAATGTTCAACAATTCTTATGGATGTGGTGAAGTAATATGGACATTTTAGAACTTCTCACAGAACATACATCAGAAAAGACACAGCATGAAGCATTCAAATGTTTAAAAACAAGAAAAACTTTAAGAAATTCCACAAATGCTAATTGAAACAGAAGTGTTTTACTGGTTCTTAAAAATGTTGACTGAGCAACTTTAAGTAATGTTTCACCAGGACTATCTATACTTTGACTCAAGTTTTGGGGTAGAGTACTTTAGAGTAGGCCTACACCAGTGCTGCGAGTAGAGCCTCACTTTGATGCATATAGTGACGTCCAGGACCCTTCTGCTACAATGATACATGCCCAGCAGGACCCTAAGGTCAGCTGACCAAGGTCTACTGGTCATTCGTCGTACCAGGTTTGGCGGCAATAGTTGAATGTTTGGTGAGCCCGCCTGGGAAGCCTGAGGTTCGAAAATGTCACTAAGCAAGTACCTTGCTTAGTGACATTTTCAAACCTCAGTTTGAGAGCTGCAGCCCCTTTGGACATTTTTAAGAACCACTTAAAAACATGACAGTTTAAACAAGCATTTGTGGAATGTCTGAGAGTTTTGTTGTTGTTAGCTGAATGATTAATGAGCCTGTTTGGAAAGACTAAGGTTCAAAGTGTGCCTGAACAAGATACGTAACGCCTAACCGCTTCCACTGGTTTTGAGAGCTGCAGCCTCTGTCAATTTGTTTTAAGAAGCATTTAATCACAGCATTACGGTAAAAAAAAGGAAAACAAGCAATTTTGTGGAATGTTGAGATTTTGTTGTTGTTCTTTTAATCATTTGAATGATTTGTGCTGTGTCTTTATTGTTGTTGTATGTAGAGCACTTTTTGAGTTCTCTCTGTGAGAAGTGCCATATAAATAAAATGTACAACATACAGTACTTAGGGACTACTTTGTCACACTACACGTTCACAAGAGTTGTAGAACAAGTGTAGCACTTGCCCTAACCTTGACAACCATGCAGGATTATGCAAAGACTAAAATTACAAATTTAACCTACAGATTGTAGTTTTCTTTTATATTATACTGTTTAGACTGATTATAGGTTCACCAATCCTAGATGACTATTTCTATGCATTTGATGTATTACCTCGTGTTTACCTTGATTACTTTAAATCACTCTGGATTAAGAGTGTCTGCTAAATGCATGTTTCTGTCTTCGGAAAAAGTTCTCTATTGGAGATTCTATAGGAGCCACAAAGTAAGCCTGCATGCATCGCCTACTTGGAATGCAGTGCTCTAGCGAGCACGCACACACTCGCACATGCACACACGCACGCACGCACGCACGCACGCACGCACGCACGCACGCACGCACGCACGCACGCACGCACGCACGCACACACACACACACACACACACACACACACACACACACACACACACACACTCACATTTCAGCATGAAACCAGTATATTTAAATATACACTCCAAAGTTTAAAGTCAAGATATGCTTGAATCTTATTAATAATTTCAGGGGTGCCCGCCGGTCCAGGCTCATACCACATAGGCTCAGTGTAGCCTATCGGTTCAAGTCCCAATGCGTGTCGCTCCCCATAAAGGCATAAGGCCCAACTTTCCATTCTAGACTACATATATATTATATGGTTTTATACAGTATATAAACCATGTTTACTTTGTTGACATTTGTCCCTCAGGGCTCTATTCTTGGTCCCCTGCTTTTGTCCTTAAATCATCACTGTGAGTGTGCGTGTCCATAATGTAGACACGTGGACAAATGTACGTACAATTGCATTCATTTATAGTGTTCAAGTACTGTATCTGTGTGCGTGCATTTGTGTGCATGCTCCAGCACACATTTGTGTGTGTTTTACCAGGACTGAGTCAACCAAACTATAAAATAATAATAGATAGGTCTGTCTCCTTATAGATTAATGACAGTTTGTTCCCATGTTAATTTCTCAGCAGAGCTGCTTGAAAACATCAGCATAGTCAAATCACTTGCTGGATGGAGTATCCGTCATGTTTTACCTTAAAACTTTGATCTATTAAAGGACACAAAAACAATGCGTTTGACTTCACATCCATTTCGATACAATTATTATAAAATGTATTTAACCACATATTGTGGGCATGTCATAATAGTAAAGATACAAAAACAGGGATAACGGCTCACAGCGTGTTGCAGCATAGGTCTACTACACGTGAGCTTGTAGAGCAGCTATTTTTGGTGAAGTATTGAGGGTTTAAGTGTTTAAATGTCTGAAAATACACATTAGCATGAACCCGCATATTAATAGAAAAAGTTAGTAAACAAAGAAAAAAAAAGTATGTACGCAACACCATAATAATGCTGCATTACAAACAAGTGTATGAAGAAACTGAAACTATCTATGAATATGTATTGGGGATCCCTGCTGCGTATCTCTCTCAGCTAAAAGCTCACATTACAACATGTGAGCTTGTAGATCTGCTATTTTCGGTTAATGTTCCCCTCAGAAAAGTAATGCTCAGGTTCAAGTTGTAAGAAATAGATTTGCACACAGTAGCTCCATTCAAAGGTTTTATAGACATTCTCCTGAGTGACGTTTGGAGGAGAAAGCTCTTCTTCAGACTCCAAAGTCAAAGTGCAGTAAGAAGACAACAATTATACTGATGAATTGGGCTTTGAAGTGTTTCTACTGTCAGTCAGTGGTTCCCAATGTTTTTAGTTCAAGGCCCAAAAGAGAAATAAGCAGTACGAATAGCAGAACTACAAGCTTATAGATCTGCTATTTTCACTACTTCTTAAACAATATTTTTAGTTATTTATGGAAATGATTCGATGTTTTATTTTATTCATTAAATACGTTTGTAAATATTAGAATTGAATGAAATGTTTTTCATGAAATAATTATATATATTTTAAATGTAGGAATAAAAATGGTAAAAATATGAATTTTATGAATAAAAAACATGGGTTCCCGCCCCACTGTTAGGGAACCAGTGCTGTAAGTGATATTGCACTAATGTGTTCTTTATTTGACCTTTGCTTTGAGACAAATAAATAACGTAGTTACTGCACTTTTATATCTATTTCTTGCCCTTTGATCTTGTGATCTTTTGGATTCAGCACCTGCCTTTAAAGGGTCTGTGTGTCCTGATTCAAGTTGTTATTTTTGTATCCTTCTTTAATATCAATGTAAAATGTTCTCCTGTTTCATATGAATGTATTTTAAATTAAATTTAAAAATTAAAGTGTAAACTGAATACTTTAACCCATTAAGACCTGAGGCTGATTCTACAAATGCCTTTTGAAACAGTGGTTCTCAAAATGTTTTTATGCCAAGGACCCCCTAAATTATAAGTATTTGGGCCATAGGACTCACCCATCTGAAAATATCCCCACAGAAGAATAAATCTAAATATTAGAAGTTTTTCAAACACTTTCAAGATTTTTCTAAAGATTTTCAAAAACAGCAGATGTACAATCTCGCAGCGCAGCATGAAGGTGACGGGCTGTGAGCTTGTAGATCTGGTATTTTTTTTAGAACTGCTCTGTTAACCCTTAAGTTCTGTTCAGATTCACTACACCTTTGTTCTGTTCGGGTCATTTTGACCCGGTGGATATTTGGTTTAAAAAAAACAACACTAATATAAATTTTAACTTAACAAATCATCATGATACATTGACTTTGACTCAATACCAAACAATTCATATGATATATTTGGTAAATGTTTGCATTTCTGCTTTGCTATATCACATTAAACACTGAAAGAGCTAGGCGTTTTTACTGATTTAGCTGAAATCCATGTAAAAAAAACTACTTCATTTAATACTGGGCAATATTGCTCATGCTTATAGGAAGGGGGGGAGGGTTCGGAATGGGGCTTCGGAAGGGGGGTGTTAGAAGTGGGGGTGACTGTGTGTCTGTGTTTTGGCATAATACTGTGTATTTCTGTGCTTCCGGGTCAAAATGACCCGAACAGCACTTAAGGTTCAAAAAATATGAGGGGGGTGTAGCATGGGTGTAGTGCAAAAATATTTTTTTTACATGTTCATCTCAGAAGAATCTTTAAGGCCAGTGAGTTTCAGGTGGAAACATTTTTAACTTCTACCTTTTTTTTCCAAATGAAAATGTAAAACGGGTCAAAATGACCCGAACAGCACTTAAGGGTTAAGCAAATCTAAAGCACTAAAACTAAAATCTAAAAGGACAAATGCTTTCCTGATTTTAATGGGATTAACAATTCAGTTAAAAACAAATAATTGTTTTATCAAGCGACATTTCAAAAGAGCAAAGTGACATATTTAGACCCACAATCCCTCCAAGTAATCTGTTTTAATATTTTATTAACAGTGATTCAAGTGACTGCAGGGTTCATAGTCTACCTCAGCCATTCTGGTTTCATAAAACGAATGTAATATTAAACATATTGACCTCTGCTAACCATCATATTATAACATGTCATACTTATAATGTCGCGAGAGATTCATCCAACGTGATGATTCTATATTAAGGAAATAGTGTAAAAAGTACAGTGCAGTTAGGTACAAGAGTAAAAGTATCATATCTCGATGTTTACTACTGAGATAATTACATTTCTATGAATCCCCTAATATTAATTACCTTTAAAATCATTCAAATAATTCTGTTATTATAGTACTATTACTGATATGCTTTATACATCATCATCATCATCATCATTATCCTCATGTCTAACTACATGGTTCCAGAGTTACACTGATCTTCCATGGTAACATCTTCAGAGGGAGAGTTTGAGGATTAGTGGCAATGAATGGAAAGAGTGTGTCAGTGAAAGTGTGTGTGAAGGTGTGTATGTATGTGTTAGTATCAGGATCAGAGAAGGACAGCCTTCCTTTGTTCCAGTCCAGCTGGACTCTGATCTTCTTGGGGTTCTGCTTCACTGAGAGAACAGTGGTTGACCCTGGTGAGGAGTATGCGTAGTATTTACCTTCATATAAACATATGCTCCAGAATTGACCCTCTCCATCTCCCTTCCTCTGATGAGACTCTGCTGAAACACCCAGTAGCCAGAATGTGTTGTCTCCAACCTCAACATCCCAGCTGTGAGTCCCAGAGTTAAAGCCCTCAGAGCCCAGGACATGGTTCCAGTGGTCAAACCTCTCTGGGTTGTCAGGAAGCTGCTGTTCATCTCCATATCTCACACTAGTCAGATCATCAGACAGGATGAGGTTTGGATGGGCAGTGTTGGGGTCCAGAATGACAGGAGTGTAGGAGACAATGTCCTTCATCTTGTCCCAGACTCTGAAGGTCAGGTTCTTCAGGTGTTTGGTCTCGTCTATCAGTGCTCCTGAGACCGGCTGTGGGTCCTGCAGTGTGAACTGGACTCTTTCCACTGTGGTCTTGTAGTTCTGCAGGAATGAGATGTGTTCAGCTCTCAGATCCTCCTCTATGGCTCTGATTGTGTCTGAAAGGGTTGATATGTCTCTGTTCAGACCCTCAATCTTCTCCTTCATCATCTGAGTCTTCTTCTGCTCTTCCTCCCTCAGTGCAGTGATCCTGGCCTCCTCTTCCTTTAGTAGGAACTGATGCATCTTCTTAAACTGTTCCTTCATCTGCATCTCTGTGTGCCGGGCCCGGACCTTAATGTGTTCTGCTGTTTGGTCACAGTTTGTTTTAACTTTATTAAAGACCTCCAGTTTATCTTGTAAAGGCTTCAGTAATTTCTGGACTTCCTCCTTGTGTTCCGGTGCAGCCTCATCGATGGGTCTGAATCTGTGGTTGATGTGTTTTTTAGAATCTCGACACACAAGACACACGGTCAGTTGACATTCCAGACAGAACAGTTTGAGTTTCTCAGCATGCAGACTGCAGAGAACCTCAGAACCTGTTGAAGCTCTCTGATGTCTCTCCTGTATGAAGGCCTCACACAGGTTTTTCAGAGCCAGGTTTCTGGGTGGATCTACTGAATGTCTCTCCTTACAAACTGGACATTCTTTTATTACCTTCTCTCTCCACCATTCCTGCAGACAGGCTTTACAGAAGCTGTGGCTACAGGACAGGATAACAGGATCTTTAAAGATGTCATGACACACAGGACAGGAAAAATCCTCTTCTGAGAAAGATGACTTGGATGCCATTTTGTCCGTGAATGAAGCAACAAACACTCTGCTCAATAAAGGAAATCAGCCAGTCAGTGGTGGTAACACTCCCTCTTCTAGAATGTTCCCTGAAGTTTACTTTCACTTTGAATCGTGGTTGTTGTTAAAGTCCATTCAGCTGACAGAGTCAGCAGCAGGTTCCAGTGGTCTGGGTCAGTATTCCCTCCTGTAGCTGTGGAAAGACAGTCTGTCCTCCTGGAAGTTGTGTTTGATCTGAATGTGAATCTTTTGTCTGTCTCTGTGTGTGTCAACAGAGAGCAGTGTGCTGTAAGTTTCTGTTTCCTGATTTCTGAGTCAGATAAGGGAGGAGCTTTGACACCACAGACCTGTTGCCGCACGCATGCACGCACGCACGCACGCACGCACGCACGCACGCACGCACACACACACACACACTTGTATTGATATGTTTTAGTTGATAGGGAACAGTAGAGAGAAAGGAATACAATGTTTTATTGTCTCAAACGGAACAGTGACTGTTCAAAGTAGGCTACTTTACAGTGTAGACTAAATATTAACTTACACACACTCACACTGACAGCAGTCCTGCTCATCAGGGGCAGTCAGGAGTTCAGTGTGTTGTTATATTCTCTACAGTGGTTTTCAAACTTTTTGTGGCCAAGAAACACCAATGGGCAAATGTACTTCTAGGACAGGGGTCCTCAACAGGGGGTCCTCAGGGGGACCGCCAAATCTTTTTTGCGAAAATAGCTGAAGAGGAGAATCCTCCTGAGACTAAAAATAACACTCTGTACACGCTGATGTAAAGACATGGTTCTCTGCCTCAATAGCCGGGGAGCCACTGGGCCAAAATGAGAGAGGACCTGTGATGTCATGACATACTCCAAATTTTTGTTTGTCCTATTAATTTGGTCAATAAGGTACACAGAATGAGAGGCCTGCTCTGCCGGAAATCCTGCGAAAAAAAGTTTCCCATTGACTTCACTATACTGGAAAAAACACACCAAAAAAAGTAGCATTTGAGGGGTCAAACTAAGGGTTCTTCATGATTCTGAATCCATTGCAAGCATTTGTTTTGCATGAAAAACATTCCTTGGGCTAGATTTCAGCCTCTCAAACCTGTGAAAAGTGATGAGTCATCACTTTTCACCGTTATTTTGGTCCGTTTTCTAGCCCAAGGAATGTTTTTCATGCAAAACAAATGCTTGCAATGGATTCAGAATCATCAAGAATCCCTAGTTTGACCCCTCACATGCTACTTAAAGCATATCTTTTTTGGTGTGTTTCTTTCCTTTATATTGAAGTCGATGGAGTGAATATACAAATGGCCATAACTTTTTTTCGCAGGATTTCCGGCAGAGCAGGCCTTTCATTCTGTGGACCTTGATGACCAAATTAATAGAAAAAACAAAAATTAAAAGTATGTCATGACATCACAGGTAACATCCTATTCTTTGAGCTTTTGGGCCACAAACTCACAACACATCGCATCAACACATTGTGAGCTTGTAGATCGTCTATTTTCAAATAGCCTGGATATAAAATAGGGCTAAAGTTGATTAATTAGGTTTTATAATATAATCATTTATGTGCAAAGTAACTCAAGTTTTCAAATGATTGTAATGGTGTACAAGTACTATATTTGGATTCGAGCTCGAGTCAAGTACCAGTACAGAAAGCTGGAAATAATTCAAAGTACAAAAGCCTCATTTTACAAGCACTGCTTACACCACTGCTCTCAGAAAATAGACCTGTGATCCATTTGAACCATCTTCAACTGAAGGTCCCTCAACACACTGAGAACAACAGCACTAGTAGGCTAATATTTAGGGCTAGCAGATCTGTCTCTGGTCATATTTAATATGTGTATGTCCATGACAAAAACCAGGGCTAGGCAACCTTAGCATTGGCACAGGGGGGGGGGGGGGGGGGGGTGATCACTGGCACACTGGCAGAAGTGTGAGACAGGATTTTTATTTCAAATATATATTTTAAACATGGTAAATTAAATTAAGTCACCTAATTTGCAGCAAATGACATCCTGCATATAATTCTACATTCATTAAAGCTATGAACTCTGACTGGGGAGGGAGTCTGGGAGATAAGTGACTTATTGCTCAGAGTCTAATGATTGTTATGTCCTTCCAATCAAAATGTCCACACTTATGATGGCTTGTCATTAAAATTCATGTTGACATGGCACACTATCTAAAAAAATAAAACCATGGCACTTTTCATTTGTAAAAGGTTGCAGACCCTGATGTACACGATAAGCTGCCATGGCGATGAACCGTTTGTGTGTGACAAAGACAATGCAACATGTTACAGTATTTTCTTCTTCTCACTGCAGGCACTGCGGTATCGTTTGGAGTGTCCTGGAGAGTCGTCGCAAGTGGAGAGTCGACGTCTTCTTACCCTGGCATCATTATATTGTATTATACATAACAAATGCATAGAGATGTGAACATTTCTATGATCCTTGTCATAATAGATAATAAAATAGATTCAATACATTTGATTTTCCTTTTCTGTTTTTACTTGTAAGAAATATAATGTACACAGTATGGAGTGCTGTGTGAACCTGCCATTTGTAACACAGTAAACACAGTACAATGTAACAAACACAGTGGCAAGTACTTCTGTTTCAGAGCATTACTGTAGTCCAGTGGTTCTCAACCTTTGAGTCTGGGAGTTTGAGCTTGTAGATCGGCTAGTTTCACAATATTTATCTGTGGAACGGAATCGAGCAGAATGTAATGCCTCAACTCCTACAGTCTAAGTGCTTATCAGGGTGGGGGGTCCCCAGTTCAAATATGATTGTTGCAGGGACGCCAGAGTAAGAACCACTGCTCTACTCCAGCAAATAATATATTACCGGTAAATACATATTTTCATGACAGATTGCAAGGATGAAACCAAAAAGCTCATGATGTTATGTATTGTTTTTATTCACAACCTGATACTTTGTTGCCTGCTGTATGCCTTTTTAGTGTGTAGTCCACCTGAAATTGAAACCGTTATTCTAATAGTTTGTGCTGTAGCCAATACTGAAAATGGGTTGAGCAGCGCACACTCTCGACCAGAGCTAGGACATGGTTGTCCCGGATGTTTTAGGGTTCTGACATGTTCCCTGTGTTAGCTGATCTAATTTAGAAATTTAGCAGACACTTATATCTGCAGAAGGGCAGCACGATTCTTGTAAATGATTATTTTTCTCCCTAGGATTTGGAAAATTATTCTCTCACTTTTATCTTATTTCCCAATTTGACTTATTAAAATAACAAGCTTATTACTGGGTGTACAGAGCACAGGCGAGGCAACATTAGAGTTGAAAGAGGCTTTAGAGTAGTCTAATATTAAAAAATGAGATCACATTGCTGTATGAATCGAGAGAGTAAATAATATTCCTGGGAGTTCCTTGTAAGCTGCTTCTTCTACGGCATCTCTTCAGAGGGCGATGTAGACAGTTGTACCGCTGTCTTCCCGCAGGACTGCTATGGACATCATCTTGGACATGGTGGATTATGTGATGTGTCAGCACCTTATGCAATTATAGACAAAGAGGAGGAAAAATGTTTCAGGGTACACAGATTTTTTACAATGACATTTCAAAATGTTGCCATAGCTTTTACCCCATTTCTAGTAATCACACCATGCAATAATGAGAATCCTAAACCAGTTTGCAAAAAAAAAAAGAACAGATCTATAAGCTAACAACAGTAACACTGCATTTTACCATGTTACATATTTCATGTAATGTTGGGGGGTTGCTCTCGGGCACAAACCTCTTATCTCCATATTTAAACAGTTTTTTGTTTGTAAGTTTAAACCCTACTTTATAAAACAGTGTAGTACAAAAGAATAAAAAGTAACTGGCAAAAGTGCTGGATGATTACAATTTAGGCATTTAGCAGATTTTAATCCAAAGCGATGTACAATAAGCAGGTAATACAGTATATCAATATAATAGGATAATGTCAGTACATCAACAACAATATAACAAAATGCATAGCAATATCAATCTAGAAAAACAATAACATTTAGACCACGCACATCAGTAAAAAACATTAAAAAAAACAATGCGATCTAGCTTCATGTATGGTCAATGAGGGAAGGGGGGTGTTACAGTACTGCTATGTGTTTTAATGGAGTTATGTGGATTCAGTTTGTTTATGAGTTTGTCTGAATAAAATATATTCTAGTGATTCACACACTTCACAGTTGTAAGTACCCAACGTTTGGTTGCCTACACTAGGAATCAGAGTGTAGTATCATCATCATCTTTTATAATAGCTCACGTTACATCATAATTACTGTGCAGCCACTGGGGGAGGGGTTGTTTGTCGATTCATATACATTATAATACAGTCCCCTCTGTTGACTTTTATCTCACCACTTTTGGGTGCCCCGCACATTTACATTAATGTTGGAACCGCACTGCTGTTACAGGCTAAAGATTAGCATCGCTAGCAATAACAATAGCCTAAAAGTAGTCCTACCTCTTGAAAGAATACACCTTGATATGAAGCCTCTCCACCCATTAGATGGATGATTCTAAAGACAAGAGATGACAACAAAATAAGTGTTACAAACATGAATCAAGTTGCAACCTTTGCTTGTACATTATACATTATGTTTCGTAGAGTGGCATTTTAATTCCAAACATACAGTACATACCTATGTTCTGCTTTACAAGGGACAGTTCAGCAGTTGTCCATTCACTGTATTTGGGGGAATACAGATGGAACCGCGTTCTCCTTTATTGTGGTCTTTGTTTTCTTAGCTTTGCATTGTGTCCATCAATCCTGCCATTACATCTCGGTGGAAGTCATCTGTTGTGAAATGTTTACTAATCACTACACAACCGCAGATTCATGTCCCATCGTTCTGCAGGCAGCAGCAGCACCCGGGGCTCGCTCTGTCGCTCGGCTTCATTCAATCATAACACCACGGTAAAACAACAATGCCATGTTGTTTCACCGACACAGTTGCACACGTTTCAAAACTTCTACAACTGCTCAGCATCACTGCGGTCATAACATCCCATCTTCTTACTACGTGACTTCCAACCAACAGCAACAAACAAACTAAAACAGCAACGCAGCGAGGATGTTATTATGGTTACGCTGTTAGCTTAGCTTTGGCTCTCTTCTCCAAGCGCTGCTTGCGCAAAGGATTATGGGTGCTGGAGGAAGTGAGGTTGGTGCTGTAGGAAGTGAGGTCATAGCTTCGCGTTTCCAAAAAAATGGAAATGTACCACAAAAATAAAATTCTTTTTTGTTTTCCAAGTTAGAATATGATAATATGGGGTTACAAAAGCCCTTGAAAACGACCGGAGCTCCCCTTTAACTGATCTCCTAATATTGGACTAACATAATTATAATATCCATTGATCATTAATACGTTTAGATCTAGCCGAGATTTAGCCGACAAATTATAGTCGGCGTATCTACGTTTATATTTACACCGAATTTAGACAATTGAAGTTAATCCCTATTTCAATAAATATATTTATTTTAAAAACAACTGCACGTTGCAGAACTGATAGCCAAATATTGGTGTAAAATGATTTTAATAGCCATTCATCACTAAAAGCTACACGTCTGGGTGTAGTCATTTTATATACGGCATTTCAACGACTATATTTAGACCATGTATTAAATAAAGTCATCTTACAAAAAGAAACCAAAATATAGCTGCAAGCAGCGATAAAGTGGCCGAGGCAGAAAAAGCAGGAAAGCAAAAAAGCATCAAGGGAAAGCAAAGAAGAAATCAAAGAAAAACTAGAAGCAGTGTTCCTCCGAACAGGTCTCCGGCAGGTCAGGTGTTTTTTTTTGGCCTAGTGGTGACTATAATAGGCCAAAGTGAAAAGGGTACCACGTGTTCTTGGGCCTTTCACGGCAATCGGACGCTGCATGCGGGATTTGAGTCATTTTGTTCCAAACATTTGTTTTGCAAAAATTGATCCGCTGGTGGCGCTATAACAGGCCAATGTGAGAAGGGTGGCATCTGTTCCTTGGCCTAGTGGGAATGTGTGTGCAAAATCTCACACAAATAGCAGGCTGCGTTTGAGACATTTTGTTCAAAAAGGAGCAATCCTGCAAACCTTGGAATTCAATGTTAGCCAATTAGATAGAATATGATATCGGACAAATCCGTCATGATTACATCACTGTAGAGATACTGTGTACTTATTTGTGTGATTTTTGGATAAAATCTGAAAGAGTAATATCGAAGAATGTGTTTTCGGCCTTCTGGTGGCGCTATAAATGACAGAGACTCTGCCGATTTTACACTAATCGGCATAGTTATTGGTAAAAGCACAAATTGACCTCTACACAACATGTATGCAAAAGACTATATGCAACAGACATAAAATTGTTCCAAAGAACTCCTCAAGGTTTTAACTCAATATCTTTATTTTCCAACTTTTTCATTAGTTGTCTTCTTTGTTGAAGAGTTGGTCATCAGGTTGTAAACCTTCAAAACAGAGGGTTAACAACCTAACCATTTTCAACAAAGTAGGCATGTCTTTTAAATCACAATGTTTTCAAGTAGTAAATGTCTTCAAATAAAGTTTTTAAACAAAGTTTTTAAACATTAAGTATTGTGAAGTCTGAACCCAAACCAGCACACGGAAACAGTTCTCAAGGTGAAAACCCAATAAGCGTTGTTTTATTAAAGGGGGCGTTCCCCTAAAACATGAAATAAAGTTCTTCCCAAAACCGGGGCTTTTAACTCAAAATATGCTTCTTTCCAGAACTTAACAAACAGGGGTTACATTCGAAACACATGTTTCACAGTATGCCGTTGCTTCCATTAACACATGCCATTTCTCTTCCAAGATTCAGATGCGGCTCCTAATTTGCCTACAGTGGAAACAGATAGAACCACCATTAGCAATGTGACAAAATACAGAGCAAATGTGCGACAAGGGAGAACATAGTGGAGTTTTGCTTACTGCTCGATGGAGAGTCCCTTCGAGAGCCAGCTACACAGTGAAGCAGAGCTCGGTGGTTAGGAGCCAAACATTTGGATTTGGATTGCCTGACTCGGAGAAGCTGTGTTGCGGCCAGGTGCTGACAAATCAAACTGATTGAGAATGAAATTGGACTAGCACCATAGGCCCCTGGCTCCACCAGTAGCTGCTAGAACAATGACAGTAATACATATTACAGATTAACCACGTAGTTACACGGAATCAAGGACTACAGAATATATGTCAACCCCTTTCCTTGTTCACCTTTGCACATGCATATTACCAGTAAGACTCCCTAATTGGGAGATAAGTGACCGTCAGGTCGCATACACAAACTTTAGAAGGCAATCGTAGCCAATCAGGAGGTAATATGGGAAATTCATGTTGATGAAATGACTTGAGATACTATGTACCGCTTTGCGTGTTTTTAGGGCAAAATCTATAGGAGCAGTGTTGAAAATGTGTTTTGTAAAAATCAGCCTGATGGTGGCGCTGGAGGGCCATGTGAGAAATCAGGCTGCCAAGGAGTGTGTAGAAAGTTTGGCATGGATAGGGGCAACGATGGCAGAGATATGAGTAGGGCAAAAGTGTGATGTCACACGGACAGACTGCCAGCCGGTGGAGGTTTTGATAGTAACTGCGACCTAACAGTCACAATAATAGTCACATTTCTTTAGTTAAATGCCTACATTAAAGAGATGAGGTCACACCCCACACAATAGTGGACACAGGCAATCATCCACAACTGCAAACTCCTGACAATATAAAACACATTCTCACTGTAAACCATAGAACCAAAATAACAGTAAAATGGTAAAATAGCTGATACAAAAAACAAGCAAACAGTCTTACCGGTTAACAGAGCAGCACACACATACTCCTCTCTACCAGCAGTGTTTTGCTCTTCAGGTGGATTCAATCAGCTGACGCCCAACGAGCAGCCATCTTAGCTGCTGCATTCTGGGAAATGTAGTTTTTCGGAAAACCAAACAAAGCCATCATTTAGATTCAGTTCACAGGCAAAAAACCTGGCCTGGATACAAAAAACAAAATTCAACTAATCAGCTGATCTACAAGCTTAAAACAAAATAAAGTCAACAAATCTGCTGATCTACAAGCTTGCAGAGTTTCATAAAAAGCAACTGCACCGTCCAGCCACTAGAGAAAAGTGCCGGAATAATACAGTACAATATCAATGATTGGCCTTTTCCACTGCATGGCTTGGCCACTAATAATGATGAAGTACAAGATAGATAACTTTATAATATAATATTTACAATATCAATGAGTGGCCTTTGCCACTACGTGGCTTGGCCACTAATAATACAAGCAACGATCTGACCTTGTAGTTTTTCTGAAAACAAAACAAAGCCATCATTTAGATTTAATTCACAGGCAAAAAACCTAGCCTGGATACAAAAAAAAAATAAAATAAAATTCAACTAATCAGCCGATCTACAAGCTTAAAACAAAATAAAGTCTTATCTACAAGCAATAATTACATTCCCGAAGTAAATCTTTTTACATTCCAATCCCAAAACCCCAAACAAACATATCTGAACCACATGTTATCTTACAAATTATCTTAATCACACAGCCTCAGTGTCAATATCAGAGTTGGTCAGTTGGATCTAAAAGCCAAATATAGTGTGGGATAAGTATAAATGAATGACATAAAGCTGTTAGAAATTGGAATAGTATTGAAATGAAAATGTGTACAAACCTGTAGCAGCTCCAGTGAGGTTACTGAACAAGCTGAAGACGGACTGGCTTTATACAGGGTGTGGACGTGTGGTGATTATCCAATTGCTCGGCAGCTGTGGCTGATTGTGACTTAGGGACCGTGGTCAAGACATTGCATGTGAAAAATAAGAATACATTCCATTTGAAAAATAAAATAAAATGACTGTAATTCCCGCTGAACCGTGGGTTACAAGTACACAGTGCACTAACCTACATTATTGCAAAGTGTGATGAAAATGTGACTTTGAATGTATGTTTTAGAGGCAGAAGAATAATTTGCATAAGACTGCAATATTCATTGAATTATTAAAAAAGTATGTTTTAATTTTCTTTTTTAAATCGATCTGACAGATCTTTAGATATTGGTCCAAAGTACATGTAAAAAAAGTTCCGTGCACATGACGCGAAAAATCCGGAATAAAAGTGGGTTTAAGCGTTTTACGAACTGCTCAAAATGGCGGAAAATCTAAGAGCGGAGCTTACTTAACAAAGACACAGATGGCTTCCACTTGAGTCAAGGCACGCGTGTAAGCAAGTTGCATGATTTTTAGTCCTCTGCCATACTGCCGAGTTTCGAAAAAGCGACTGCACGGTCTAGCCGCTAGAGAAAAAGTGGCGGAAGAATAATAATAATGATGAAGTCCAATATCAATGAGTGGCCTTTTGGCCACTTCGTGGCCTTGGCCACTAAATATACATGCCGAAACTTATGGGAGGCAGCAATACATATGTTCTCTCTTTGGGTGGAGAATTAGATAATTCATTCTGACAACAACACCCACACAGTTGTCTCCCCAAACCCCATTATTCAATATCTATTGATTAGATAAAAAATCATTTTAATAGCTATTCATCAATACAACTACTTTGCATTATCAGAAAACTCAAAAACGTTACCCAAAACCAACGTTGGGAGGCGAGGTTACTTACTAATAGTGCAAAACACCTTGTGGCTCAGGGGTAAAGTCCTTGTCTCATTTCTAAGAGTTCACCAGTTCGAATCTCACCAATGTCCTTCTTTTCACTACTTCCGACTTTTAGTCTAATAGTCGTCTAGTTTAAATATAGGCGACTTTCAATTCTAGACCTTTATAACACACTTTTTAGACGTGTAGTGTGGGTGTCATTTAGTCGGATATTAGTCGACTAATAAACGTAAAAATGCTCGGTGGGGCACTATGTAACTTTCCTCTTCTGTCCCGGATTTGAACCCGGTTTCTTGCATATATGCTGTACTTTTTTACCATTGAACCATTGTCTCAATGGTAAGCCGGCCTGCTTGCTCAGGGGATAAATTGAATCTTGACCATCAGGTCAAACTATGTGTCAGATCCTGTGTCTAGGTGAGTCATGACCTTTGACACCATTTTAATGTCTCATTAGAAGATTTCTCCAAAATATTGTATTAACATACTCTACCATACAGATTGGACAAAATAACATTTTATTCATAAAAAGAAAAGTTACATAATGCCGCTTGACATGAATCAATGAATATAACATTGAATGACAGACAGATAGAACACTGTACTATGCAGTAGATATAGTCAAGGAAAAAAATAACTGCAAAAAATATATACAGAAGAGTAGATAATTACAAAGAAGGGTCAGTGGGAGGGTAAAGCTGGGCTAGGTTTGTTTTTACCAATTACTAACGGCTGCCGCCTGTATAAGTGTTTTTTTCAGGGCGATTTTAAAGGATGTCAGGGATCTAGACTCCTTTAAGGCCTTCATCTGTTAAAGAGACAATCCAACATAGAAAAGATCTTTTGAGAATAAATAAACAACAAAAACATCCATTCATTGTTCTCATGTTCTTTTCTCAGCAGAGCTGCTTGAAAACATCAGCATAGTCAAATCACTTGCTGGATGGAGCATCCAAGTCATATTTTTACCTAAAACATTTGATTTAAAGCAGGGTATGCTGTAGGAGGGGGTTGTGATCATAGGCTTGTGACGATTCTTCTTCGTGTGCTTTATTTTCGGCAAGCTCAAGACAATGTCCCAGGTACCCCTGCGGTTGCACGTGACTGTTGGCAGCCAATAGCACTGGGTACCAGTAAACAATGATGGCGACGCCCATATGAGGGCAAAAAAAAAACAAAAAAACTTGCGCACGCATGCACGCACGCACACACACATGCATTCTGTACTTGTCTGCTCTCCTCCCCCACCAAACCTCTTTGATGAAAATAGCTGATCTTTAGATCAGGTATGTTAGTCTAAACTTCTCCATAGAAGAGGGTAGGGTTGAAAAGTTTAATGTAAAATAAAACTTCCTTTTAAAGATGTTCAAGGTTGTACTTTATTGTTACCTCTTTTGTACAGGTACATAAGAGTAGAACCTATTTTTGTTTGGCTTCCTTCAGACAATGCTGTGGTATATATATATAAAGACAGCAGAAAAACAAAAAAACAACACATCTAAAGATAAAAAATAAGTAATAATGACTTAGGAAAGAAAGAGAGTGCAAAAGGCAAAAGACCAAAGAGAATGTAAAAATCACACTCGTGTGAACTGAGCGGTGGTGTGTGTGTGTGTGTGTGTGTGTGTGTGTGTGTGTGTGTGTGTGTGTGTGTGTGTGTGTGTGTGCAACAGCGCCCCTCCCTTAACATGTGTGGTCAGAAAAGGTTACTGCAGGCTACAGACCCGGAGGCAGACAGACAGACAGACAGACAGACAGACCCACACACACGGCCACGTATAGGAGCGTTGTGACCACCGCTCAAAAAGCATCCTCAGCTGTCCATGTGCATAAGGTTTGGTATATTGGATACACCGATGGCATTATTTTCCCATAGTAGTAATTTTGTAAACAACTTCACAGTGTGTTCTATGTGCAACAGGTCGGTATAATTAAAAACTTCACAGTATACAGTATATTTATGTACAGTAGGTGCAGTTCAGCCTCACAGTAACTATTTTGTACTGTTGGTGAGGCTCGAGCATAATAGTGCAGGCAAGGGACGAGTGGGATGGGGGGATGCGACCGCGTATTTCCCGTTGAACCTGTGCGGCGTGTGGGGACCAAGGAGGGCACGCCTCTTCCGGTTGCGCTTCTGGTTCTTCCTGAGAAAGTAGAGGCATTGTTGTGCTTTCTTGACAACCCGCTCTGTCTGCACTGCCCAGGTAAGATCCTCAGAGATGTGCACTCCCAGGAATTTGAATTATTTTACCCTCTCCACTGCAGCGCCCCCGATTTGGAGGGGTGAGTGGTCTCTAGGAGGCCTCCTGTAGTCAAAGATGATCTATTTTGTCTTGTCCATGTTGAGAGAGAGGTTGTTCTCCTGGCACCATGATTCCAAGTTCTCCACCTCTCTCCTGTAGGCTGTTTCATAGTCTTATGAGCTCTATTTTGATTGTCTTAAAGATGGGGTAGGCCTACCATGATTTTTCTCCCCCCTAAAACATGATGATCGGGTATTTTTTTTCCTTCAAAAAAAGAGTAAAGAAAGAGTTAAAATTACATATTTTTAATGTGGCCACACCCAGTTCTGAGCTGGTACTTAAAATAATCAAAATACTGCCCTTATGACTAAACATTATGACTAATGTTATCAACATTGGCAGCCATTTTGAGAGATAAGACGTCTGGGTGGCAGTGCTTGCATGGTTAACAGGTAAACAGGTGCCAAATAGGGGCTGTTTTGGTGCCAGGTGAGCAAAAACACTACGTTTACCATCAGGCTTAGCGGCCGATTTGCTCACATGCATTTCCTGATTGAGATCAAGGTAAATAGGAGGTAAAGACACAGATATTTCGGAGACAGAAACGATTATTGTGGGCTCGCCTGGAAGGCGAGCACACGTATGTTATCTTCATTATTTATAGTCAGTCAGTCAGTATCTCCTCAAAACTTTGGCAC
Organism: Nannobrachium achirus; assembly: GCF_963921795.1. Taxonomy (NCBI): domain Eukaryota; kingdom Metazoa; phylum Chordata; class Actinopteri; order Myctophiformes; family Myctophidae; genus Nannobrachium; species Nannobrachium achirus. The sequence goes on from NC_137813.1 coordinate 63,476,666, forward strand.
GATTCACCTCCTACACACTTACACCTCTCAACACCATTCAAATGGTTATGTGTTCAGCTTACTGTGGACACGTGTGCTTGTATTTTTCATTTTGAAATGTTTTGTAGTTTTAAAGAAATTTTACCTAGAAAAGAAGAAAGTTTTAGGATCCTGATTGGTTGTGATATGTCCCTGGCAACCGGCGGCAACCAGTGGAATGGCGGACTGTCCCTTCAGGCTATAGAATTTATGGATTTTACTGTAGGTCCCAGTGGCCTGAGGGGACAGTCAGCCATTGTGTTGGTTGTTGTTGATTGTCAGGGAGATCAGTTGACAGGCTTTTCATTTTTATTACTTCTACTCCGCTACAATTACAGACTTTGACAGCTTTAGTTATTAGTGGCCAAGGCCACAAAGTGGCAAATGGCCACTCATTGAAATTGGACTTTCTCATTATTATTCTTCCGCCACTTTTTCTCTAGCGGCTAGACCGTGCAGTCGCTTTTTACGAAACTCGGCAGTATGGCAGAGGACTATGCCAAACGGCTAAAACCCGAAGCTCGCAACAATCGGCCAAAGGGTGGTGCTGTAGGAAGCCTTTGAAAAATGCCAACTTTGAACAGATAAAGCTCATGCTCTGTTTCAGATCCAGCCATGAAACCTGTATACACTTATGCGTCTCCTCATGCCGAACAAATTTTACGCTCTGACTTTTGACCTCTGACCTTTACTTCTCCCACAATTTTGAATTATATGAAAAACAGTCAAAATCTATCTCCTCCTGGGATTTTCGCATCACGTGCGCAAAACTTTTTTTACATGAACTTTGGACCAATACGGTCAGATCTGTCTCGGCGGATTTCTTTTAAAGTGAAACATTATTTTTTAATAATTCACTGTATATTGCAGTTTCATGCAAATTATTCTTCTGCCTCTAAATCATACATGCAAAGTGACACGTTCATGGCATTTGGCAAATATGTAGAGGTTTAGTCCAAATATCACTGAAAGCAATCTTACTCCAATTGGCCAAAGGGGGGCGCTATACGAAGCGTTTGAAAACTCAAACTTTAAAGGGGCATAAGTCATGCCTCGTTTCGTTTGAAGACATGCAACTTGCTTACACGCGTGCCTTGACTCAAGCAGAAGACATCTGTGTCTTTGTTAAGTAAGCTCCGCCCTTTGATTTTCCGCCATTTTGAGCAGTTTGTAAAATACTTAAACCCGCTTTTATTCCAGAATTTTCGCATCACGTGCATGGAACCTTTTTTACATTAACTTTGGACCAATATCTAAAGATCTGTCAGATCGGATTTTTTAAAAATTGAAACATGCTTTTTTAATAATTCAATCAATATTGCAAGTTTTATGCAAATTATTCTTCTGCCTCTAAAACATACATGCAAAGTAACATTTTCATTATGAACTACTGTAGAGGGTTAGTCCAAATATCACTGAAATCAATCTTACCCCAATTGGCCAAAGGGGGGCGCTATATCATTTTGAAAGAAGGCGTCAAGTACATTACATGAAACTTTTTTTTTTAAATGACAGGTTCATTATGTGTGACTGCCGTAGTGTAGTGGTCAGTGCCTGTGCCTGATATACGGATGGTTGTGAGTTCAAACCCCATGTCAGGTTGAGTTGATGTTAACATCCTGGATGCCCATGGCATGTGCATATGTCAAACTCTTTAATGTTGACACGTCTGATGTAAGTCCAGATCACGTTCATGTTTAAAATGAGCCCTTCTCTACCGGCCGTTATTTTTCTGTTCTGAGTGAAAGAAGATATGATCACTCGAAAATGTCAGAAATACTCAGATTACATTTACTCAGATTGATTTCACCCCAAGCCTCCAAAATATAAAAAATAAATCAATAAAATCAAGGCACTCAGCCTACATAGAACTTTTTTTTAAACAAATATGTTCAACAGATCCTTTGGCTGCCTAGTGCAGTGGTCAGGGCATATGCCTTTCATGCAGAAGGTTGTTGGATCGAATCCCGCCTGGGGTTTATATAAGTATAAAACCATGACATTTGGTAGACTTTACAGTTTGGTTCTTTGAACAATGTCTGATATGGAGCCTTCCTAAAAATGTCCCCCAACCCCCCTTGATGCGTATTTTAATATCCGCCATTACTAAATAATGTATTTTGCATCATAAATCCTGAAACAAGCATTATAATACAAACTGTCATGTCTACACCTTGTGATTTCCAAGGATTGCAATGATATCATGTACCAGCTCAGTGGCCTAGTGGTTTGAGTGTCTGCCCTGAGACTGGGAGATCCGGGTTCAAACCCAGGTCGCGTAATACCAAAGATTAAAAAAGAATGGGACCCATTGCCTCCCTGCTTGAAACTCAGCTTCAAGGGTTGGATTGGGGGTAACTCCCTGCGACATACTAGCGTCATGTCCAGGGGGTGTACATCAAGCTTACGCTACAGAAACAGGAGATAGGCTCCTGCCCTATGAGATTCATGGCTCGGCTGATTCATATGGTCTTCATAGCTCAGCAAGGCTTACTATGTACATCATCAAACTGTCCAGGTGCATAGTGTCACAGTTTTTTATGTCTGTTGCATATAGGCCTACAGTCTTTTGCATAAATGTTGTGTAGAGGCCAATTTGTGCTTTTACCTATAACCACCGATTAGTGTAAAACTTTGTATGCACACTTCCCAGAGGCCAAGGAAAAACCTGTGCCCTGCATTTTTCACATCTGCCATTTATAGCGCCACCAGAAGGCCGACTTACAGTATGTAAAACACATTCTTCGATATTACTCCTTCAGATTTTATCCGAAAATCACACAAATCAGTACACAGTATCTCTACAGTGATGTAATCATGCCGGATTTGTCAGATATCATATTCTATCTAATTGGCTAACATTGAATTCCAAGGTTTGCAGGATTGCTCCTTTTTGAACAAAATGTCTCAAACGCAGCCTGCTATGTGTGTGAGATTTTGCACACACATTCCCACTAGGCCAAGGAACAGATGCCACCCTTCTCACATTGGCCTGTTATAGCGCCACCAGCAGGTCAATTTTTGCAAAACACATTTTTGGAACACAATGCTTCAAATCCCGCATGCAGCGTCCGATTGCCGTGAAAGGCCCAAGAACACGTGGCACCCTTTTCACTTTGGCCTATTATAGAGTCACCACTAGGCCAAAAAAAAACCTACCTGACCTGCCGGAGTCCTGTTCGGAAGAACACTGCTTCTAGTTTTTCTTTGATATTCTTCTTTGCTTTCCCTTGATGCCTTTTTGCTTTCCTGCTTTTTATGCCTTGGACACTTTATCGCTGCTTGCAGCTATATTTTGTTACTTAAAATTGTGTGTGTGTTTGTTTGTTTGTTTGTTTGTCTGTAAGTGTCATAATCATCACCAAAGTCTCAGGTTACAAGAGGGAAGGGGGGGGGGGACACACATAGAATTCATAGATATAGAACACATAGAATATGTACAGTACAGTACAGTTAGGTACAGTAGAGTACAGTAAAGTACAGTAAGGTACAGTACAGTAAGGTACAATACAGTAGTGTACAGTAAGGTACAGTAGAGTACAGTACAGTAAGATACAGTACAGCAAGGTACAGTAGAGTATAGCAAAGTACAGTACAATAAGGTACAGTCAGGTACAGTAGAGTACAGTACAATAATGTACAGTCAGGTACAGTAGAGTACAGTAGAGTACATAAAAGTACAGTACAGTAAGGTACAGTAAGGTAGTCAGGTACAGTAGAGTAAAGTACAGTAAGGTATAGTAAGGTACAGTAGAGTACATTAAAGTACAGTACAGTAAGGTACAGTAGAGTACATTAAAGTACAGTACAGTAAGGTACAGTAAGGTACAGTAGAGTACATTAAAGTACAGTACAGTAAGATATAGTAAGGTACAGTAGAGTACATTAAAGTACAGTATAGTAAGGTACAGTAAAGTACAATACAGTACGGTACAGCAGAGTACAGTACAGTAAGGTACAGCAGAGTACAGTAAAGTACAGTACAATAAGGTACAGTAAAGTACAGTACAGTAAGGTACAGTAGTGTACAGTAAAGTACAGTAAAGTGCAGTAGAGTACTGTACAGCACAGTAAGGTACAGTACAGTAAGGTAAAGTACAGTAAGGTAGGGTACAGTACAGCACAGTAAGGTACAGTACATCACAGCACAGTAAGGTACAGTAAGGTACAGTAAGGTACAGTACAGTACAGTACAGTACAGTACAGTACAGTACAGTACAGTACAGTACATACACACACACACAGGGTATAGCTGCTCAGATTCACCGCTCCACTTCGAACAGGCCGGACTGGGCCCGTCAGTAAAATGAAAGAGAGCATTGCCTGGGACCTTGACACCTTTTACTATTATTTTTTGGGTGGAAGCGAGCCCACACTGTTTCGAAGGAACAGTATTTCTAGTTATTTACTGTTATTATTATTATTTCATTATGCACTGTGCACTGAAGTGATCGACAGATTTGCTCACGGTTGGAATTTTACATCACAACGCTAACGATCTCATGTGCGCCCGTCACGCACGCCGATGTTCGCGAGCACTCCGCACGCACACCGGTAAGTTGAATGCATTTAATAGTGGCAGCCAATCAGGGACATGCTGGCCTGATTCAGGCCGGGAAAAAAAGTTGGAGAGGCCCTCATTGCGCAATTCTTCTCTTCTGGGGGTCCCTGGCACAGAACATTTCCAGAAGGGGTTCCGCAGCCAAACACATTTTATGGTCCTTGACATGAAAACAAGTTTGAGATTTAGAGGAATTTGTGGAATTGGCCTCAGGTCTGAAATGGTTAGATGAGAAATGTTGAATAACCAGCTGGTTTACACACACGCACGCACGCACGCACGCACGCACGCACGCACGCACGCACGCACACACACACACACACACACACACACACACACACACACACACACACACACACACACACACACACACACACACACACACACATACACAGGGACACACCTTTAAGGGGAAGTGTTATAAGCAGCCACTGAGTTACTGTCAGGTCAAAGTTCCTTCTTAGTTGGAGACTTGGAGCTTTAGCAGCAAAGAGAGGACTTTTCATTCAGATCAACCACAGAGTAAGAGATTAATTGTGGGCTCGCCTGGAAGGCGAGCACACGTATGTTATCTTCATTATTTATTGTGGGCTCGCCTGGAAGGCGAGCACACGTATGTTATCTTCATTATTTATTTATAGCTATATGTGTATCTCCTCAAAACTTTGGCGCGCTTCATCTCTTAAACGCTTACACCTTTCAACACCATTCAAATTTTTATGTGTTCAGCTTACTGAGGACAAGTGTGCTTGTATTTTTGGTTTTGAAATGTTTTGTAGTATAAATATAAAAAAATAAAAATGTTTAACTTTAAGCACCCAATGCATTTCCAATGGGTCCCCAGAGTGGAGAGAAGGATAATAGACCCATGTTTATGTTAAGGCGCTGTGGCTGCTGTGTTCACACTTCAGATATGCTATCTATATCATTGCGTTCACACAGGTCTGCTCTCTGATTTGATCCAAATGTCTAAGCTGTGTGATGTATAAAACTATAGTTATAGTTAAAACTATAAATAAATGTCCCTCTCCACTCTACTGATTACACAGCTGTGATCAAGAATCAAGTCCGGGCGATGGGATGTAAATCCCATAGCCATATATCCTAGAGCCCGCAGGGACAGTCAGCCATATTAGTGGTTGTTGTTGGTTGTCAGGGAGATATCAAAACCAATGCATTTCCAAGTCAGATCCACAAACACAATAAAAGCCATGCTCCACTCCTCAGTCTGGAGTGGCCACATAGAAGAACGCCTTGGTTATAGACATAGTGGAGGACATATGTGATCTGGGATTGTTAGCCTACAGTATATGCACTCAATATACTCCACTACAGTTGGAGTCCATTTGACAGTTGCTGGTTCCCAAACACAGAATCAAAAATGTAGATCTAGAACACATAGAATATGTACAGTACAGTAAGGTTCAGTAGAGTACAGTAAAAGTACAGTAAGGTTCAGTAGAGTACAGTAAAGTACAGTAAGGTACAGAAAGGTACAGTACAGAAAGGTACAGTAGAGTACAGTACAGTAAGGTACAGTAAAGTACAATACAGTACAGTAAGGTACAGTAGAGTACAGTAAAGTACAATAAAGTACAGTAAAGTAGAATAAAGTACAGTAAGGTACAGTGGAGTACAGTAAAGTACAGTAGAGTACAGTAAAGTACAGTATAGTAAGGTACAGTAGAGTACAGTACAGTAAGGTACAGTACGGTACAGTAGAGTATAGTATAGTACAGTAAGGTACAGTACAGTACAGTAAGGTACAGTAGAGTACAGTACAGTAAGGTACAGTAGAGTACAGTAAAGTACAGTAAGTTACAGTAGAATACAGTAAAGTACAGTACAGTAGAGTACAGTAAAGTACAGTAAGTTACAGTACAGTACAGTACAGTACAGTACAGTAAGGTGCAGTACAGTATAGTAAGGTACAGTACAATACTGTAAGGTACTGTACCTTACAGTACCTTAAAGTATCCTATTTGTTGGGTTGGAACCGAGCCCACACTGTTTCGAAGGAACAGTATTTCTAGTTTATATACTAGTCAGTATCTCCTCAATATTTTGGCGCGCTTCATCTCTTAAACGCTTACACCTTTCAACACCATTCAAATTTTTATGTGTTCAGCTTACTGAGGACACGTGTGCTTGTATTTTTGGTTTTGAAATGTTTTGTAGTATAAATATAAAAAAATAAAATGTTTAACTTTAAGCACCCAATGCATTTCCAATGGGTTTAGTGCGTGGGGACAGAGTGGAGAGAAGGATAATAGACCCATGTTTATGTTAAGGCGCTGTGGCTGCAGTGTTCACACTTCAGATATGCTATCTATATCATTGCGTTCACACAGGTCTGCTCTCTGATTTGATCCAAATATCTAAGCTTTGTGATGTATATATTCTGAGTTAAAACTACAAATATCTATAAATGTCCCTCTCCACTCTACTGATTGAGACAGCTGTGATTAAAGGCCTGTCTGTCATTGGCTGTTCTGTGGTGCTGCAAAGTAACTAAGTACATTTACTCAAGTATATACAAGTACTTGTACCTACAGTACAATTTTGAGGTACTTTTACTCTACTTTCCATTTTTGTTACATATACTCTACTATAAATACAGCATTTGACAGCCTCAGTTACTTGTTACTTTGCAGATTTTATTATTAATAAAAAACATAGATGGACCACTTAATACTGCTATGAAGTTGATCTACAATGTGCACACGCACGCACGCACGCACGCAGGCACGCACGCAGGCACGCACGCACGCACGCACGCACGCACGCACGCACGCACGCACACACACACACACACACACACACACACACACACACACACAAACACACACACACACACACACACACACACACACACACACACACACACACACACACACACACACACACACACACACACACACACAAACACACACACACACACACACACACACACACACAAACAACTGTTACTGTGTTACTGTGAAGACGTTTGCTTGTATTTGTCTTTGAGACATGTTTTGTAGTGTTTTAGAAATTGTTCTTAAAAAGAATAAGGTTTTAGGATCCCGGGCAATGGGATTTACAGTATATATCCTAGAACCCGCAGGGACAATCAGCCGTATTAGTGGTTGTTGTTGGTTTTCAGGGAGATATCACAACCGATGCATTTTCAAATCAGATCCACAAACACAATAAAAGTCATGCTCCACTCCTCAGTCTGGAGTGGCCACATAGAAGAACGCCTTGGTTATAGACATAGTGGAGGACAGATGTGATCTGGGATTGTTAACCTACAGTATATGCACTCAATATACACCTCTAGAACACATAGAATATGTACAGTAAGGTTCAGTAGAGTACAGTAAAGTACAGTAAGGTACAGTAAAGTACAATAAAGTACAGTAAAGTACAATAAAGTACAGTAAGGTACAGTGGAGTACAGTAAAGTACAGTAGAGTAACGTAAATTACAGTAGAGTACAGTAAAGTACAGTATAGTAAGGTACAGTAGAGTACAGTACAGTAAGGTACAGTACGGTACAGTAGAGTACAGTATAGTATAGTACAGTAAGGTACACTACAGTAAGGTACAGTAGAGTACAGTAAAGTACAGTACAGTAAGGTACAGTACAGTAGGGTACAGTAGAGTACAGTAAAGTACAGTAAGGTACAGTACAGTAGAGTACAGTAAAGTACAGTAAGTTACAGTAGAGTACAGTAAAGTACAGTAAGGTACAGTAGAGTACAGTAAAGTACAGTAAGGTACAGTACAGTAGAGTACAGTAAAGTACAGTAAGGTACAGTAGAGTACAGTAAAGTACAGTAAGGTACAGTACAGTAGAGTACAGTAAAGTACAGTAAGTTACAGTAGAGTACAGTAAAGTACAGTAAGGTACAGTAAAGTACAAAACAATACAGTAAGGTACAGTAGAGTACAGTAAAGTACAGTAGAGTACAGTAAAGTACAATAAAGTACAGTAAAGTAGAATAAAGTACAGTAAGGTACAGTGGAGTACAGTAAAGTACAGTAGAGTACAGTAAAGTACAGTAGAGTACAGTAAAGTACAGTATAGTAAGGTACAGTAAGGTACAGTACGGTACAGTAGAGTACAGTATAGTATAGTACAGTAAGGTAGAGTACAGTACAGTAAGGTACAGTAAAGTACAGTAAGGTACAGTACAGTAGAGTACAGTACAGTACAGTACAGTACAGTAAAGTACAGTACAATACTGTAGGGTACTGTACCTTACAGTACCTTAAAGTATCCTATTTGTTGGGTTGGAATCGAGCCCACACTGTTTCGAAGGAACAGTATTTCTAGTTTAATATAATGTCTGTCTGTCTGTCTGTCTGTCTGTCTGTCTGTCTGTCTGTCTGTCTGTAATTGGAGAAAAGAAAAGATGAGTGTTAAAATGTACTGCTTTGTCTTTCTATCATTTTAGCAATTTTAACAATTTTGATTCAGTGATTGGGGGAATCCGTACAAGTGGCTAAATATGTCTTTTTAGACACAATAAGCCCATTCCCAAGATGCACCAAAATCCTCCATGGGCAGATGTGACTTATGTGTTTCTAGTAGTGTTATTATAAATAGTAATAAAGAATTATGTCTAAAAATACATATTTAGCTGTACGCATGCCCCCACCCACTGAAATCAAATCGTTAAAATCACTAAAAAGATAGAAAATCAGCAAATGAAAACATTTTAACACTCATTTTTTCTTTTCTCTAATTACAATCTAAAATATGAAGCCTTGTTGTAAAAAAAAAAGTTGTCTTGTAATGAAATTACAGGGAAAGATTCATTGAAAATTGTTTTTAATTAAAGTTTTTTTTTTGGGGAATGTTTTTTGAAAATGTTTTGAAATAATAACAATTAAATACAATATTAGTCTGGATGGACAGGGGGGTCAGTGCGCATAGGGTGGATTTTTTTTTCGCCACCTGTTTTTTCTTAATCCTTGAAGGGTATATTTTAAGATTCTGCCAGGTACCAAGCTGAAATATGTTCTCATGGGGTTCATTTTTAATGATTTCTTGCACCTACCCTTTCACTAACTATACAGAAAAAATAAGCCCCCAAAAAATCTTCTTTAAAGGGATAAGAAACCCCACCTCTTTATTTGTTTTATCAGACTTGAGAATATGAAAAGATTTCTAAAATGTAGGCATGGTTATCTGCCGTTGTGGGGGGAGGGGGCGGAGTAATGCGTCTTCTATCAGAGAGAGACAGAGCGAAGCTGTCAGCAGTGGGGCACTTGTTGCTGTTTCCATTTCGGAAACATTTTTTAAAACCAGCCATTGGAGGTGTAAAAAGTATAAAGATTCGGCAACTCCATGTTCTATAACCAGTTAAAATGGGCAAGTATTTTACAAACAAGCTGTCTGAGCTTTTATCCATGGACAAACGTTTTGCAGCTCTGGACTGTTTACTGCGGAACCGGAGAAGAATGGACTCTAGGCTAGCGCTGATAGCTATTTTCCACACACACACACACACACACACACACACACACACACACACACACACACACACACACACACACATGCCGAGCTTGTATATCGGCTATGCAGCTATGTAGCCGAGCTAATAGCCGTAGAGCCGAAACCAACGTGTTTACATGAGAAGCTGCTGCTGCTACGGCTATTAGCTCGGCTACGTAGCTGATATACAAGCTCACAACGGGTCACTTTCGCGACGCGTTGTGAGCTTGTAGATCTGCTATTTTTCGTGTGTGGACGTTGTGTGTGTGTGTGCGCGTGCACTGTCACAACGCACACACACACACACACACTACACAGAAAATAGCTATCGGCGATAGCTTAGCGTCCCTTCTTCTTCGGTTCCGTGGTAAACGGTCCAGAGCTGGAGAAAGCTTGTCCATGGATAAAAGCTCAGACAGCTTGTTTGTAAAATACTTGCCCATTTTAACTGGTTATAGAACATGGAGTTGCCGAATCTTTATACTTTTGTTTTTACACCTGCAATGGCTGGTTTTAAAATGTGTTTCCGAAATACAAATTGTGCCCCACTGCGACACCTCTACAGTCTATGCTCTGAACGACACAACGAGACGCCACAACGAGGGCAGAATGAAACCACGCCCCCCCTTGATACAACTCTATATTAAACAAACGTTAATATTAATTAGATATGCCTATGTCACATTACACAATAGAACAGTGATAGCTAATATTTAATGAGTGGCGCCAAAGATTTCTTTTCAACCTACAGAAGAAACTGGAAGTGCACAGAAATAGCTACAGTGACAGCAGAAAGCTCTGAATCCCCAAGCCTATGGGCAAATTGAACCATATCACTGCTCCCTATCACAAGTGACTCATTGATATAATATATATTTATAGAAAAGGTGATTTTGTGTTTCATGGACCTTTAAGTAGCATGTGAGGGGTCTAACTAGGGGTTTTCCCACTTTTCCGTGATTCTGAATCGTTTTGCACAAAAAACATTCCTTGTGCTAAAAACGGCCCAACAAAACTATGAATTTTTGATGATCACTTTTCACAGTTTTGTGGGTCCATTTTTAGTGTGGTTCCCCTAACAGGACTTCTTATGGGAATGCCCATATATGGAGGCCAAGTGGTTTACTACAAATACACTTTATTTAAATGTACCCATGCAGTTAAAATATGATTATTTTGGGGGTCGCGGCCTGTTTTATTATTGTCAACTGGGTCCAGTTTGGTTTAGATTACCTTGGGCTGTTTATGATCATAACAATGACGAGCGAACCAAGACAGACAGCGCTAGCGGACTAAGTGGAGTTCCCTCTTTCATCTGAAGCTGGATATGTGCTTCAGCGTATGACGGTGCGTGTCGAGCATAACAGACATGCAAGCTCACAAAGCTGCAAGTTCCGACATGTTGTGAGCTTGTAGCTCTGATATTTACATATTTTCAATGCACGACACCATCGTATCACAAATACAACTGCACACAGCAGCGGAGGCAGAACACAACAGCAACAAGCTGGCGTGACAGTGTCAATGATACCATTTTAAATGATTATGATTGGTTTTAAAGGTTGTTCTACGTCTTTATCCAAATAATAATATTAATAATAAGCTTAATAAGAGCATTTTCCGACGGCGACGGCGTGCAGGGACGATCAACTATGGAGTGAAAACAGAGTGCGATGCCATTGGAAGAACGCACGCACGGCTGTAGGCTATTTACTTTAATGCATGTAATCACGGGTAACGGGGCGGGCGACAGGTCCTTTTTTTGACGGGCAGGGCAGGTCTGGTTTTGATTTTTATATAATCATCACAGGTGATTAATGACGGGCGGGGCGGGCGCGGGTTGTCAAAATTGGACCCGTGCAGGACTCTCTCGCACTGCATGTGCACGATAGCACAAATGCACAAACTGACTCACAGCATGCAAATGATCCCTTTTGCCATGTTACAGTAGAAACATGTTATGAGTATGTACTATACAGTAGAAACATGTTATGAGTATGTACTATACAGTAGAAACATGTTATGAGTATGTACTATACAGTAGAAACATGTTATGAGTATGTTTTATACAATGCGATGCATATGTATGTGACTTTGTTATTGTCAGACCAGGAGATGTCGGCCCTTGGGTGTTCGAATATTTTCTAAAGTGGTCCCCTTTGAAAAACGTTTGGACACCCCTGTTTTATACAAACATGTTATGAGCATGTTTTCACGAGACTGTTTTTGTTTTTTCCACAGGAGACATGGCAGGGTTCAGAGGTCATGGTAGGTCACATAACCATTTATTAACCATTATAAACCATCCACTGAAATGATGATTTATGTTTGTTTGTACATTATCTTTTCTGTTTGATTCATGTTAATGCTGTTATGAGCAGTGGAGTATACTGTGTTTGATTCATATAGAGAGAGAGAGAGAGAGAGAGAGAGAGAGAGAGAGAGAGAGAGAGAGAGAGAGAGAGAGAGAGAACATTTACTTGATTATTGTACTTCAGTACAATTTGAGTATTGAGTATTGAGTCCGATATTGTACTTTTACTCCTCTACAATTATTTAGTTTTAGTTAATAGTTACTTTGTAGATTTGTATTATTATTACAAAACATACATTAACCAATTCAGCCTTATACATTTTGGCCATTTGAAAATAGCCAATCTACAAGCTCACAATGAGTTTGTAGATCTGCTATTTTCAAAAGATTTTAGTATATTCTGCATAATGAGAGAGAGAGAGAGAGAGAGACGGACGGACGGATGGACAGACGGACAGACAGACAGAGAGCCCCCCCCCCAGTGTGACAGAACTATAAAGCTCACTTTGAATTTGAATCCTAAAAAAAAGTAAAACTGCTTCGGACATAATGAGGTTTCCACCCGTCAGAGACAGTTATATTATTAGAAACAGAACCTGAGAAATGCATCATTTAAAGTTGGTCACATGACTAGTTGAACTACAGTGTAATTGTTGTTATATTTATTGTGTAATTTCCTTTACTCCAACAGGTGGCTTTAAACTCGTCTCTGAAGCCTGGGCTTATGGTCTCAAGCCCGGGGATTTCGGAATGCATGGTGGACCTCTCACCTTCTCCTGTCACCTCTCTCCTAAGACCAGTGCTGTTTCCATGACAATCAGGTGGTTTAATCGCGAAAAGTGTATTTATATCTATCAGAATGGTCAGGAGATAAAGGCGAGGGGCTATGAGAGATTGAACCTGAACACCCAGGAGCTTCAGAACGGCAACGTGTCTCTGACAATCATGAGAGATGATCATGATGATAATTTTGAATACCATGGACTTTACATCTGTCAGGTCCAACATGGAGAACAGCAGACGGAGGCGGCTGTGGGACATGGTAAAGTGATCTCCTGTGTCAGTGAATGATCATGAACCTTCACATTACTGTAAAAAGTTGGGCTGGAGTGAATTAATACATTTACTCGTAATAAATATGAGTAAATTACAGACATTAAGGGCATTTTCACACCCAAAGTCCGCTTAGAAGGTCCGGATCAGGGACCAAATGTTTACATTGTTGCATTTTGAATTTGGTCCGGTTAGCTTTCACATGGGACTTTTGTTAAAGGAACCAAATATGTAAACAAATGACACATGGTTATACAGGCGTCTGTTGATCTATTGACAGAATAGGCGAAACACTATGAGCGCATTCCAAATTCCAATTAATTATGTGCTATTAATCACAGCTGCTTCCTAGGCCTATATTATTTTTTAAAGAAGCGAAACTCACGCATTTCAGGCAGCAATTAGTGATGGATGGACGGAGGAATCTCTCACTCTCTCTCTCTTTAAAAAGATATAGGCTATTAAGCCTACTTGATTTATTTAACAATAAATAGCCGCCCAGAACGCTTGGCCAAATACCAACATAAGCGTCACTGTTTCCACATCAAATAATCTCTCTCTGTCTCTCTCTTTCTTTCTTTACAAGCAACGGGTCAATAAGGACATTTCCTATCCTTATCAGGTTGGAAATGTGAAGCTAAATTCATACATAACCTACATAAAAACAATAAAATAATGCCCAAATGTTGAAAGTAGCATATGCTTGAGCCATAACTTTATATTTGGTGGCACATGCTTAAAAAGAACATAGATATCTAACAGGATGCTAGCTTGCAGATCTGTTCTTTTTAACAGCAGGATTTAGCCCTGAAACATGACTGCCGTGCTATGGAATCCTATACTGTACTATCGAACAGTGTTGTTGCAAATCAGTTCTTGCGCACCGCACACAATGACATCTAAACTGCCATCCCAACAACAACGTGAAGAGTTTGACTCATGCACGCCTGTCCTCAGGGGAACAGCAAGAGAGCGACAAGAGAGAGAAAATCATAATGCCTCGAAAGAAAAGCCAAATTTGACATTTCTGTGTTAGGGTCGTTTGGATGGAAGTTGTGTGCCCAGCGCGCCTCCTTCTCCTCCCGTGTTACACACACAATGGTGACCTTACGTAGCTGTGAGGTTCACCCTTGACGAGTGGGAGACGCGTTAAAGGAGACAGCAATTGCACCGCATTAGCTGACATCTTTACACTTGAAACTTTCTTTCTGACAGTCCATGGAGTTAAACATTTATTTGTGACAGTATTTGTCTCAAAACAATGATCACTGTGTTCGGAGAGCGACCCCTGAAGTCACCGCTCACGATGGGTCACCAGTTTCCATGTAGGCCTACAAGACACCGCAGCGCCGGCTCACACGGAGAATAGTCCATGGGCCATACGAGATGTCGGTATCGGAAAGGTGGCAAAGGTTATCATGCATTTTTGAAAAGCTCTATATCTGTAGATTATATTTTGGTATGATAACCCTTTCTGAGACACAGCTAAATTGGTGTTATCAGCCGCTAGAGTTGGTGTCCCATTAACTTTACATTACATTTACATTACATTGAAAAAACGCAAAAAATGTATCTGCTTTAAGTAACATAAGAGGGGTCAAACTAGGGGTTTTTCATGATTCTAAATCCATTGCAAACATCTGTTTTGCATAAAAAAAAACATTCATTGGGCTAAAACGGCCCCCACAAAAACCATAGTCTTGTGGGGACGTTGTTTAGCACAAGGAATGTTTTTTTTGTGCAAAACAGATGCTTGCAATGGATTCAGAATCATGAAAAACCCCTTGTTTGACCCCTCATATGCGACTTAAAGCAGATTATTATTATTATTATTATATTATATATATATATTATATATATGTAAAGTTAATGGGACACCAACTCTAGCGGCTGATAACACCAATTTAGCTGTGTCTCAGAAAGGGTTATTATACCAAATTATAATCTACAGCTTTTCAAAAATGTATGATAACCTTTGCCACCTTTCCGATACCGACATCTCGTATGGCCCATGGACTAGAAGAGTCTATGATAAAATGTACGTGTAGCCTACTGCAGCTCATGAAGAAATATCAGTCAAATCAATAGTGATTCTCGTAAGAAAGGCATGCTTTTATAACTAATTATTAATCCAGCTTCACAACTGCAAAACATAAAGATTGATGAGTGTAGTGTCTTGTAGTAGAAGTTACAAGTTACCGTAGCCTCACAAGTAGTGGTTTATTATTGTTGTGGACTTAGTGGACTTACGTTCTGTAGTGTTTATGGTGGAGGCACAGTGGGTCAATGATGCCACAACAAGGACTTTCCAGAACGTGTCTTTATTGACAGGACGGCGTAAAGTTTACAGAACTCGACAGGCACAATAACAGCTTCATACAGGTAGGATTTCAATAACACAGTGAAACACTACTGCAATGCCTTTGTGGCTGTCAGTCCGCGGTCCCTGGCACAAACGGAGGAAGGCTCACTCAAACGTCCATACACTTTGGGATCCAGAATACAACTGAACTCATGGGAGAACAAACACACAACACCTCCCGCTCTACCTGAGAGCCAATAAGGATGCACCTCACTGAGTAAACACTCAAACAATAGGCTGTCAGTAATAGTGTAGCTGGGAATAGGCTGGCATTTCTTCCTGCGTTACACTACCCCCCCTCTAGACTGCTGAGTCCCTTCAGCATCACATGTAAACAAGCACAAGGCAATAATAAGCAATAATAAACAGAACTCAATACAGGTTATCCAATACTGTCCAAAACATAACTGTTGCTTCCAAAGGTAATCACTTAATTTACTAAAATTATCTCTAATATTTCAAAAATGTCTTCTATAAAACTCAAAAACTGTGACACATTTAACCATAGCGGCAGGTCTTTTCACTGCTCTACCACTTTTGGTCGTTGGAACAAGCCTGGTAATCTCTGACGCGGACCTCGAGTCAGTGGCGGATGCAGGCTGAGACGAGTCGCAGGAAGATGCAGGCTGAGACGAGTCGCTGGAGGATGCAGGATGAGACGAGTCGGAGGGGTCAGGAGGTTTCTTCCGACGCGGGCTCCGTAGAGTCTCTGGTGGACGCAGGCTGAGCAGAAACACTCTGAGACTGCATAACTTCCCACCGACCTCCCAGCTATGTAGCCGGGCATCAGTCCACCTTCGTTGAAAACCTTGCCTCCTCCTAGAATGGTTACATCAGCTCCCATGAAAAGGGAATCATGGACAGGTGCCACATACACATGCCCGTCTCGGCTCTTGCTGCCCACAGACAGGTTATTTACTTGAACAGGAGCCGTTAGGCCGGAACCTTCCATTTCAGCTCGGCCTATGGTAATGGCGGGGTAGTTTGGTCTTCTTCCAGAGAAGGCATAACATGGCCGCTTACATTGCTGGCCAGGCCCGGGCCATTGGACCTGACCAGTTCTAGTTTTCCCACCTGCTGGGGCTGGGCGACAGCAAACTGTCTCTCTTGTAATGGCCAAACTCTCCACAGTTATAGCAGGTCGATCTTTGACTGTCAGGTGGGCTTGGAAAGCTCTGCAGTTGTGTGGGGGACCTCCCACATTGTTGTTCGGCTCGTGACACATGGCTTGAGGAGGAGCGTTGTGTTGGAGCAGCAGGACAAGGGCCTGGCATAGGCCTGGTGGCCGCTGGGGTCGCCATGCTGTGGGTTGGGGGTTCCTGTGACAAAGTCTGCCTCTCTATTGTTGACTTGGTCGATGTGTGGATTCTGGCGGGCATGAGATGTCGCTGTGTTTTGCTGCACAGACCCACCTCCTCTTGAGTGACGTCGGCAGACATCTGGATCTGGGCTGGTGTATTCCACACTCCACTGTCTAGCAGGGGCTGAGGTGAGAGAGCGCTGGTGATTGAAGTCTGGGGTTCCCCCGGCTGTCAGGGTCGATGCCTCATATTGGTCAATGGTAACCACGCTGTGAAGATCACCTGGGCGGGGAGTAGACGAGGCTGTTGCTCCCAGGCCTTGAGCAATGTCTCCCTGGCCTAGGTTTTGTGACTGTTCTGTGATTCCTGATCTTGCTGGTGCCCCTCCCAGCCTCTGCAGATGTTGCTGCATTTGCTATTGCATCTGCTGCATGATTCCAAGCAAAGTTGGTGTCCGTTACATTATATTTTCCTTATTGTTCTTCAATGAATAACACACAATGCAGAATGCACTGTAGGCTGATCAGACCTATATTTGGTCCTCTATAAAGTCTGGTTGCGTTCACACCCGCAGAGGACCGGACCATGGTTTGTTTGGAAGGGGACCAAGTCCTGCGTTTTCAAGAGGACCATGGTCCCTTTGTTTGGTCCGGACCATGGTCTGCATGCACGTTCACACCAGCCAGACCCAAGGAGAAAGAGAACACGCCCTTAATGTACTGTATTTGACTGTTGAAATAATGTAAGTTTTACTTATAAGAGAGAAGCAGATTTCATACCATTTTAATGATATATTAATTGCATTTTACACAATTTTGTTTGAATAAAATAAACTCAAATTATTGAGTAGAATTTAGTTAAATCTGTCACTAATGTCATAGATGCCGAAAATTTGTAGAATTTACTCATTGGGATGTCTTAAGATGTTAATCACCTTTTGTTAGTGAACACCAAATCTGACCCATAGTTACCCAGCATACAACTGTGCTCCCATACAGATATTTTACAAACATTTATTCTTAACTAATGTTTTAAGATTAGTTAGAGAAAACATTGTATTGTAGATGATCGCCATGGATGTAGCCCAGTCATAATCCCTTCCAAGTAAAGACATAGTTGCCTAAACAGAAACCATGACTTTCAAGATGGTCAAGACAAGTACAAACAGGGGTGCTGTTGTGTTAGCAACAACTCTATATTTAAAAAGTGGAACAATACTGAGATGATTAGCATGGTGCAACACGCTAATCTTCTCGCCACCATTAAATTTTTTACCATACTTTAATGACTCTGTCAGATCTACTCATGGTTAAGCATAAGAATGTGGCAGCAAAATAACATTTTATATAGATTCATTTCACTCAGATAATTAGTAAATGTAAATCAATCCAATCACATAATTAGTTAAAATTAATCAATTTCAAGCAATGGTTAGTAAAGGGTAATCAATGTCAAGTAATAAGTAAATGTAAATCAATTCCAATCACATAATGAGTAAAATAATCAATTTAAACCACACAATTAGTACAAAATAATCAATTTCAAACACATAATTAGTAAATATGAAGCAATATCCACCAAATGTCTAGTAAATGTAACTACATTTCATGATTTTAAATTCCACTCAATTAAATTGCGTGTCACTTTTTCTAGGCATTCTTTTTGAGAGGTGCAAACCGCTCCTATATTTCACTTTCGGTTTATTTAGTTAAAACATATTAGCACGGGACGATTCTTTCATTCTTCATCGATTGGCTAGTTGAGTAACTAAACATTAGAATCGACCAATCAGAAACCGTTCTACTCATGACGACATGTGTTAGCCAAACAGAACAGACCAATCAAATGCTGTGTTGTTCATGTTAATTTAGATCTGTCTTGGCCATTACACTTGCACTTGAGACCGGTTTAAAGTTCATGAAAGGTCCAGGCGTAATGGCCAGGTTGTTTCATATCCTGGACCTCTCATACACCTTAAACTAACAGATTGAACACCACACAGGATTCGAAACAGCAACCACGCTACATTACCCTTGCAGGCTATGATTACTGTTTTGAATCCTGTGTGTTGTTCAATCTGCCAGTTTAAGGTTTAGGAAAGGTCCAGGATATTGGGTTTGTCAGACTTTTCTCTCTAACTTTGACTGACGGACAATGCCAAGAAGTGCTGGGTTGCCCTCCTGTCTGTTTTCCCTCTGTCTCCTAATTGCTTTATAACCCTCAAGAAGCAGAGTTTTCCTGCATCTGGGTTCCATATTCTCTGTAAAGCTTATTCTCATCAGTTTGTTGTGCATGGCCAGGCTGTTTGTCTGAACGCTAAACAGGCACAGTTGTTTTTCTGACCTCCTGTCTGTTTTCCCTCTGTCTCCTAATTGCTTTATAACCCTCTCTTCAGTTGCACTTCTTCTATAATATGTTTCTGTCTTGTAAGTGGAATAATATAACCTACATTTTCACATTTTATATACTGACCAGGGGTTCTGGTCTGACGTAACATATAAACATGACTGGTTGCAATGAAGATTTGCGCATGCTGTTTTACAGCATCCCCCATTACAGTATTAATGATCATACATATATGAAAATCTATATTTCTTTTTTCGTTACGCTATTAAGGATCATGCATAATGAAAATCGCCTTTGCACCGCTCACTTCGCACGGGTGCGATTTTTTATTTTATTAACAGTTAGTTCATCTCTGTGTTTTCAGCTGTGGAGGAAAGTAACTAAATACATTTATTCAAGTACTAACATTGAGAAGGATTTATTTTATACTGTATGAACACAGACCTTTTACTTTAAACAGAGTACTTTTTATTGCTTAAGAATTCATTAATTTAATGAATTAATTAAAACATACCACTGGTTCCCATATAATGTTTTACAGTAATCTGACTCTTTATATTCATTATAAACAAAAAATCTAAATCACATAATTAATAGTAGGGTCATGCGCGCACACACACACACACACACACACACACACACACACACACACACACACACACACACACACACACACACACACACACACACACACACACACACACACACACACGTATCCCTTTTTAATAGAAATCTAAGAAATGCCATGAATAATACAAAAATCTATTATAATTAAGAAGTAGTGAACATAGCGCAGAATGCGTTGCTTCGCACTGTGTTGTGCACTTGTAGATCTGCTATTTTCACTGTTTGGGTCCCGGGCAAATGCGTTATGTCTCTTTTGGGTCTCGACCTGAAAAGGTTGTGAACCACTGCCCCTAGAGGGTCCTAATAGTTACTACAGGGGAACAAAATCTTAGTTTGAGATTAACTTTTTACATGAACCACTTGAACCCTAGCATCCTTATTCTGGGGAAAGATTCACTGAAAATAGCTGATCTATAAGCTCACGATGTGCCGCGACTGTTTAAATGACTTTAAATATTCTGTAAATATATTATACAATTAAATGTTCTCTCTCTCTCCATCTCTCTGTCTCTCTCCCTCTCCTCTCTCCATCTTTCTCTCTCTGAATCATCAACATGGATTTCAACATGAACTAGAATGTAAGTATCAATCCTTTTTGATCACAATAGCAGAACCCAGACTCACCACTGAATACTTCTTATTGCATTCTGTGAAGAGAGCCTGTTTTCTCCACAATGAAAATCAACCGTAGCTTAAAGGTTTTAAAATAAATAAATAAGTAGTGAAAATAGCCGATCTACAAGCTCGCAACGTGGTGTGAAGCGACCCGCTGTGCACTTGTAGATCTGCTATTTTCACTAGTTTTTGTCCCGGGCAAACGTCTAATGGCCCAATTCCAACGTCCTCCCTAAACCCTGTTGACTGTTAACTCACTGACTTAAGTGACGTCAGCACGGTAAGGGCTTGAGGTTACACCCCCCTATGGTGAGCAAAATAACTTCTGGGGACTCAGCAAGAGGGTACAGCTCCAAAGGGAACGGAACAGCACTGAGTGTTTTATTCATGACACTTTACATCACATTTAAAACTCTTTACTGTCCTTATTTACAGCCATTGCTTTAAAGGTTGTGATTGTTGATCATTATTATTATTATTATTATTATATTTACGTTAATCAATTCGTTTTCATTTCTGTTTAGATTAGGGTTTATAATGTTATTCATTTTAAATAGCATTTCCATATTCTGTATCTACTTTGTACATTTTTATTTTTATTTTTTTCGACTAAATATATATATCTTCCATTCAGTTTCCTTTTGAACAGTGAGAAAGCACAACTGTTTGTTGACTTTCTACTGCGATTCATGATTAATTTGCATACATCTGGAGGATTCCCCTGCTAACGCTATGAACTGTGGGTAATTCCTTTGCCAAAGGCTGCAAATGTACGGACTTACGGAAAGTCAACAAAAAGGGGCGTTCCCGCACCCTCACTGACTTACCGATTTACATTGGAACAACCCTCAAGCCCTTAAAGGGCAAGTTCACCTCTGGGACAACCAGATCTTATTTTATTGTTGTTTGGGACAAGATCAACACAATCCTGAGTGCATCATGCTGCATCATATGATGCAAAATGCATCATCATTCATGCTGAAATACTACAATATCTCAAAACACAGATAAAAAAAAAACTCAGGATTGTGTTGATCATGTCCCAAAAACAATAAAATAAGATCTGGTTGTCCAAGAGGTGAACTTGCCCTTTAAGCTCCAACGTGAATGCGCACGTTGACTTTGGCTAAGTCAGTGAGTCAGCAAGTCAACGGATTGGAATTGGGCCAATCTCTCTTTTTGGTCTTGACCTGAAAAGTTTGTGAACCAATGCCCCTAGAGGGTCCTTGTAGTTACTACGGGGGGAACAAAATCTTTGTTTGATAGAAACCTTTTACATGAACCACTTGGGAAAATACCCAGAAAAAAAATCTGCTTTAAGTAGGATGTGAGGGGTCTAACTAGGGGTTTGTCATGATGCTGAATCCATTGCAAGCATTTGTTTTGCACAAAAAACATTCATTGGCCCCAGAAAACGCCCACAAAACTGATGAAAAGTGATGACTCATCACTTTTCATCACTAAACCATCATTTTCTGGGGCCATTTTTAGCCCAAGGAATGTTTTTTTGTGCAAAACAAATGCTTGCAATGGATTCAGCATCATGACAAACCCCTAGTTAGACCCCTCACATCCTACTTAAAGCAGATTTTTTTTCTGGGTATTTTCCTCCTGTATAGAAAGTCGATGGGAGCCCAACTTGATTTGGCCACTGTGGGTATTTGCAGTGAGCAGATTATGGTAGATTTTGTATCCTGGCTAGTAGACCTAATTTCCTGTCAGAATCAGTTGAGAAACTAAATAACACAATTTTTTCCAACCTGAGTGGATTTTTTTCCTAGAATTACTAGACTATATAGCATGACAGGTGGTGAGCTTATACATCAGCTATTATAATAATGTAATCATTTAAGATAACTTTGTTTTCTATCTATGCAAAAAGGTCTAATCTATTTCTACTGTTTCTAGCCATTAAATCACTGTAAATATTCTGTCAATATCTTATAAAATTCAACGTTTTTTGATAACTGTAAATTATGTATCTTTCTCTCTCCCCCTCTCTCTGTCTGTCTGTCTGTCTGTCTGTCTGTCTGTCTCTCTCTCTGAATCATCAACATGAATTTCAAAATGAAGTGGGTAAGTATCAATTATTTTATTATTTTTAATAGCAGAACCCAGACTGAATGGTTCTTAACAGTGAATACTTCTTATTTCATTCTGTGTAGAGTAGGGATGGGGAGATTAAGCGATACAGATCATAATCGCGATACAAACGTGCGCAATTATGCGAGTGCATCGGTTCATTCAGTGTGTATCGGTACAATTGGCGGCTGAAATCGTGATGCATGGGTAAACTCCACGGTTGCATTGGTTGTTTCATGTTGTATTTCTTACTATTGTGTGTTTCTGAGGTGCCTTGAATGCACCATCACCTCCCCGCTCCCCCCAATCCAGTCTTTAACGTGACTCGGACATTCATCTGCCAGACAGACACCGCAGTGAGTGAATCAACTCTACGTGCACACAGACAAACAGGCTATGCAGCAGCAGCCCCCACGGGTTAAAATGCAATGCAAGAGTAGTAGTACAGTACTTAGCTTGATAACATCCCTGTCCACTGTGCTGTTGTGTAACAGAGTAGCACAAGCTGAGTTCTGAACTTCCGCCCCAGCACTAGCTTCTGTGTCGTCGCTCAAAACAACATTGTGGCCCATTAGGGCACGCAATGCCAACAACCATCTTTCTGTCTGTGTGTGGCTGTGCGAGCAAGCACGCCCGCCTCTGTGTGTGTATGTGTGACTCGTCAAACATCACATGCATGCATGTGTGCACACGCTGAATGAGGCCGGCAAAGCCGTCCAAACTTCGAGTATTATACAATACAATGTTTTCTAACTGTAAATGATCTCTCTCTCTTTCTGTCTGTCTGTCTGTCTCTGTCTCTGTCTCTCTCTCTCTCTCTCTCTCTCTCTCTCTCTCTCTCTCTCTCTCTCTCTGAATCATCAACATGAATTTCAATATGAACTAGGTGGTAAGTATCAATCCTTTTTGATCGCACTAGCAGAACCCAGACTGAATGGTTCTTACCATTGAATACTTCTTATTGCATTCTGTATTAAAACCCCTTAATTGACACTTAACAATTTCAAGCTGTCTGCCATAGGAAACTCAGGGACAAATCAGAACCTTTTCATTGAGGAAGTGCGACTTTTACCAGCAGTGAGGGTGTTCGAACATTAGATTAGGCAGTCCCCTTCTCTGCCAGGTGTAGCACTTTACATGTACATGCGTTATAGCTCAGCTATTATACATGATTGAATAATTTAAGATACTTTGTTTTCTGGTGCAAAGCGACACGTTGCAAGTTTGCAGATCTGCTGCAAACGTCTAATCCCTTGTTTGGGTCTGACCTGAAAAGTTTTTGAACCACTGCCCCAAGAGGGAACAAAATCTTAGTTTGATAGGAACTTTTTACTTGAACCACTTGAACCCTAGCATCCTTATTCTGGGAAAAGATTCACTGGAAATAGCTATTGTACAAGCTCATGACACGTTGCGACATGTGGTGAGCTTATGTATCAGCTATTATAATAATTGAATAAATGTAATGTTTTTCATCTATGCAAAAAGGTCTGCAAATATTTTGTCAATATATTATATAATGCAATGTTTTCTAACTGTAAATTCTCTCTCTTTCTCTCTCTCTCCCCCCCCCCCCCCCCCGCTCTCTCCCTCCCCCCAACATGAACTAGACTGTAAGTATCAATCATTTTTTATCACAATAGTAGAACCCAGACTGAATGGTTCTTACCACTGAATACTTCTTATTGCATTCTGTGTAGAGAGCTTGTTTTCTCCACAATGAAAATCCCCAGCAGCTCAATAAGACTAAAGGTTTTACATACAGAATTGACAGCTGAACAATTTCAAGCTGCCTGCTACCATCTATTATTTGTGTTTGTTTAATGTAATGTTTTAATTTAAAATGTTGTATTTCATTTTCTTTTATAATAAAAATCAAAGAAATTCTGTAAAAATAAAATATATAAAAAGTAGCTAAAATAGCCAATCCACAAGCTTGCAACGCTGCACGACACATTGTGCACTTGTAGATTTGCTATTTTCACTTGTTTGGGTCCTGGGCAAATGTCTAATCCCTCATTTGGGTCTCGACCTGAAAGGTTTGTGAACCATTAGGACCTAGAGCAGGGGGGGCAACTTTGATGATGGAGAGGGCCACTATATTTTCACACTCACTCCAGAGGGCCACAGTGCATATACTGTCAAAAATAGCTACAAATAATTCAGGATTCATATTCAAAAATAGCAAAACATAGCAGAAACAAGCGCAAAACGCACACAGTTTAAATTTTAATCCTGAATTATTTTTTGCTATTTTTGAATTGGAATCCTGAAAAGTAAAAATGTTATTTAATTTCCAATGCAATATGTTCTTATGTCAACTTTATGAACTTAAATACAAATACATTGTGCATAAAAAAGACTATTATTAAGCTAATATAGACTGAATTAATTAAAGCGGGTCATGTCTGCATGTTTGGAATTGTAACAGCTGAAATCAATAATATCTCAGTATTCAGGTATTAACCTGCGGGCTGCATTAAGTGAAAGTGAGGGCCGCATGTGGCCCCCGGGCCGCCAGTTGCCCATGTATGGCCTAGAGCATACATGGGCAACTGGCGGCCTGGTGGCCACATGCCACCATCAATTTATGCGGCCCGCAGGTTCATTTCAGAATACTGATATATTATTGAGTGTAGCTGTTACAATTCCAAACATACACACCAATGGCTGCACTGAGGTCAAGGAGGATGAGGATGGAGAGGGAACCAGTGTCGGCAGAGCGGAGGATGTCGTTGCTGATCCTGAGTAGAGCAGTTTCGGTACAGTGGTGTGAGCGGAAGCCGGACTGAAAGGTTTCGTGCAGGTTATTGGAGTGTAGGTGAGTTTTGATTTGTGAGGCGACTGCTCGCTCCAGTATTTTCTAAAGGAAGGGGAGGTTTGAGATGGGACGGTAGTTATTGGGGGTGTTGGGGTCAAGACCGGGTTTCTTGAGGATGGGGGTGATGGCAGCCAATTTTAGGGCAGGAGGGACAGAGCCAGTAGACAGGGAGGAGTTATTTATGCTGGTGATCAGTGGTGTGAGTGAGGGGAGGCAGGCAGGGACGTGCTGGGCCCCTGATTCAGCCCGGGAAAAAGAGTTGGAGAGGCCCTCATTGCGCGCTATAGAGAGAGATCTCTCTCCATAGCGCTGCTGCTACTCAGAGATTTGCCATTTCAGATTATGACAAGTGACAAGCCAGTGGGCCAATTACTTGAGTTATATTTTGTCATTGTCTGGTGGAAACCTTGTATGTCCAAAACCGTTTGTATTTATCACTTAAAAAATGAATTAAACTATTGAAAACAGCCGATCGGCTGTTTTCACTACTTTTGTGCGACGGCCTTGTATGATGAACCTGGGCTTTGTTTTGCGAAAAAATTTACACATTTGAAACTTGGAGATACAAGGTTTCTGCCCGACAGTGACGATTTACTTTGTTGGCCGCCCAGCCCCCAAAATGGAACGAAGGCCGACATTTTATTTTATTTTATTTTTTTCCTAATGGGAATGAACCGGCCGTTCGGGAGTTGGCCCGCTTTTCCCAATGGCCAGCACGTCCCTGGAGGCAGGCAATGACGAGGGAGGACGGGATGGGATCAAGGATGCAGGTGGAAACTTTCATTCCTGAGGTTATGGAGGATAGGTCAGATGTGGTGATTTTGGCAAAGGCGGGGAGTGGGTGGTTGGAGAGTAGAAGGGGGTCATATTCAGGGGGAGGGGGGATGATAGGAGAGGAGGTGGCCAGTTCAGCATGGATGGTGTCGATTTTTGTTTGAAAGAATGATAAAAATGCATTTGCTGGTGGTGAATGAGGTGGTGGTGGTGTCCATGGGTTTGAGAAGTTTGTTTATTGTGGAAAAGAGTGTTTTGGGATTGTTGCTGCCGGATTGTATGACGGAGGAGTATAGTGGGATGTGCGTGCATTGTTTAGGGCATCTCTGTATTGCTGTTGGTGTGATTTGTAAATGTCAGAATGGATGGTAATAGTCCGGCTGCCAACTTAGTTTTTTTTTATTGGCCTAAAATGTTGTCTATATATATACGTTCATGAAACCACCTGCTGACGGCCTGTCAGTATAGAGCAATTTCTTTTATAGGGGGTAAAAGTTTGGGCCCATCACTTACTATACACTATACTATAAAGGAAAACATCTGCTTTAAGTAGCATGTGAGGGGTCAAACTAGGGGTTTATAATTATTCTGAATCCATTGCAAGCATTGGTTTGGCATGTAAAACATTCCTTGGCCTAAAAACAGACGCACAAAAATATGATTTTGAGTTGAGTCATCACTTTTGCAAGTTTTGTCGGGGCTGAGGTGGGGTATGGAATGTGGTATATCGTTTTTTTTTGGCCTAAAATATTGTCTATATACATACAGTCATGAATCCACCTGCTGACCGCCTATCAGCATTGAGCAATTTATTTTATTGGGGTAAAAGTGTGGGGCCCATTCATTTACACTATACTATAAAAGGAAAGACATACCCCCAAAAATCTGCTTTAAGTAGCATGTGAGGGCCTGAGGGGTCAAACTAAGGGTTTATAATTATTCTGAATCCATTGCAAGCATTGGTTTGGCATGAAAAACATTCCTTGGCCTAAAAACAGACAAACAAAAATATGGTATCATACCTATGATAGCTGGACTATAAGACCGGTTTTCTTTGCGACGAGCCGTTCAAGCTGCCGGCCCTTGGCTTTGAGGTTGCGAAGGTGGTCAGTGAACAAGGGGGCAGAGTGAGTGTAGGAGACAGATTTGTTTTTTTTATGGGGGCGAGCTGGTTGAGACAGGAGGAGAGTGTGCGGTTGTAGCTGTTTACCAGATCAATGGGGGAGGGGTTCTGGGTGGGAGTATGAGTGGGGATGGTGTCATTCAGTATGGTGGATAGAGACGAAGTGGTGATCGGGTATTGAAAAGAGCAAATTTGAGAGTTGGGTGAAATTGGATGGGTGGGGGCGGAGCGGATGTTTGTCCAGAGTGAAGGGATGCAGTGCGGGAGTGGATAAACTTTCTACGTGAGCTACGGTGGATGTACAGTATCTGGTTCGGCGGAGTGTTTTTTGATAGTGGTGATGTTTTTGTTTAGTGCAGCTGTGGAGCGGAGAATTTGAGTGGCATGCTGGAGGCGATGGCTGTTAGCCTGTGTTCGCTGGCCGATGGCCGCACACTTGTTGACCAGAGGTGGAGAGACAGGCACAGTGTGATGATCCACAGCATGACAGAGGAGTGAGGAGTTGGTGAGGAAACGATGATCCGTAGAAAGCGGGAGGACAGGCAGGCAGCGTACGTTTTGTTGTTGGTGGTGTTGCTACGTAGATTTAGCTGCTATAGCTTCCAAGGCAATGGCTGGAGCCTGTGCGGGGCCAGCTGTGGGGGTAGCGATACCCGTCAACAGGACTGATCGGGACAGTAGAGGACTGTCTGAAAGGTACCTCACACAGAGGCGGCGAGGTGATACACCAGCCGGATGGGTCCTGGACTCCTGGTGCAGTGGTCCTAGAGACTGCTGCACAACTGAGGCAGGCTGCCAGCTAGCCCTAAGGCCACCAACTAACCAGCATAGTGTGCCGCGATGGCACTGTTAGCAAGGGACTGAGGCAAACAAGCGTGATGCCAGCATCCTCTCACGACCTAGTCTACCCTATATAAATAAAATATAGTTGTCCTCTGGAGTGAGTGTGGAGATATAGAGGCCCTCTCCATTATCAAAGTTGCCCACCCCTGGCCTAGAGGGTCCTAATAGTTACTACAGGGACAACATCTTGTTTGTGAGGAACTTTTTACATGAACCACTAGATAGATAGATAGATAGATAGATACCTTTATTATCCCAAGGGGGAAATTTAGTTGGAAATTTAGCATCCTTACTCTGGGGAAAGTATTGACTCAAATCAGCCTATCTATAAGCTCATGTGCCGCATGGTGAGGTTATAGATTAGCTATTGTAATAATTCTATAATTTAAGATAACTGTTTGTTTTCCATCTATGCAAAAGCTATTTCTACTGTTTATGGCCATTAAACCACTGTAAATATTCTATAATAATAATAATAATAACTTGAATTTATATAGCGCCTTTCAAAAACCCAAGGCGCTTAACAAAACAGAAACAATCACATTATTGTCCAAAAGCCAGAGTAAATAAGTGTCTCTTCAATGCGGACTTGAAAGAGTCCAATGTTGGCAGCTGGCGAATCACCAAGGGGAGGGAGTTCCAGAGGGTTGGGGCTGCCACACTGAAAGCTCTGTCCCCAAGGGTCCGCTTTTTGCTGGGAGGGATGGTGAGGAGCCCCTGGTCAGCAGATCTTAGGTTCCGATCCGGGGAGTAGTCCACAAGGAGGTCTGACAGGTACTGTGGGGCTTGGGCATGGAGGGCTTTGTAGGTGAGGAGGAGCAGTTTGTAGGTGATGCGGAACTTGACCGGAAGCCAGTGAAGGTGTTTGAGGGTGGGGGTGATGTGCTGCCAGCGTCTGGTACGGGTGAGCACTCTGGCAGCGGAGTTCTGAACATACTGGAGTCTGTCCAGGGCTGTGTTGGGGAGACCGAACAAGACACCGTTGCAGTAGTCCAGACGGGAGGAGATGAATGAGTGAATGAGTGTCTCTGCAACAGAGTCTGTGAGTGATGGCCGGAGTCTGGAGATGTTTTTCAGGTGGAAGAATGCAGATCTGGTAACGGATTTGATGTGGGATTGGTAGGAGAGAGTAGAGTCCAGGATGACACCCAGGTTGCGAGCCTCTGTGGATGGAGAGATGGAGCAGCCGTCCACCTGGAGTAGAAAATCTCCAACCTTCTGAAGCTGCGCCTTGGGACCAATAACCATGAGCTCTGTTTTCTTGCTGTTGAGTTTGAGTAAATTAGTGGTCATCCAGGTTTTTATTGCATGCAGGCAGTTGACAATGGACTGTGGAGGGAGCAGAGTGGTTGGTGTGGTGGTGAGATACAGCTGGGTGTCATCAGCGTAGCAGTGGTAGTATAGACCATGGTGGCGGATGATCTGACCAAGCGGGATCATGTAGATGGTAAAGAATATTCTATCAATATAATATACAATTCAATGCTTTGATAACTGAAAATGCTCTCTTTTTCTCTCTCTCCCTCCTCTTTCTCTCTCTCTCTCTGAATTATCAACATGAATTTCTACATTAACTAGGCCGTAAGTATCCAGACTAAATGGTCTTACCATTGTATACTGTGTGCGTTCTGTTTAAAAGCGCCTAATAGACACTTAACAGTTTCAAGCTGGCTGCCATCGGAAACTCAGGGACAAATCAGAACCTTTTCATTAAGGAAGTGTGACTTTTACCAGCGGTGAAGGTTTTAGAACTTTGGATTAGGCAGTCCCCTTGCACTGATGTTGATGTTAAATGTATTGTTCAATAATTATGTGTTATTGAAACACTACTTATAACTCGGTTTATGTAGATACATATTATAAAATATAATTATAATTATAATATCAGTGTATAATAATTATAACAGGCCGGTGTAATGACCAGTTATTAAAACACTACTTATAACTCTGTTTATATAGGAGTAGATGAAGCGCTATGTAGGCAGTCCCTTTCTCTGCCACCAGGTGTAGCACTTTTACATGTACAGGCACGCGCGCACACGCATCATGCGTACACACACACACACACATGCACGCACGCACGCACGCACACACGGAAGCAACACATGAAAGCAACACACGAAAGCAACACATGCATGCACGCCAGTGTCACATATTTGGAGGTTTAGGTTCAGTGTTTCAGAAGAGTTTCAGATGGTCTTTTAAATCAGATTTCATCCTCATACATTTCCATTTAAACAACATAGTCATCATACACATATAGTTCACATGTAAATACCAGCTGTAGATTAAATCAATGAATCAGGTGATTATTATTATTGAGAATGAATCTGATTCCTGAGTGGTCTGGAAGACAAGATGGTTCACACAAGGCTGGCTACAAGGAAATTAAATCGAAACAGAATAATTATAGAGACTGACATAAAAAACATACATACTGTATAATTGATTATTGTACGTATCTATCTATAAATGCGAGAAGTCTCTGTGAGTCTGTCTGTCTGTCTGTCTGTGTGTATGTAATCCGCATATCTCGAGAACCGTTCGTCCCACCGGCTTCAGATACGGCACACACGTTCCCCGCCGCGGCGCGGAGTGCATTGCCCGGCCTCGACCCGACCCGATGAACGTTTTTTTCAGAAACGGCGCAAAACGTTCGTAATGTCCTTATGCAGAGCTGATTGTTGACATCAGGCTGTTCCGGAGGAAATCGGCGCAAGCACCGACTCATTGTGACATCACATCATAAAGGGCTCTGACATCACGTACGCCAACTGAACAACGGGCATGATGGGTATTGCCTAACAACCGGAGGGGCATCATTCCCCATGGGTGGCAAAGCAAGCAGGCTGCGTATTACTGCTCAAGATGAAGACAGACAGTTACAGAGATATCTGTATGCCCCATATATGGGCATACAATGCTGCCCTACAAAGGCAGAGTGCAGTAACTACGTTTTGGGACACACCGACTTATTTGTGTCGCCCAACGGTCAAATTAGCCTTCATGATAATGGGGGATGAACAATTACCTCAAGAACAGATGTACAATCAGTGTAATATCACTTTTATAGCTTTATCTCATTTGGCTGATAAGCTGTAACACTTTTAAACCCATTTTTTGGTGAAATTCGAAAACGTAGTTACTGCACTCTGCCTTTGTAGGGCAGAATGGACGCAGACAGAAATATATCTCCATATATGGGCATAAATGGACACAGGCAAACAGATAAATGGGGTTTGCGTTAAAGGGTGGGGCATTCATTCCATATTTACACTGTTCTTGAGTAGGCCGGTCCCCGACTAGACGATTGGCCACCCAAAGGGCAGAGATCTCCATATATGGGCATAAATGAGACTCAGACAGACAGATACAGAGATCTCCATATATGGGCATAAAATTGGCGCAGACATTCAGATATCTCCATATATGGGCATGATATCTCCATATAGACAAATGTCCTGTTTGTAAACAAGAAAGGATGCGCGCGCATCAACGGGGGTGCACATAGAGGGCGCTAATGCGCGCAGCAGCTCTAGTCAATTTATAGACTCTGATAAAAATTGGTCTTCACGACTTCAAAGTAGATTAAATATGCATTGTTTGTAATAACGTGTTCACTGATTTAAAATGGTGTTTCAGAGTTGGATTAGTCTTTCATTTAATGTGCCTATAATTAAAATGCCACAAGGTACTAAGGCTAAGGGGCTCTTGACTGTGTGGCATATCTTCAGAATATACAGTAGGCTAGCAAAGGAGCAATTATGCGTCCAGCCAGGGTAATTAATATGTTAATTCGCGCTGATCATCCGGTTTTGTTGTGTGAATGTTTTTGATTGATATGCGAGCACACTCATTGACACGAGCACACACAGTGGTGGGGAAAAGTAGCCTACTCAAATCGTCAAATGTTTTACAAGTATCAATACATAAAATCCTGGAATTCACAAACATCTTTTGAAAATAGCAGAGGACTCATCGTGAGCTTTATTTGTAGATAATCTATTTTCAAATGGCCTTGATATCCTGATTATTTATACTTTAGCTATAAATACTTAATAGCTAAAGTATTTTGTAATCATAATAAAAAAAACTAGGCTACAAAGTAGTAGGCTAAATTGTTCAAATACCTAAATGTAGTGGTGTAAACATTTGAATCCGAGATAAAGTGGAGCAGAAGTAAAAGTATTGGATACTCAATTAAAGTACAATATCTCAAAACTGCTGTACTTGTACAGTATACTTAGTAAATATACTTAGTTACTTTACACCACTGCATGCACGCACGGCCGCACTCGCACACAGGCAGTCTCTGCAATATTGATTGATTGAAGAGTTTGCTAAAGGAAAAAGTAGTTTCATGACAGCGCAAGTTACTGGTACAAGGTCAACTAAAAGGAGATCCTAGTAAGCTTTATGGCTTATTTACACAGGACCACACACCACAGGAAAGACAGACGGATAGAACAGCCTTTGGATAACATTACAAAAGCAGAAAAAAAAAAAAACAGATGGGGGCTCAGTCTATTTACAAGTCACTAGTATGACTTTTTTGATTGATTGAAGACTTTATTAGAAGTTTGCATAGGAAAAGGTACAGTTTCATGACGGTATACAGTTCACTGGTACAAGGTCTACTAAAAAAGTAAAGTAAAGCATACATGATCAGAACATTCAACAATGTAATCACTAATCGTTGAAGACAGTCTGCATGTTCTCTGACTGAAATGAGCCATTCACACCACTACTTTAGGACCACCGGAACCCCCTTTTGATGGCCTGTAGCCACAATATTCTTCTCTTTTTATGAAATGGGTGAGAACCCCACGGAATATTAAACATTTTCCACCATCCTTTGATTTATTGGCGCGATTTACTGCACAACAACTTCTGGTCATGTTTGTTTTGTAGCAATAGCATCCAGTCTGATCCGAGTCCCAACCAAAACACAACATAAAGCTTACTACGTGTACGCTTTTTACCACTGACATGCGCACTCTGTTTGTGATGACGTTGCACGGAAATTCGTCTATATGGGCATAAATGGACACACGCAAACAGATGGTCAAAACGGGTCCTATGACAACAGTTATAATAAATGGACACACGCAAACAGATGGTCAAAACGGGTCCTATGACAACAGTTATAATAAATGGACACACGCAAACAGATGGTCAAAACGGGTCCTATGACAAAAGTTATAATGCGGTTTGCATTAAAGGGTGGGGAATTCATTCCCTATTTACATTGTTCCCGAGTAGGCCGGCACCGACTAGACGCTTGGCCGCCCAAAGACCTTAATTATTATATTTTTTCTAGACATAGCTAATCTTTCACTCAATAGGGGAAATGCCCGTCGCAAGTTGATGATGTCATAAATGTAATTTGTGATCTATCCCTATGGAATTTATGGCATGCATGTGCAAATAAAAACAAACGTAATACTTCCTATGGTTAATATGAGCATCAAATCAATATTTCAAATGTGTTTGTGTTTTTCTTTTTTTTCTTTTCTTTTTTTTGCCATAAAAATGACACATGGCAGTGAAAGATTAGCTATTTCTAGAAGAAATAAAATATTTAAGGTGTTTTTAATTTTACATTGTAGTTAATAGAGGACACTTATAATGTATGAAGGCATATTTGTCGTAGCCAGGGATCCTTTTAACATCATTATCCCTGTAATCCCTATTTTGGGAATGTAATTATAGGAGAAATTGAGCTAAAATATCAGCGCTGTGCCTTGTGAGCTAATAGATTGGATATTTTTGTTTTATAACAGTGAGGCTTTCTACGGGAGAAGACAAAAAAAGACTTGATTGTCAGGAGTAATATTAAATACCGGTAATACTGTATGTCTTTGACTACAGCTGTAATATAAACTAGAAAATCTCTAAGAAATTTTAAGTGTGCCTGCAGCTCGCTAAGTCTGTGCAACCTTGTGTAGCGGTTGGTGTTAGCATTAGCGTTACATTTTTTAACATTAGCATTTTTTGCATAAGCTTTAACATTAAGGTTCTTCATATGACACCACCCACATGTCTGTACGACAAACGGATCACGAGATAAAGGGTCACTTGGAATGTTGTGCTATTAACTTTCTTTCCAATCCGCGTTACCATGGCGAATTTTTTTTGAGAAAAAAAAAATTGAGAAAAAAAAACATTTTGAGAAAAAAATATTTTTTGAGAAAACATTTTTTTTTAGAAAAAAAAATTGAGAAAAAAAAATTGAGAAAAATATTTTTTTGAGAAAAAAAAAATTGGAGAAAAAAAAATTTTAAGAAAAAAAAATTGAGAAAAAAAAATTTTTGAGAAAAAAAAAATTGAGAAAAAAAAAATTGAGAAAAAAGATTTTGAGAAAAAAAAATTTGAGAAAAAAAAATTGAGAAAAAAAAAATTTGAGAAAAAAAATTTTGAGAAAAAAAAAATTTGAGAAAAAAAAATGTATGACACCAGCCGCGAGTCTGTACGACAAACGGTTCATGAGTTATAGAGGCACTTCCTGTTTGGCAAAGGGCACTTCCTGTTATAGAGGGGGCGGGGCTTAATCAATTACAGCTCATCCCTATTGGCTGGAAAAAAAAATTGAGAAAAAAAAATTGAGAAAAATATTTTTTTGAGAAAAAAAAATTTTAAGAAAAAAAAATTTTGAGAAAAAAAAATTTTTGAGAAAAAAAAAATTGAGAAAAAAAAATTGAGAAAAAAGATTTTGAGAAAAAAAAAATTTGAGAAAAAAAAATTGAGAAAAAAAAATTTGAGAAAAAAAATTTTGAGAAAAAAAAAAATTGAGAAAAAAAAATGTATGACACCAGCCGCGAGTCTGTACGACAAACGGTTCATGAGTTATAGAGGCACTTCCTGTTTGGCAAAGGGCACTTCCTGTTATAGAGGGGGCGGGGCTTAATCAATTACAGCTCATCCCTATTGGCTGGAAAAAGACCAAAGTTGTGTGTGCATTTTAAAGTTTAAATCACGTTGCTAGGCAAAAGTATGGCAGAGTTATGTGGCGCCAAAGTTTCTGTTTTTTTTTTCGGAGTCCCCCATTCAAAGTCAATGGGGTTTTTGGGCGTCGTTTTTTGCGAATTACATCGCAATCGTATTGCGGATCGGAAAGAAAAGTAATAGCACACCATTCCCGGCCGAGCCGCACATTTTGATGTATATATTGCGGGGGTGGCGTAAATCGTGTGGCAGTTATTACGTGCCGAAATTTCCCCCATTCTAAGTGAATGGGGTTTTTTGGCGTCGTTTTTTGCGAATTACGTCGCAATGGTAACGCGGATCGGAAAGAAAAGTAATAGCACCCCATTCCCGGCCGAGCCGCACGTTTTGATGTATATATTGCGGCGGTGGTGTAAATCGTGCGGCAGTTATTACGTGCCGAAATTTGCAAGAACATGACTTACTGACTTAAGTATGGCGGATAACAATAAGTGTTTTGCTATTGCATAGCAGGCACACTTAATGAGTCTCCTCCCATCATTGAAGTGAATTGAAAATCTAAAATCTATTCTGAAATCCAAATAATCAATGACAATGTTGCTGAATAAACTGAGAAACAGGTTGGGAAGTGTGCAACCTCACTGTCCATTATTTATATTTACATTATTTTGAATATTAAAATGTTTTGACAGATTTCACCTTATTTTATAAAGCTGTCAAATTTCAGTACATTGCCGTATTCTTAATTGCTCGATCAAGCACTCACACACACGCGCGCACGCGCGCGCACACACACACACACACACACACACACACACACACACACACACACACACACACACACACACACACACACACACACACACACACACACACACATACACACACACACACACAGGCACAGCATCTCTGAAATTATGGCCCCTTTAATAGAAATTAATCATACAAATTCATGCTTTGCTGAGTGTGATATGTGACAATATGCTTTTATAATAAAGGAGCCCAGTGTGAAGGCTGATATTGATGTTAAATGTATTGTTCAATAATTATGTCAGTGTAATGACCAGTTATTGAAACACTACTTATAACTCGGTTTATGTAGATACATATTATAAAATATAATTATAATTATAATATCAGTGTATAATAATTATAACAGGCCGGTGTAATGACCAGTTATTAAAACACTACTTATAACTCTGTTTCTATAGGAGTAGAAGAAGCGGCTATATACCTCGAGGAAGAGACGAGGGAGGGCAAGACCGAGAGAATGGATGATGCTCTTCTGCTTGGTAAATAAAACATTTCAAACTTTCCTTTCTTTTTTTCCCCCTATTTTTTAAAGGAACATTTCACTTTCAGAAAAGATTTTGGTCATTTTATCATCTATTCAGGCTTTTGTTTCACCCCAGACAGTTTTATGCTGCTTGATTCAGACAGAATGAATAAACATTTGAATTAGTGGAGTGTGTAGCTTGTGGAGGACAGTGAGCTCTGACTGTGATACAGGTTGGCTTCAGTTGGAACCCCAGCTGATGAGAACTGGGATAATAATGTAATAACTAGAAAATAACATTTCTAAGAAAGTTTAAGTGTGCCTGCAGCTTGCTAAGTGTGTGCAACCTTGTGTAGTGGTTGGTATTAGCATTTACATTTTTAGCATTAACATTAACATCATCATCATCATTAGCCATCATCTAATGATTAGCATCATTAGAATTTTTGTTGTCAATCTGGCAATTGCACAATAATCATGTATGCAACTTATTTAAAAGAGACAGAATCATGTATATATATGTCACGGTTAGATAGAGAAACGGTGAGATAGAGAAACGGAGCGCTTGCCGTAACAAGCGGTCGCCACAACAACGTCCTCCAGGCGGAGCCACTCGATTGTCCACGACATTGCAAGCGGCGCGAAGGCCAGCGGACCTTGCCGCGCCGCGCGAGTTACGAAGCCGTGGTGAATGCAATCGTTATATTTATGCCCAGGCCGTAAGGCCTGGGCAAGCCCACGATAAACGCCCTGTCCAAGTGACTACAATGGAGCTAATGGCTAGGCTAGGCTAGGCTAGGCTAGGCTAGGCTAGGCTAGTAAATAAAGAAAGAGAGTCGCAAACGAGTGACGTCAGCGCCTTCACTATTGAATGGCTGCGTCGCCATCTGGTGGTGATTAGTGTGTGGTGAACTACAAAACGAGCGCTCTTACCACAGTCTCACTGAGTTACCCAAAATGACTGTAACATATATATAGGGTGACCATACGTCCTCTTTTGCCCGGACATGTCCTCTTTTAGGGGGCTGTCCGGCCGGTCCGGGGGGGTTTTATAAATTCCTTCAAATGTCCGGGGTTTCGCGCATATCACAGTTTAAGCACGGACATTTACAATGCACGTTCAATGGTTCTTTTGGAAACACACTGTGAGAGGCGCTAACCCCGGAACGTGTATTATTCATACTACTCTCTGCCTGCGATCCCTCCCTCCCTCAGCCTGTCTCGCTTTCAGATCAGAGCAGAGCTCTGCAGCAGATCGCGCAGCGCAGAGCCAAACGAACTGCAAACACTATTAATGCTCACTCCCTCAGCAACTGTGTTTACATTGGTGAAGGAATCTTGCCTGCTATTCCCTCAATCCTGGTCTAAAAATGACGGGAGACGGCTCTACGGATCGGCGAGGCGAAGGTGCTCGCGACGACCGCGGCTTTCAATCACTGATGAAATGCACAAAAAGTGCGAGTGACCAACATTGAGAAGCAGAGCGTTCTGTCAGCAAAGCTGGTAGTCTTCTGTGTCCATTTAGGCATTTACAATTATAAAAGTTCTGCTTCAAGCCCATAACACTGCAAAGTAGCTTACAAGACAGTCTGTGCGAGGTGAGAGCTCTTCTGCTAACTAAATTGACAGAATCTTTTCTACAACCTTGTAAAGCAGAAGATACGGCGGTTTGAATAATGGGCTACCTCTCTTTTATTTAGTTACAAAGCTGAACGTTCATACTGGAGCCAAAAGGCATACTTTATCAGTGGATCTCTAGATTTGTAAAGGGTCCAATTGGAACCCCCTCAAAATTGAATACATAATAGGCTATTAGTGGTATAGGGCATAATTGAGCGTAATAGAAAAAAAAATTGGGGGAAAAATTATATATATATATATATATATATATATATATATATATATATATATATATGCCGGGTAGAGTGTCCTCTTTTTGGATTTTCAGAATATGGTCACCCTACATATATATATATATATATATATATATATATATATATATATTTAAAGACAAATTACATTTTGTCCTGGGGGGGCGGGGGACCCCCGACAGACCACCTGTTGAAGACCCCTGCTATAGACTGATCAGAACACATCATAGACTGATCAGAGCTATAGACCAGGGTTCCCCAATTAGTTTCCCCCAAGGGCCGAATCATGTCTAGGGTACCAAGCCGAGGGCCACAACATTGCAGGGGGCGACAGTGGCGTTCCCGCTACTCCAGCGACAGTTCAGATATCGTTGTTGTCGGGTGAAAATCTTGTATGTCCAAAACCGTTAGTTTTGCATTTGTCATTTTAAAAATGATTTAAACTAGTGAAAACAGCCGATCTACAAGCACACAACGCCTCGCACCGCGAGGCGTTGTGTGCTTGTAGATCTGCAGTTTTCACTACTTTTGTGCGATGGCCTTGTATGATTTGCAAAAGAACGTACACATTTGAAGATACAAGCTTTCCACCCGACAAAGACGATATACTAGTGTTGTTGCTGCTCTTATACCACCATTATTACTGGGGTTGGTGTGGGCCAGACAGTAGCCCCCCGCGGGCCGCAAATGCTATTAGAATGCTATTAGACTGATCAGAACACATCACTATAGACGGATCAGAACACATCGCTATCCACCTGTTTCCATGATAATTTACTGTAGAATTATGTGTGGGACACTTCCGGATAACAGCAGACATACAAGCTCACGTTGCGTCGCAGATGCAACCGTTGTGAGCTTGTAGATCACTCTTGGCTGCGGCGCCGGAACTGCCGTATTCCTTCTGCGCAATGCACTATGGGATGTTGGAAAGTTGTGGATAGACTGATCAGAACACATCACTATAGACTGATCAGAACACAGGTGTGGTCACTTGCTTGATTAGACCTGCCAGTCATCATTTCAGACTGATTGAGTATGTGACACCCCGCAACGAACACAGTCATATAATCAAATGGACAAATATCACAAATATGTTTTTCTCTCATGTCACAGGTAATGAGCTCACCATGAGAACAGGTAAGATCTTTACTTGTTCTCTGACCTTTATATTTGACCCTGACACTAAACTAAGAACTACAACATAATGACATTGACAATGATCGTCCTGTTTTTTCCCCCTCAGTCATCAGTGCCATTAAACTGTGCAGTTCACCCCAAAGCAGAATTCAAATAACATAATAATCTGACTTTTTATTTGAACAGAAAAGGCCAGCAGGTTCATGGAGAAGAACAGGACGAAGCTCATTCAGCGCGTCACAGAGGTTCTGGGTGTCCTCGATGATCTTCTTGAGAAACGCGTGCTGACAAAGGAGACGTATAACATCATCGAGGCAGAAAAGACCAGTGAGCTCCAAGTGAGAAAGTTGTATGACACCGTATCTCGAAAAGGAAGAAGAGCCATGGTAGCGTTCTACGATGCTCTGCAGAAGTGTGACCCGTATCTTGTTGAAGACCTGGGTAAGAAGTCTAAGAACCAATAACTAACAACAACACATTACAATATATTGTTCTCAAGTCTGTTGGAGTGCTGTGTGACATGTTTTTTTTTCCCTTGTTCTAGAATAAAGAGGTCATCACTGACTGAGACACGGAGGTGAAGATTCTCCTGAGCATCGATGGAGAAACTGTGGAGAGAGAAGGTTCATCTGATCAAATCTAGAAATATGGGAAACATTTGGGGAATACAACATTCAGACAGAAAGCAGTGTTCATTTTACTCACATGTGCACCAGTCATGACCTAGAATGTATTTTTGTTGTGGAGGCTGGTTCAGTTTACATTATTAGTAACACTCAAGTTCTGTGTTCTATGTTGTGAAGTTCTATGGGGAAAATATTCATTGACCCTGGAGGGTAGCGCCCTCTAATGTCAGACTTTGGTACGCTATTAAGATCTTCTATTGGTTTACATCACTTTTCAGTCACATTACCTTGATTACCTTGAATGTTATGTTTTGATCATGTTTTATTATCATTTTAATATTGTGGGTTCCAGTCTCTGTGTTCTTGGGTTGAAGACATTGTCATTATTTTGGGGGGACTTTGTGCTTGCTCTCTGGCAGCCATTTTGGACATGTTTTGTATTTGGATTTTGTTTTGCCTTGCATGTGTTTTATTTTCCCTCACCTCCTTGTTACCCACCACAGATATAGTTTAAGTGTCTTTGATTGATTTGAATGGCTTTGGTAATTCCATGTTTTGAGGGCAGCAGTAGAATGCCTTTTTACGCCCATGTTTGAGCCAAATATTGGGGAAATGAGGTTTGATTGATTGATTGACGGTATTAATTAAACTATGTAAACAACACAGAGGTAGAGTCAAACCTTTGTGCTAAAAGGTGAGATTATTTGTGTTAAAATAAGGTTAGGTTTCATACTGTATAAAAAGCCTTTTTAATGATAAGGTGCTCGGTCTACTTACGTTATTTCTTTCTGTTGTGGGCCCCCCAACCCACCCCACCCACCCCTATAGACACAAGCGCAAGCAACATTTGAAATGTTTATTTATGTCCACATAAGCAGAAGTACAATAATCTACAAAGGACATAAACAATATCATTGCAGTAAGCACTGGCGCCTAACTCTGTCCCCACTAGGGGGAGCACAAAGCCAGGAGACATTTGGCGGTATTTCCGGTTATAAAGTCGGCCAAAATGGGTATTTTTGGGTATAAAGTAGACTAAAACGGGTTTCCTTTATTAAGTTTTCGGGTGTCTTTGGGGCTTCAGGGGAGGACCTGGATATGTTGCTTGGTGCGCACCCTTTTTTTTAATAGG
Source organism: Nannobrachium achirus (assembly GCF_963921795.1). Lineage (NCBI taxonomy): Eukaryota > Metazoa > Chordata > Actinopteri > Myctophiformes > Myctophidae > Nannobrachium > Nannobrachium achirus. The sequence goes on from NC_137813.1 coordinate 63,517,981, forward strand.
CCTATAAACATGACCAGGGCTCTGACATGACCAAATAAATAGAACACGAGGGGCCCAATTTTGAACGTGGTATGCTATGCGCTAGTGTAGTATTTAAGTCCGGTCGCATATGATTGTGGCGATAACTCCCTCATATGCGCGGTTTTGCAATTAAGAAGTTGGAGCTAAGTCATATGAACGTGCTGTGCGGCGCCCGCACGCATATTTAAGGTATTGGGAGGTAACATATGCAAATCAACCTGCGCTGTGCGCTCAGTGCAATTATGAAGGTCGAGTAGCTGAAACAATTAACGCATATCCTTAGACGTGCTTGGGTCACCTTTTATGCGCTAAATGACATGTTTATTTGACCACATGATCGTGCCTCCTTTCCCAATGCGCGTTCATGTGTGCACACATGAACACACACTGCTGCACACCATTACCTCAATTATGTCACTGTTATAAATAGCACCAAAGTTGTGGCTGAGTGAGACAAAACAATGGAATATATTCTGGGAAGAGAATATGAGAGGAGACGCCGCCCCCGGCAGGAGCGTGTCTACAGAACACGAAGGAATTATCTGGGGCTCACAGGTTGGCTATTGCCTAGTTCTCAACTATATAGTTCTCAAATTTATATTCCAGTGATTTAGGAAATTCTCAAATTGGCTTGGTAAAAGTGCTCCTTGAAACCAAACATATCAGGCGTCATGCTTTGTCATTTATAGGAGCAAATAATAGTTATTATGATGATGATTGGCTCTTTTCTTCTTCTTTTTTTTAACGTATTTATTTATCTTTGCCTCTTGTTATTATTTTATTTCTGTATTTATTTTGCTCCCACTGGCCTTTCCTTGTGCGTGCCTATGCCTATAGCAGCGGCACTTGCGCTTTTAATTTGAATCCAACAGTTACCGATGCAATATCTATTCCACAGAGCAACAATGCTTTGACGAGCTGCGCCTCTCCCGTCAGGCAGTAACTGATATATGCCACCTGGTACACGATGACATCGAAGCCGCTGGTCCCCGTGCCTTGCCTGTAGCAACAAAGGTCACTGCTGCACTATATTTTTATGCTGGTGGGACTTTCCAAAAACCAATCGGCTCACTTGCAGGAATATCACAACCTTCCGCAAGTCTGGCTATAACGGCAGTCACTAACAGCTTAATACGACATGCCCACAAGTTCATCACGTTCCCTATAACACCTGACCATCAACGTAGGGTTAAACAGCAATTTGTGGCAAAATATGGGTTCCCTGGGGTTCTGGGTGCCATCGACTGCACGCACATTCTGATTAGGGCTCCGACTCAGCATGGTGCATGTTATGTGAACCGTAAGGGGACCCATTCCATCAATGTCCAGGTAGTTTGTGATGCAGATGCCAACATCACAAGTGTATTTGCAAACTATCCTGGAGCAAGCCACAACGCTTTCATCTTGGATAACTCTGTTATACCTACAATCTTTGGGAGGGACGCCCCTCCCGACGGGTGGTTGTTAGGAGACAATGGTTATCCTTCGAAGACGTGGCTGATAGTGCCATACATTACTCCAATAACTGTGCGTGAGGCTTCGTTTAACACCAAACACTCACGGGCACGTGTAGTGATCGAGCGAACATTTGCCTTTCTCAAGCAGCGGTTCCGCTGCTTAGACAGGTCAGATGGGGTCTTGCAGTACACACCTCAGTAAATAGCATCCTTCTGTGTGGCATGTTGTGTGTTGCACAACATTGCCATGCGTCATGGAGTGATGTTAGAATTCGACGAGGAAAGAGTATTACGTGACTACCGAAGGCAGCAAGCTGAATTGCAAGTTCCACCACCACCACATAACGATATAGTGCAAGCAGACGCAGCGGCACTGAGGGATCAGCTGGCAGCTGACCTGGTGCGCCGCCGACGCCGTTAGTTATCTGCCTGGTAAGCAAGCTTCTTTCAATCAGTAAATTGTTGCATTTAATGTAGGCATAGGCCTAGGCTGCGTTTTATTATGCTCTATGGTAATTTAGTTGTATGCTTTATTACAGACGGGAGAGGCCTGCTTTTATTTATTTTTTTATTTTTTTTCTCCACATTCCACTGCGTATTTTCCACATTCCACCTGCGAGGTAGGCCTATTGGTGTGTTCATTCAGAAATTATCTCAAAGCTATTCCATTTTGTCAGGCTATAGGCTACAGTCTCACTTCAGTCTCCCCCTTGCCTGCAGTTGAACTTGACCCTGAACCCGCTGACCCGTTCACATTTGAACCTGAGCTGTAAAGTTCCCTTGCACAGAAAACGGGTAGGCTGGAGTTTACATGCTTTAATAAAAACAAAACGGCATGTTTGCATGTCATAAACATAAACAAAATGAATCTAATCTAAACAAGGGCATGCCAATTAATCAATACATTAATAATAATAATAATAATAATAATAACAACAATAATAACAATTATAAACTAAATCATTTCCCCCCCCCTTCTTGGCAGCCGCAGGCGTGGGCCACGGCTGCGGGACGGCTGGCCACGGGAGAGACGAGGAGGAAACACGTGTATCAGGTGCGACGGGCCACTCGCCACGCTGGGAGCGGGAGGAGAGCGAGATGGAGCTGGAGCTGGAACTGGAGGTGGAGGTTGGGTCGGCGGGGGGGTGCCCAAATGAGGGCCACTCGCCTCGCTGGGAGCGGGAGGAGGGCGAGATGGAGCTGTAGCTGGAACTGGAGGTGGAGGTTGGGTCGGCGGGGGGGTGCCCAAATGAGCGAGTCGTTCCAGTGCTGACGCGCTGCGCGCCAGGGGCTCGATCAGCCCCTCCATGGCTGGCACAACGCGCTCCAGCACTGTAACGGCTCGCTCAAATGAGCCGGCGAGCCGCCCCAGCTGCGTCTCCAGCATCCGGAACCCCGCCTGTTGAATAGCCAAGAATGGCTGGTCGCCATCCCTGGCGAGGCTCCGGTGCGACCTGGGACGACTCGCCTCCGTCGCCTGAGTCCCCCCCATCGACGACCCTTCCCCCGGGTCCACCTCCTCCTCTTCTGGAGACGAGTCGGTGTCCATCTCCGTGTCCTCTCGCTCTCCCCCCGTTGCTGCTGTGGAGGTTTCGGGCCCGTCCTCCTCCTGGCCAGGATCAGCTACGCTGGAGGCTGTGGAAATAATGTTGCCATTAACATTCATGTCATTATATCATTGTTTTTTTGTTTTTTTTGGAATTCACAATAAATAATTTAGTTTACAGATTAATTCCTTTCCCCTGTGTAATCTTTGTAAGAATATAGGCATAGTGCTTTTTAATTTGCGATTTTTGTTTTCAAATGTCTCTATTAATTTGGAAATATAGATAGTTTATTATTTAATATCAAATGCTATCTAAATGCCTCCGCCATATAGGCCTACGTGTTGAACCACACTTTACTACTGTTGTTCGAATGAGGGATTCATGTGAGTTGGATTGCATCTTTAGTTGGGCGAAGTTTGGGAGGCTTGTCATATTTAGATTTTGGAACACTCACGTGTTGAGTTTTTTCGTGTGGTTATTATATTGGAAATTGACTTTATATTTTTTCGTTTGCATTGAACTATGCAAACCTTCGGTTGTTTTAATTTCGTTGGAATTAGAGCCTACACTCTGCCGGCCCTCGATTGATTGATTTGAAGACTTTATTAGAAGTTTGCATATAAAGGTACAACTACACGCACGCACGCACACGCAAGCACACACACAACCCCCCCACCCATCCATGGGACTATAATAGGCTATGGCAGTAGTAATATAACAATAACAAAATAATGAAATTAATAATAATTATAAGAAGAATGTCATTCCTGTGTGCATTAAAATGGCTGTTGTTTCTATCGTATTACGCATGGCTTTACTTTGCTCGCTCACCCCCGAAATAACCTATAACCACAGGTGGAATTGGAAGGAAATGGCATTACCAGGTACCCCGCCGACCTCGACCCCCCGAAACCCTCTATCATCTCGGGGGGGAGTGTAGAGGCGGCGAGGTCCTCTGCTGGAGTAAGAACCTCCAGCGTAGCTGGTCCTCCTCCCGTGGCCAGCCTACAACGGCGGTTGGCGGCGACCTTTGGAGGGAATATTTTGATAATTTAATTGTAATGAATTTAATGAATGAGCCTGATAAAAAGAGCCACATGATTTAATCACCAAGAGCCATAGGCTACATATTCAGGCAACAACGTACCTTGGTCTTCCCCGTTCTTTTTAAATCCTGGAACCTTTTTCGAACTTGTTCCAGGGATCTGGGGACGCCACCAACCGCCACAACTGCGTCCCGCACCCGCTCCCACGCCTGCTTGGATTTGGCCATATTTGGGCCCTTTTTGGCCGTGCCAAAAATAATACGCTCGCGTGCCTTGACCTAAATGGAATACTTTGTTATAAGTTTGATAGGAAAAGTTAGGTCTTCAGTTGACACAATTGACTAAAACGAGAAAAACACCTCATGAAAGTTTTTGGGCTTGTTTAAAATGGGGTGGCTTTGTATTCAATTCATACCTCATGCACGAGCTTTTGCGACTCCTCGGCGGAGAACCTCACCGCTCTCCGCCGAGGTGGTGGTGATAGCTGCAGTTCTGCCATGTTTGATATTTTTGTTGTTGTAGTAGCGCTTCCGCTTTTAAAGGGGATGGCAGGCACCACGCTGATTAATAAAAACAAAACGGCATGTTTGCATGTCATAAACATAAACAAAATGAATCTAATCTAAACAAGGGCATGCCAATTAATCAATACATTAATAATAATAATAATAATAATAATAACAACAATAATAACAATTATAAACTAAATCATTTCCCCCCCCCTTCTTGGCAGCCGCAGGCGTGGGCCACGGCTGCGGGACGGCTGGCCACGGGAGAGACGAGGAGGAAACACGTGTATCAGGTGCGACGGGCCACTCGCCACGCTGGGAGCGGGAGGAGAGCGAGATGGAGCTGGAGCTGGAACTGGAGGTGGAGGTTGGGTCGGCGGGGGGGTGCCCAAATGAGGGCCACTCGCCTCGCTGGGAGCGGGAGGAGGGCGAGATGGAGCTGTAGCTGGAACTGGAGGTGGAGGTTGGGTCGGCGGGGGGGTGCCCAAATGAGCGAGTCGTTCCAGTGCTGACGCGCTGCGCGCCAGGGGCTCGATCAGCCCCTCCATGGCTGGCACAACGCGCTCCAGCACTGTAACGGCTCGCTCAAATGAGCCGGCGAGCCGCCCCAGCTGCGTCTCCAGCATCCGGAACCCCGCCTGTTGAATAGCCAAGAATGGCTGGTCGCCATCCCTGGCGAGGCTCCGGTGCGACCTGGGACGACTCGCCTCCGTCGCCTGAGTCCCCCCCATCGACGACCCTTCCCCCGGGTCCACCTCCTCCTCTTCTGGAGACGAGTCGGTGTCCATCTCCGTGTCCTCTCGCTCTCCCCCCGTTGCTGCTGTGGAGGTTTCGGGCCCGTCCTCCTCCTGGCCAGGATCAGCTACGCTGGAGGCTGTGGAAATAATGTTGCCATTAACATTCATGTCATTATATCATTGTTTTTTTGTTTTTTTTGGAATTCACAATAAATAATTTAGTTTACAGATTAATTCCTTTCCCCTGTGTAATCTTTGTAAGAATATAGGCATAGTGCTTTTTAATTTGCGATTTTTGTTTTCAAATGTCTCTATTAATTTGGAAATATAGATAGTTTATTATTTAATATCAAATGCTATCTAAATGCCTCCGCCATATAGGCCTACGTGTTGAACCACACTTTACTACTGTTGTTCGAATGAGGGATTCATGTGAGTTGGATTGCATCTTTAGTTGGGCGAAGTTTGGGAGGCTTGTCATATTTAGATTTTGGAACACTCACGTGTTGAGTTTTTTCGTGTGGTTATTATATTGGAAATTGACTTTATATTTTTTCGTTTGCATTGAACTATGCAAACCTTCGGTTGTTTTAATTTCGTTGGAATTAGAGCCTACACTCTGCCGGCCCTCGATTGATTGATTTGAAGACTTTATTAGAAGTTTGCATATAAAGGTACAACTACACGCACGCACGCACACGCAAGCACACACACAACCCCCCCACCCATCCATGGGACTATAATAGGCTATGGCAGTAGTAATATAACAATAACAAAATAATGAAATTAATAATAATTATAAGAAGAATGTCATTCCTGTGTGCATTAAAATGGCTGTTGTTTCTATCGTATTACGCATGGCTTTACTTTGCTCGCTCACCCCCGAAATAACCTATAACCACAGGTGGAATTGGAAGGAAATGGCATTACCAGGTACCCCGCCGACCTCGACCCCCCGAAACCCTCTATCATCTCGGGGGGGAGTGTAGAGGCGGCGAGGTCCTCTGCTGGAGTAAGAACCTCCAGCGTAGCTGGTCCTCCTCCCGTGGCCAGCCTACAACGGCGGTTGGCGGCGACCTTTGGAGGGAATATTTTGATAATTTAATTGTAATGAATTTAATGAATGAGCCTGATAAAAAGAGCCACATGATTTAATCACCAAGAGCCATAGGCTACATATTCAGGCAACAACGTACCTTGGTCTTCCCCGTTCTTTTTAAATCCTGGAACCTTTTTCGAACTTGTTCCAGGGATCTGGGGACGCCACCAACCGCCACAACTGCGTCCCGCACCCGCTCCCACGCCTGCTTGGATTTGGCCATATTTGGGCCCTTTTTGGCCGTGCCAAAAATAATACGCTCGCGTGCCTTGACCTAAATGGAATACTTTGTTATAAGTTTGATAGGAAAAGTTAGGTCTTCAGTTGACACAATTGACTAAAACGAGAAAAACACCTCATGAAAGTTTTTGGGCTTGTTTAAAATGGGGTGGCTTTGTATTCAATTCATACCTCATGCACGAGCTTTTGCGACTCCTCGGCGGAGAACCTCACCGCTCTCCGCCGAGGTGGTGGTGATAGCTGCAGTTCTGCCATGTTTGATATTTTTGTTGTTGTAGTAGCGCTTCCGCTTTTAAAGGGGATGGCAGGCACCACGCTGATTGGTTGGCATAAATTAAGGGCCTAGCACGCCCATGAATAATTTTTCACGTGGTGAGCGCACAATTACCATCATCGCAAATCACATAATCAGCTGCTGATCGTTATTCATGCGTCAAACGCGATCGTCGGCAGTCGGTATCTCCTTAGCACGGGCGTTAATTACCGCCTTCTTAATTGGGCCCAGGGTCTACAATGCAAGCATTTCAGTGCTGCACATTAAATAGACGCGACCCATCCTGACTGATTGACACACAGCTGACAGGTCTCAAAGGATGATTGGACAAATTATCATTCACTCGGCACTCCACCAGCTAGGGCCTAGCCTAGGCAGCTACTCAGCACTACCTAAACCCATTCTCAGACTACTTTACCGACCCACCCCTGGCACCCCACTCGGGGGCCCACTCAGGTGGGGCTCCGGGCCCACCCAGGTGCGGCCCGTTTTTTTTTTTTTTTTTTCCTCTTCCTTCATGGGCCCTTGCTTGTCTGGGCCCTGGTTCGTCCGCACCAGCTGCACACTCCATATTTACGCCACTGGTACTGACGTTGATGTATTGATGTATCACCTTGCTTATTGTAAGTGGCTCTGGACATCTAGTGCCTATATCCCGTGAATCTTCTGAATTAATTTGAGTAATTAAACCTTGGCAATCCCGAAGATCCTCGGGTTATATAATGTAAATACAGTAAACTTGTTTTGACTTACTGTAGCGTCTGGTCAGTAATGGTGGCGGTTTGTTTATAAAAGACGTTGACGTGCACTGAAAGTGAAAATCCTCCATAGAAACCCATTGATCTTGCAACAAAGAAGCCTCATTGTCTTGAAAAAATACATTTTGATCCCAAGGCTGGCATTTTTCACCGCAAAATAGCTCTCCAATCTTGGCTGTGTGCTCCGCGCAGCCATTATGGTGACTTTCTAAACTACATCTGGGTTGAGGCTGGAAAATGTAAAGTGGCCAAAAATCTTGTCTTTTCAAAATGAGAGCAGACGCCTATGGGAGGAAGTCCTGGCACTAGCGCCCCATTCATCCCTTCAGAATAATGTCAGTATGGCACTAAATGTGTTTAAGAGCGTCTGCTAAATGCCTAAACTGTAAATTGTAAAAAGCCAGAGTCCCGGTGAGACAGAGGTACAACATCACCTTTCTGAACCTACTGCTGTTAACTTTCTGGTTTTGTGACTCAATAAACATTGTTTTTTTTTCCTTTCTATTCACATGAGCTTCCGACTCTTTCTGTGTTTTTGCGGTTCCCGACCCTCACAGCTCTCCTGTATAGACAGTTCTGTGACTCCTACATATTATATCATTATTAGTATTAATATTATTAATAATTATTATTAGTGGTGGTATTATCTCCTATATAGACTGTTCTGTCCTAGTACATATATTATAGCATTATTATTATTACTCACAATTAGTATTAATATTATTATTAGTAATAGTGGTATTATCTCCTGTATAGACTGTTCTGTGGAGACTGACTCCTAGTACATATTATAGCATTATTTGTTTTATCCGTACTATCCTTTAGCATTATTCAGACTGTGAGGAAGCCTGTTTTTAATTTTGACAATAGTGTAGAGTAATAGCACTCATGCTACTTAGTATAACCAAGCCCCCAGAACGGCTTGTAAATATTGAAGCAGCTATCCCCTATACTGGCCAAAGCTGGAACAGCAGGCGGGAGGGAACTACATGCACGAGCATAAGAGCGCACCGCTGAGGTCTACAATAGGGTTCAGTGGACGTCGAGTGATGTTTGTGACGTAATTACGTCTCGACATAACACATTTTGGCACATAGGTATGTGCCAATTTCCCCCACAATGCACCAGGATTAGCTACTTCCGCATGCTTCAAAACGCCACTGAGCACTTGCATTGAAATGAATTGCTGGGGGCGGGGCTATCCGCTCTCTATTTTACTCTATGAGTATAACAACTTAGAGGTGTTATGTAAAGAACAAGGCGTCACTTGTGAATATAAACATTTTACTGTCCTTTCAACACACCTGTACAGAACACAGCCGGCCAGACCAGCATAACATCAACATCAAAACAATGTCCTCCTTCCTCTCAACCTCTCTTTCTCTTCCTCACAATAGCTCTCTTGCTCCCCCTTGCTGTTAGGTCTTACTTTCACTCCCCCTCCCTTAAAGAAATGTCCACATTTCACACCAATAATGAGAACGATGAAAATACAATCAAATGCAAAATAGTGCAACTGACGTTTTTTTTTTTTGAATCGGTGAAAGCCGCTTCCAAGGAGTGGCTTTGTGTGTCCCATGTCCATATATGGTCATTTCAGTCCAGAATGAACAGGTTTTATCAAAAACAAAATGTGTGTCCCATGTCCATATATGGTCAGTCATTTCAGTCCAGAATGAACAGGTTTTATCAAAAACAAAATGTCTGTCACCTCATGTCCATATAATATATGGACATTTGGACAATATATGGACATTATGGTCATTTCAGTCCAGAATGAACAGGTTTTATCTGTCCCGTACGTCCAGAATATGTGTGTAGTGTCTGTCCCGGTCTGATGATTGGATACTTTGAGGATTGGTCAAGCTTCACATGACAATTCGGCCCTCCAGATAAAATCATTCATTCTTTCAGAATATAAAGAATGTATAGATCACAGAGTTCATAACTCTAGAACACATAGAATAAAAGTTCACCGCTTCACTTAGAACAGAGGTTTGATTTCTAAACTAACACCAAGAACGACTCAAAACAACACAAAGTTCTGCAGATAACGAGGCATGTTTCTCAGTCTCTGCCTCCTAGGGACAGGCACAGACTGTGCAGGAGGCCCCTGTGGCTCACAGAGTGCCACAACAGTAGTAGGAGATGCCACAGGGCCAGAGGCCGGGGCTGGGGGTCGAGAGGACACTGGGGCCGGCTGGGGCAGGGACGAGGGCCAGGGCTGTAGCTTGAGGTAAAAGGGGCGCAGGGGCAACCGCCACCACCGGGGCTCGGGGCAGAACAGGGGCCGGGGCTGGCTGTGGACACTGGTCCCAGACGGGTATAGTCTGTAGTGACAAGGACCCCGATAGGGCTGTGAGGGGAGTTGCTGGCGAGTGAGCCCCTGTAGTAGGGGCGGGACAAGCAGTCGGCCCACTCCACCTGAACCGACTTGCGATTAAAATGGACCACCCTGTGTTTGGCCAGCGAATTGTCTGCCTCTCGTATTTCAAAGGTCACTGGGGGTTAGCCCTAGGCCGCCTCAGGACCACATAGGGGCCAAGCCACCATGGCGCAATTTTGTTGCGAGAGCGGGCTGTGTCATTCACCATCACCAGCTCTACCACACCGCAAGGGGTATACTTTTACCGCCTATCACAGTAGTGTTTCTGTTGCTTGACACAACTGAACTCCTGCACATCCTGTACAGAACACAGCCGGCCAGACAAGCATAACATCAACACCAAAACGATTTCCTCCTTCCTCTCCCCCTCTCTTTCTCTTCCCCACACTAGCCCTCTTGCTCCCCCTTGCTGCTAGGCAGACGAGGTTTTTCAGTCTAGCTAAACAGCTTTACAATGTAAATACAAAACAGTTTATGATGCATTATGCAGTCTGTTTCAAGGCAGTGCAGCTATATGCAGTAGGCCTACTACTATAGATTGTCACCTTCTTAAAGAGTCATGAAACACAAAATCACTTTTTCCATAAATATATATTATATCAATGAGTCACTTGTGATAGGGGGCAATGATATGGTTCAATTGTGGTTTCAGAGCTTTCTGCTGTCTCTGTAGCCATTTCTGTGTACTTCTAGTTTCTGGGTAGAAAAGAAATATTTCGTGCAACTCATTAAATATGTGCTCTCTGCATTCCATTAGTTTGGCGTGACGTGGCTTATCTAATTAATATTAACGTTTGTTTTATATAGAGTTGTATCAAGGGGGGTTGTTGTGGTTTCACTGTAATGGCCAGAGAGAAAACACCCGCGCCGTGGCGGGTGAGACAACGCTGTTATGCTGCTGCTGCTGCTGCTGCTGCTGCTGCTGTCCGTGATGGGACAGCTGTTCAGTTCGACTCAGTGGTGGAAATACTGCTGTAGAAAAACTCTGTTAGAAGTAAACGCCCGGAATTCAAAATGTACTCGTAAAGTAAAAAAATGCCGATCTATAAGCTCACAACGCGCCGCGGAAGCCACACGTTGTGAGCTTATAGATTGACAATATGCGGTTTATTCTTGGATCCAGCACCATATAAAAAGTCTAGGGGATGTGCATATCCTACCCCTTTTTTGTATAAGGTGCCAAAACGCCCAGTTATACAACGTTTGTGTCTAAATGTATAGTGTCTCTAGAGCCATGGCATCATAATGATTTTACTAAGAGGTGGATTAATTCGAGTGGGACTGTGTAGGTCAGGACCTCACTGAAGGCCTAGGTGTGAATTGTACAGCCGCCACTGCATTCAAAGCATGGAAGGAAACAATTCCCAAGCAGAAGCATTGCACATATTGTAGTGTGGTCCTTCATATTGGAGCAGGAGGTATCAGGAGCTTTTCAAAGCACTGGGTGAAGGCAGCAACACAACTAATGGTTGTATTTGTTATGTCTGCCGTTCAGAAACCACTGTATGTAGGAACTGAACTACTCTGATAAGTAGTGAGCATGGAGTCTCCTCAGTGTTTTGATGTTTTGACTTTTGTTGAGAATATTGAGTTGACATATACTTTTGATTTATAAAATCAAAGAAAGCACTGTTGTCCATAAAGCTATGATCCTTTACTGTTGTCCACAAAGCTACCTCCCTCTCTTAAAATAAAAATAAAAAGATAAAACTATAAAAAAAAAAGTATCTATAGTATTTATGATGTCCATGTTCTAGTAGTTTAAATCAACTAGATAGGCATGTTGTTTATGACATGGTGTAGAAGGGACCTACAGTAGCTGTGTAGAACAGAGGTTGTATAAGCTGCATATAACCTAGCCTGGTTAATAAACCAGACTGCACAACACCACGCCCTGTTGGTAGTGGTGGTGTTGTGGTCTTAGCCTGATACTTCAGTCCGCACATCACCACCCCCTGTTGGTGGGTGGTGTGTAGTGTGGACTGAACCCGGAGATATTTTATTTTATTTCAAGCGTGCCTGAAGAGCGGGCGCATTGAATGGGCCAATCAGGGCTGTAGACTTGAGGCACGTGGTATGCTGATCCGGTCCCAGCCCCCTCCCTTCGGAGCTGTTCTGCCCACGTGAGATTCCGTAGTGGACTCTGATTGGTGCTCTTCTGCCCACGTGAGCCGCTAGTGGACTCTGATTGGTACGTGAAAACTGTCATGGCGGAGTCAGACTCGACTCGAATTCTTTTAATAAACAATACAATAGTGCCGTTTCATTACGTTTTAATACCATTTTGCACTAACGTAAACATGCAGTCATATAATATGTTATGAGAAATAACGTATTTTTGCAATGTCACGCCGCGTCGCCGTCGGCGACACACGGGGCTGTGTGTGTATGTGTGTGTGTGTGTGTGTGTGTGTGTGTGTGTGTGTGTGTGTGTGTGTGACGTCAATAGGCTTTACCCCGCCCCCGCTGAAGTAGAATCTCCGTCCCCAGGCTCAGACTCAATCCCAAAACGAAGTGTGTGATTGAGTCTGGCGCTTGCAGTCAGGCTATTGTGGTCTGGCCCCTCACATTAAATAAGCTTTTTCCACCAGCCCTCAGAAAGGGCGAGCCAATCACGGCTGTAGGCTTGGGGCACGTGGTGGGTGGTGGCCTGGTTCAAAACCATTCAGCCAATCAGGCGAGTCTGTGTGTATTCAAACACATTCCCCCCTCCACTCTTATTACAGACATCAAACAGATTGTAGTCTTTGATGCTTTCAGTGACTAACGAGCTATTGACACTTGTATGGCTCAATCAATTACAGCAGCTCACAAGCCCTTTGAAGTTCAGAGGGAGCAATTAAGAGCAAGTCAACTTAACATTTTTTTAAACCACCCCTTGAAAATGAAAATTCTGCTCCCGAGTCCAGACTAATATCCAACACGCAGTGAGGAATTAGTATGAGCAACGCCAGGCTACATATAACCTAGCCTGACTGCAAGCGTCAGACTCTTCACTACGTTTCACTCCGGGAGAGAGTCTGAGATTGCGGGCAGACATTCCACTTCTGGGGGGGGCCGGCTAACGCCTATTGACGTCACACACACACACACACACACACACACACACACACACACACACACACACACACACACACACACACACACACACACACACACACACACAAACACACACACACACGCTTAGAGCCCCCGACGGCGACGTGGCATGACATTGCAAAAATACGTTATTTCTCATAACATATTATATGACTGCATGTTTACGTTAGTGCAAAATGGTATTAAAACGTAATGAAACTGCACTATTGTATAGTTTATTAAAAGAATTCGAGTCGAGTCTGACTCCGCCATGACAGTTTTCACGGACCAATCAGAGTCCACTAGCGGCTCACGTGGGCAGAAGAGCACCAATCAGAGACAACTAGGTACTCTCACGTGGGCAGAACAGCTCCGAAGGGAGGGGGCTGGGGGAGGCTGGGACCGGACAAGCCTACCACGTGCCTCAAGTCTACAGCCCTGATTGGCCCATTCAATTCGCCCGCTCCTCGGGCGAGCTGGAAATAAAATATTTAATCTCCGGTGTCAGTCCACACTACACACCACCCACCAACAGGGGGTGGTGATGTGCGGACTGATTTATCAGGCTACATATCTTCCACTTGGCCTAGATGTACTACATATGTACTAAATATAGCTTACAAATTCAAACACCCATGCCACTTTTGCAAGATGTGTTTCCAAACCTCTGTATACAGTTGGATTAGTTATTACCGTAATATTTTGTCTCTGTATAAAATAGCCTCAAGTCGACCCGGAAACAGTTAGCCCCAGTTAGCCGAATAGCTAATAGTTAGCTCACAACTTTCTACCTCTTCTCTTTCACTTCAATCGCGGTAACGTCCGTATTTCACTATTGGCCGCCAACTCGCATTAATAGTCCCCTCAAATAGTTATCATCTACAACGCAAATCAAACAGTCATCGCCTCACCAATACTTTATTAACGTCTGTTTACATTACAGACGTGGGTGCCACTCGATTCTATAGGTCACCATTTGCGGTGTAACAAATTCTATAGGTCACCAAATGGGGTGTAACATTCCAGCCACACTACACACGCAGTCACACACTCGGCACACATACACTGCCTAGTGCCTACACATTTCAGCATTGAAAAACAAACATCTACTGCGGACCGCGACACAGACAGCTATGCCAAAGAAAAAGAGGACACATTCTCTACAAGACGCAAGCATCTACCTATGCTCTCCAAGACGCACGCTTCTCTCCAAGGCGCAAGCGTCCACGTTTAACATCTACTGCAGACCGCGACACAGACATGCCAAAGAAAACAAGTAGGACATTATTCTCTCCAAGAGAATAATGATAATTAGGGTTTTGCAGAAAATTCTAGTAACCTACACCACTGATATCTATTCAACAACACTACACCTTCACTGACACTAGAGGGAGCCAACAGCACACAGGGTGAGGCTGAGGACTGGGAATATTTCAACACATTTTATACTTGTTTAAACAACTTAAACCATGTTTACTAGTTGACATTTGTCCCTCAGGGCTCTATTCTTGGTCACCTGCTTTTGTCCGTCTAAATCATCACTGTGAGTGTGCGTGTCCATATGCACACATGGCAATGGCATACATGCATACATGTGTAGGACTAAATATGTGTCTATTAATGTAGACACACGTTCGGGTCTGTTTTACCAGGACTGAGTCAACCAAACTATAAAATAATAATAGATAGGTCTGTCTCCTCATAGTATAATGACAGTGACAGTGACAGTATAATGACATGAGTTAATGTCGAAGAGTCGAAGAGTCCTTGGGCAAGACTCTGAACCCCTAATTGCTCCTGGTGAGTAGGTTGGTGCCTTGCATGGTTTCCTCCGCCACTGGTGTATGAATGTGTGTGTGAATGGGTGAATGTAATGCACAATCTACGTAAAGCGCCTTGGATAAAAGCGCTATATAAATGCACCTTTTACCATTTTATTTACAGTTTGTTCCCATGTTAATTTCTCAGCAGAGCTGCTTGAAAACATCAGCATAGTCAAATCACTTGCTGGATGGAGCATCCAGGTCATGTTTTTACCTTAAAACTTGGATCTAAGGACACAAAAACACATAGTGGGCACATATACCCACCCAAATTGGAAAAGATGCTGACACTTAAAGAAAAAGTGAGTAGACAAAGAAACAAACTAAAATGTATGTACGCATTACAAACAAGTGTATGAAGATACTGAAACTGTTCTATGAATATGAAAAAGTTTAATCTTCAACACAATGTTATACAATATGTAGTGGGGGTCCCTGCTGTGTATCTCTCTCAGCTAAAAGCTCACAATGCAACACGTGAGTTTGTAGATCTGCTATTTTCGGTTAATGTTCCCCTCAGAAAAGGAATGCTCAGATTCAAGGTGTAAGAAATAGATTTGCACACAGTAGCTCCATTCAAAGGTTTTATAGACATCCTCCTGAGTGACGTTTGGAGGAGAAAGCTCTTCTTCAGACTCCAAAGTCAAAGTGCAGTAAGAAGACAACAATTATACTGATGAATTGGGCTTTGAAGTGTTTCAACTGTCAGTCAGTGGTTCCCAAAGTTTTTAGCTCAATGCCCAAAAGAGAAATTAGCAGATCTATTGTACAAGCTAACTACAAGCTCACAACGTGTCGCTTCGCACCATGTTGTGAGCTTATAGATCTGCTGTTTTCACTACTTCTTTAACATTTTTATTTATGTATTGAAAAAAAAAAAAAAAACATCACAAGGATGCAACTGGGACGTATCATCAGTGATGTAGCCTGGGGTCGACGGGTGTTTCGGGTCTCGCAACATCATACACCCTCGCCCAGGTGACCCAGCCGGGGTTGATCAAGTCCCGACTTATGTCCCAGTAGCTATCCACTATCAGTCCTATTAGGGAAAGACAGGGTCACTCAATGTTTTTTATTGCAATTATTCAATTATTTTTATTCATGAAAAACTTTTGAAATGTTTTGAATTGAATGAAATGCTGTTTTTAATTGATGAAATGTCGTGATTGTCTTTGTTTTTTTTTTCTCTCTTAAATCTTTTGAAATAATATTATATATGTTTTAATGTAGGAATAAAAAACAAAAGGGGATATTTACTCGCATGGGTCCTGACCCATTGTCTGGGAACCAGTGCTGTAAGTGACACTGCACTAATTCTTGAGGTAAAGTCATGAAATCATGAACGATGATTTGACTTTTGCTTTGAGACAAACAAATACCCTAGTTATTGCACTTTTATATCTATTTCTTGAAATGCAATATTTTGGATTCAGCACCCATGCCTTTAAAGGGTCTGTGGAAGTAAATTCAGGATTTGAATGTACTTCTCAGATTCCCTATGGAAGAAATGAAAGTGCCAAGGACCCGCTAAATGATATGTATTTGGGCTGCAGGACTCACCCATCTGAAAATGTCCCCACAGAAGAATAAACCTAGAAGTTTTTCAAACACTTTCAAGATGTTCAAAAACAGCAGATGTACAAGCTCCCAGCGCAACATGAAGGTGGCGGGCTGTGAGCTTGTAGATCTGGTATTTTACTACTACTGTTGTAATCTAAACCACTAAAACTAAAATGCTTTCCCCGTTTTAGTGGGATAAACAATTCCGTTAAAAACAAATAATTGTTCTGTCAAGTGACATTTCAAAAGAGCAACGTTAGATATTTAGAATCACAATACCTCCAAATAAAGCTGTTTTAATATTTTATTATGGTGTTATCATTGTATTATCAGTGATTCAAGTGACTGCAGGGTTCACAGTCTTCCCCAGCTGTTGTGGTTTCATAAAACTAATAATAACTAATCTTTAACATACTGACCTCTAATAACCATCAAATTATAATGTGTCATTCTTTATCTCATAAAGAGATTGTTCCAACGTGATGATTCTATATTAGGAAAAAGTGTAAAAAGTAAAGTACTGTTAAGTGCAAGAGTAAAAGTAGGCTATAATAATAATAGTCTGACACATTTCATAGTAAAGTATCTCAATGTTTATTAGATAATTACATTTCTATGAATCCCCATAATATTAATTACCATTATTGTTGGCACTAGTACTATTACTAATATGATTAATACATCATCATCATCATCATCATCATCATCATCATCATCATCTAACTACATGGTTCCAGAGTTACACTGATCTTCCATGGTAACATCTTCAGAGGGACAGGTTGATCAGTGTGAATGAATGGAAAGAGTGTTTCAGTGAAAGTGTGTGTGATGGTGTGTATGTGTGTGTTAGTATCAGGATCAGAGAAGGACAGCTTTCCTTTGTTCCAGTCCAGCTGGACTCTGATCTTCTTGGGGTTCTGCTTCACTGAGAGGACAGTGTGTGACCCTGGTGAGGAGACTGCTCTGTATTTACCTTCATATAACAATATGCACCAGTGTTGACCCCCTCCCTTTCCCTTCCTCTGAAAAGACTCTGCTGACACACCCAGTACCCAGTATGTATTATCTCCAACCTCAACATCCCAGCTGTGAGTCCCAGAGTTAAAGCCCTCAGAACCCAGGACACGGTGCCAGTAGTCAATCCTCTCTGGGTTGTCAGGAAGCTGCTGTTTCTCTCCCCATCTCGCACTGGTCAGATCATCAGACAGGATGAGTTTTGGATGGGCAGTGTTGGGGTCCAGAATGACAGGAGTGTAGGAGACAATGTGCTTCATCTTGTCCCAGACTCTGAAGGTCAGGTTCTTCAGGTGTTTTGTCTCGTCTATCAGTGCTCCTGAGACCGGCTGTGGGTCCTGCAGTGTGAACTGGACTCTTTCCACTGTGGTCTTGTAGTTCTGCAGGAATGAGATGTGTTCAGCTCTCAGATCCTCCTCTATGGCTCTGATTGTGTCTGAAAGGGTTGATATGTCTCTGTTCAGACCCTCAATCTTGTCCTTCACCATCTGAGTCTTCTGCTGCTCTTCCTCCCTCAGTGCAGTGATCCTGGCCTCCTCTTCCTCTTGTAGAAACTGATGCATCTTCTTAAACTGTTCCTTCATCTGCATCTCTGTGTGCCGGGCCCGGACCTTAATGTGTCCTGCTGTTTGGCCACAGTTTGTTTTAACCTTATTAAAGACCTCCAGTTTCTCTTGTAAAGGCTTCAGTAATTTCTGGACTTCCTCCTTGTGATCCAGTGCAGCTTCATCGGTGGGTCTGAATCTGTGGTTGATGTGTTTTTTAGAATCTCGACACACAAGACACACAGTTAGTTGACATTCCAGGCAGAACAGTTTGAGTTTCTCAGCATGCAGACTGCAGAGAACCTCAGACCCTTTTGAAGCTCTCTGATGTCTCTCCTGTATGAAGGCCTCACACAGGTTCTTCAGAGCCAGGTTTCTGGGTGGATCCACTGAATGTCTCTCCTTACAAACTGGACATTCTTTTATTACCTTCTCTCTCCACCATTCCTGCAGACAGGCTTTACAGAAGCTGTGGCTACATGGCAGAACAACAGGATCTATAAAGATGTCACAACACACAGGACAGGAATAATCCTCTTCTGGGCGAGATACGTTGGAAGCCATTTGGTCTCAGTGTGTAGCTTCAAATACGCTGCTCAAGCCAGGAAATCAGCCAGTCAGTGGTGGTAAAACTCCCTCCTCTAGAATGTTCCGTGAAGTTTACTTTCCCTTTGAATGGTGGTTATTGTTAAAGTCCATTCAGCTGACAGAGTCAGCAGCAGGTTCCAGTGGTCTGGGTCAGTATTCCCTCCTGTAGCTGTGGAAAGACTGTCTGTTCTCCTCACTGGAAGGTTTGTTTTATCTGAACGTGATTTTTATGGTCTCTCTTATACTGTATGAATCTGGCAAAGTCTGGGTGGAGCTTTGACGAACAAGGAAACTCCGTCATATAATTTGAGGTATGTTGTCAAACAAGCATATGGTGTGATTTCTTCGTCACATGCATGGCATTTATGGAAAAGCAGGTTAGCTCATGGACACACAGAGTGTGTGTGTGTGTGTGTGTGTGTGTGTGTGTGTGTGTGTGTGTGTGTGTGTGTGTGTGTGTGTGTGTGTGTGTGTGTGTGTGCGTGCATATTGTTTGTTCCCATGCTCTGACTTGCACAGTATGAAGCATAGATTCCACTTACCACTTGGCAGTGCACACCTCTGGGTCACATGGGACACAAATGCCACATTTTACGCTGTTCAGACAGACAGACAGACAGACAGACAGACAGACAGACAGACAGACAGACAGACAGACAGGCAGGCAGACAGACAGGCAGGCAGGCAGGCAGGCAGGCAGACAGACAGACAGACAGACAGACAGACAGACAGACAGACAGACAGACAGACAGACAGACAGACAGACAGACAGACAGGTCTTGTGAATTCATAGAAGGATATAGACAGGTTACCATATATACTAAACAGCCTGAAAAAGCAATGTTTCTCAAAATGCAATTTGACCATTCAAAGTGTTTTACAATGTAGGCCTGACATTCACTCTTTCACACGGCAACATCAGCCATGCTAGTCACATACCTGCTTATTATCAGGAGCAGTAGGGGTTCAGTGTCTTGTAGGGGTGCAGGAAAAAATCGATTCGAATTCGAATCGTGTTTCTAACATGGCAAGATTCAGAATCGATTCTCATTTTCCAAAAATCGTTTTTTTTTTATTACGATAATTTATTAGATATTATGTTGTGTTTGTATGAGTTAAAAGAATGTGTGCAAGCATGAATAAATCAGACATGTTGTCTTGGATTTACCTTTGTGTGTTTACATTATTGCAATAAGTTGATAAAACCTTTACAATTATAAAAGCTACGTAAATGTACTCTGCCTTCATGCCAAGCATCTATGGCAAAGGGCCATACAAATATGAGTTATTAAAAAAGGAATTGGTCAAGTCAAGTGGCTCAAATTGCCCCAGATCCAAGTCTAGTACTGTCAGTTTAATGCTGCTAAAAAAAATGCAAACATAGATTACTGTACGTCAATTTAGTTAAAAGAAAACTAACAAAAAGTGTCAGGCCTTTATTATTGTCAATAATAAAGGCAAGACAGCAAAAAATTATGCAACAATGGTTCACAGAACTTTTAAAATGCACTTCAAGTCAAGTTTCACATGCTGTATGTTGCACATTTCAGTTCTCTCAGTTCACTGTTTTCGGGTAACTTTCAGTCAGATGATTTGTGGGTTGTCTGGGTGTATTTGCAAGTTCCTTGTCTTTAACAAAAAAAAATACATAGTTAAAATATTGCTGACCGCACTTGATCATCTGGTCAGATGATTTGTGGTTTGTCTGAACACGTATTTGCAAGTTCAAATAAGGAAGGGAAACCACGTGACTGCCGGGAACGGCCATTGACGCTCCCTGACGCTCTCCATGGGTGCCAGAACTCGCACTGAAAGTGCAATGAAATACGTGTGAAATACATGCTGTATGATTTCAGTTCCTTTTTTTTCCTTTTCTCAGTTCACTTTTTTTCTGGAAACTTTTGGGTCGGATGATTGTGGCCCAGACAACCACAAATCATTGTTTTTGCTAAAGGGACAGATAAATAGTTAAAATATTGCTGACAGTGGTTTCAATTCCTTCTTTCTTTGTTTCGGCAGGAGAAATTCTTCATTGTAGCCTACTTGTAGCCTATTTGGGGTATTCCACCTCAAATAACCAATCACCATTTAGGTTCTCATATAACTGTTTAAATTAATATCAGATATCTAAATATAGGGATAGGTATCGTTCACCTTTGAATCGATACGATACCTTTTTCGATACCTGGGAATCGATACGATACCCTTTTCGATACCATTTTCGATACTTTTTATTTATTATTATTATAATTATTATTTGCCTTTTTCTATGGGCTATTTTAGACACCAAAATAGGTTATTCAGCCATTTGCATGTCAAGTAGGCCTAGTAGTAGTAGTAGAGTAGTTGATGTGACTACTATTACTATTATGGCTGCTATTGTATAATTCAGAGTAAACCTTTAAATGACATGTAGGCCTAACGTAAGATTTTTAGGGGACTTCCGCCTCCTATAACCTGGCCCAGTTAGTTACCAATAATTACCACCTTGGTTGTTATATCCCCATGTGTAACGCCCAGGATTCGAACGCGGGTTCCCTGTGTATCTTAACCATCAGACCAAAGGGATATCCCTTTGTACCAGGGGAGATACTAGACTTTTGAGGCCATCAGGCTGAGTCACTCTGCTACACGTGTTCAAAAGCTCAAGACCCAGGGCTTAATTAATGCCAGAGCTTGCCGGAAGTGCGCTCCGCCACCTGCTCCTTGCGCTCCGGTACATCAAATGCGTCTACAGTCTATATAATGTTAAGTGGCGTGCCATGTAGAGCTTAGATCGGGCCTAAAAAAAGTGAGCCCGGCCCAACCCAGCCGACAGAACGGCAGCCCGAGCTCGGCCCGAAGCCCGATACATAATTGACAATTGGAGACCGGCCCAGCCCGCAGCCCGACATTATAAACAAGCTTAATTGCTGCAGCTGCCTTTTTTCTCATTTGGTGATTTGTTAAGAACAGTCCTTTTCCAACTGTCTTTATATATATTAAAATACATTGTAGCAAGTACCGTGCTAATTATAGAACAAATAAACATCTGAGCCTAATTCTCAATCAATCGATCAAAAAGCCTCGCTGGAAAACACAACTGACGGCCGCCGCTAAATCAGGCAGCAGGCGTACAGGCTGTTATAGCTACAACGTTCACACAACGTCTATTATGATTATTAGGAGGATACAAAAAGTGTCTCTGGACTGTTTCAACGATGTCCTCCGCTCTGCTCTGCTCGACCAGCGCTGGCAGCGCATGCATGCACTGCACACGCCACAGCAGCCAGCCACACACACACAGCACAGACGCGCACACACACACACACACACACACACACACACACACACACACACACACACACACACACACTCACACACACACACACACACACACACACACACACACACACACACACACACACACACACACACACACACACACACACCCCTCTCTCACAGTTTGGAATGTGCATAGTCTCTCTCTCTCTCTCTCTCTCTCTCTCTCTCTCTCTCTCTCTCTCTCTCTCTCTCTCATATGCATGTGGGTTGCAGGCATGCACGGGTCACTCACACACGGGGCATTCACCGGGTGCATTTGATGTGTGTCTCATCTTCCAACGGGTATGGAAAAAACTATGTGGAGCAAGTGCATACATCCCCATACTTCTATTCACCTACTTTTGCTGTTAAATTATTTGTATCCATCATAAATCACTCCTCCATGGGCTGCTCCTTACATTATGATGCTCCCACATATTCTCACGCAGGCACCAGTTACAGTAACTTTCCCCACAACCCACACTGCACATATTTTGGAGCACATATCTTTGAACGGGTAAGGTCTAGTATTGCATATTTTTGTGTTTCATGTGTATAAACATACCATGTTATTGTGCATTCAATACTATGGTAACTATGCCATTGAAATAATAGATTAATATATTCATGCTTTTATTTTAAACATGCATGTACAAGTGGCCGTACCACTGCCATTAACAAACATACCTTATTAACTGAGAACCAATGTCAATAATATCAATCTATCACTGACTAGATGTGCCAGATTTCGGGATCTGATCCTGATTTTGGAGAGTCCTAGAGCAGGGGTTCCCAAACCTTTTTGTCTCAAGGCACCCCATAAATATACATTATATTATATGTATATAATATATATAATTTTCACTCCCAGCACCTTATATTTATAGCATATCATGTTGAAACCTTGTATGTCCAAAACCGTTAGTTTTGTATTCATCATCTATAAAATGCACTAAACTAGTGAAAACAGCAGATCTACATGCGAGGCGTTGTGTGCTTGTAGATCGGCTGTTTTCTCTAGTTTTGTGCGACAGTCTTGTATGATGAAGCAGGGCTTTGCTTTACCAAAAGACGTACACATTTGAAACTTGGAGATACGAGGTTTCTGCCCGACAGTGACGATATTTTAGTGATTATGTTGCGAGGAAAACGTTGAGATAATATTTTTTCAAGTGACCAAATAATTTCCAAATATTATCAAAATTATCTTGCGGCACCCCCGGACTGCCGTCACGGCACCCCAGGGTGCCCCGTCACCCACTCTGAAAACCCCTGTCCTAGAAAACCAATTAAAGAAATCAAATAATGGCTGATATGTTGTCCAAAGTGATATATCGGACGAGCTCTGAATGCTTTTCTCTGCGTTCCAGAGGTAACCTGGTGAAAGCTGTGTGGATTCCGAGGGAGAGAAGGGTGGAACTGCAGTCTCCTGCTGTGAGTGCATCACCACACCATGATGGGAGAACACAACCTCCTTCCTCTATTACCCATTCATCACATACGTTCTGTCAGATGCACATTGATAATTACTGCTTTTTTTAATCTAATCCACACAGGGAAAGTTTTGGCAGACGATGGGTTACTCTGCCAACGGGAAACAATATCTGCTCCCAGAGGAGGCTCTGTACCTGATGGAATGTGTGAGTGTCAAATACTGTGTGTGTGTGTGTGTGTGTGTGTGTGTGTGTGTGTGTGTGTGTGTGTGTGTGTGTGTGTGTGTGTGTGTGTGTGTGTGTGCGCGTGCTTGTGTGTGTTTGTGTCTGTGTCTGTGTCTGAATCAACATCAATATAACAACAGATAAGGCTTTCCTCTCATAGTATATTAATCAGTCGGTTTGTTATTAGTTGACCAAGACTATTTTCCTCCCCCATGACCATGTCACCATGTCAAACTCAAGATAGAACCCTGTTATTCTCCCAGTCTATATATAGACCAATGTCCACTAGGCATTGTTAAATGTACATTAGAATGTTCAGTTCTCAATATCAACTGAAAAGCCTGCTCTCTGCTGGTTGATTAGTAGAGACATTCCTGTGACAGAAAGTCACAGGAAAGTCTTCAGTGACTGAATAAGAGTTAAAGGAGCGCTGTGTGTGTCCGTCTTTGAAGAGGGATGTATCGTGAGATGTACCGTAACCATTTTCCTTTGTATCCATTTAGCAAGTAATTCTGTCAGTGACACAATGAAGTTGGTTGTAGACAGTACAAGGCCTTTGCTGTGTTCAATGTTGTATATCGGGGCCGGTACCTATTCGTCCGCCTCGGTGGCGTGGAGACCCCACCCCTCATTTCTCACATGGCCCTCTTCTAGCGCCACCATGAGGCCGATTCTTGCAAAACACATTTTTGGACACTGCTCCTACACATTTTGCCCTAAAATCACGCTGCGACCTGACGGTCGCTTATCTCCCGATTAGGGAGTCTTACTGGTATATGATGACTCAGCCTCATTGTGACTAAAATGCATCACAGATATTCAGTAATTCATTCTTTTTTTTAAGTGAAGAATTGAAGACCCTAAGGTAGGGTGGAAACAAAGGCTTTATAATGCAATAGTCATTACTAGTGAAATATCTTTTTCATCATGTGTTACACCTTTTTGTAAAAACATTAAACCAACTGTAAGAATTTCTTCAGTTGAGGATATTTCTAAACAACAAATCAAAGAAGAATCTGAGTTGTAGTAAATTGATTGAATGAATACTTGATTAACAATTAGCAAACGGTACATCAGGGATTGACACTAATGGTTGCCCAACTGCCCGGGGCAGGTAAATAAAATGGTCGGGCAGGTGAAGTGTGCAGTGGCAGAGTGGCTGGCTAGCTGCTAAGAGAGCTCCGTCAAAAACAGTCATAGCTAAAGACTTGTTTCTCCATTCACCTCACGTTCGCACAATGAGGCATGCCGCTTGACGTGAGATTCCAAGTGTCCAAGACCTGAGGGCGAGTAGAACATGACCTGTACTTGCCCGATGGGCAAGTACCTCTGAGACCTTAGTGTCAACCCCTGCAACAGTAACTGAATATACATTTTTTAAATGGTATCTTTTGTTGATTTTTTATTACACAATAGGCTTCCTTAAAGAAGCTATAGTCAACCTTTTCTTGAAAAACAGATGCTAAAATAAAAATAATGTTTCGAAAATATTTTATAAAAATTAAGCTTCATATATGTGTTTCTATTCAAAAATGACCACAAAAAGCGTAAAATAATGATAAAATAATCTTTTTGGCCATTGTCAGACCGACACTTTGTTTACATCCTAGTCAGACTAGGATGTAAACAAAGTGTCGGCCCTACAATGAAAAAGTTGACTATTGCTCCTTTAATCTGACCTTTTTGAATCCTGCACCTGGCAAATAACTAACATAATTATACAAAAGAAACTCAAACTAACACTAAAACTAATTAAAAGGAAACTAAAACTAAGCTTTGTCACAAAAATCAAAAACTATAAAGAATATAAATAAACTGTATTCGACAAATTAAACCAAACAAAAATCCCAAACTATTATAACCTTGATAGGGCGTCACACCGTTTGCTGGCTGGTGTTGGTCCACATTCTGAAGAGTGAAGTGTTCTTGAGGCCTGAATGGTTGTCTTGTGTTTTCAGGGAAACCTGCAGGTGTTTTATCACGACCTTCCTCTGTCGATCCAGGAAGGATATGAGAGGTTTCTGTCCTCCAAGACACTCACACTGCAGGAGTACCAGGTATCAGGGATGAGGGGAGCTTGTGGGTTTGAGTTCAGCTTTGTCGGCCGTCTACCCAAACACAATTGGTCTGTTTTTGGTGGAGGGAAGCCGGGCTGTGATATTGGTCAATACATGTACTCCTAAGGGCTGGGGGCGATGCCTCACCTGTCAGCAGGGAGTGTTGGGCGAGAGGAGTTGGGCAAAGGCCCGACATCCTCCCGGTGGGGGCTCCTCATTGGCAGGTGATTCAGTAGGATGCAACAGCAGTGACAACACAGCAATGTGTGTTGGCATAACGACTATATTGTGGGATCAAGGGATGAGGGGAGCACTGCTTATGTTAACAGCAGAAGAAAGTATTTCCTCTCAACTCAACCTAATGTCACAAACCTTTTCATCACCAAGGTGTTTGGACATTTGAAGAGACTCGGCTACGTTGTGAACCGGTTCGATGCCAGGTAAATCACTGCTAGTGACACGTTCTTACAACGTCATGCTTGACCTTACAATGAGGTTGTGGAGGAGTTGGAGGGGACAATGATTTTGGGTCTCTTCACAGTATGGTGTCGTCTTCATACGAGGACAAGCTGAACCTGCCGTCTTCGAACGACCAAGCAAGGAGGCATCAGAAGAGGAAACGCAGTGATAGCCCCTCCCCTGTGCCAAGGTACCCCTTACCAAAAAGTAGTAAACTTCAAGTTTACTTTTCTAAGTATACTTAAGTCAACTTTGAGTATATTTCTTAAGTATACTTTAAGTACAAGTATACTGATATTTATGTACAAGTAGTATACTAACAAATGTACTAGTTAGTGTACTAGTTAGTATACTTACAGTATACCTACCGTACTAAAAGTAATCTGAATTGGCCCACTTTTGAGTATACTCGAGTAAACTCTAAGTTTACTTAAAGTATACATGAAGTATATATGAGTATACTTAAATTATTGTATTCATACACTAGAATTGTGCTATTCCCTTACTTAAAATAAACCATTCATATACTCAGATGTATACTTAAGTACACTACTTATTTACTTGAATTGCACTTCTCTTATACGAGAGGTATACTATGGTCATACTTGAACTGCACTACATTTAAATTTGAAGTATACCATTTATATACGTAAAACATACTATGCGTGAACTTAATGTGCACTTCTCTTTTACCTGCAGTGTACTTGAATAGCACTTTTATTGTACTTGAGGTATACTAAGGTCATATGAACTGCACTACTCGTAACCTTGAAACTATACTATGCATGAACTTAATGTGCACTACTCTTTTACCTCTAGTGTACTTGAATTGCACTTTTCTTATACATGAGTTATACTACGTTTATATTTGAACGGCACTTTTTTCATACTTGAAGTATACCATTTATATAGTCGGAACATACTATGCATGAACTTAATGTACACTACTCTTTTACCTGCAGTGTACTTGAATTGTACTACGTTTACATTTGAACAGCACTATTTCATACTTGAAGTATAACGGTTATATACTCAAAACATACTATGCATGGACTTAATGGACACTACTCTTTTACTTGAATTGCACTATGCTTATACTTGACGTATACTACGTTTATATTTGAATTGGATTAATTTTAAACTTGAAGTATACCATTTATATACTCAAAACATACTTGATGTACACTACTCTTTTACTTGCAGTGCACTTGAATTGCACTTTTCATTTACTTGAGGAAGACTATGGTCATACTTGAACTGCACTACTTTTAAACTTGAAGTACACCATTTATATACTCAAAACATACTGTGCGTGAACTTAGTGTACACTACTCTGTTACTTGCAGTGCACTTGAATTGCACTTTTCATTTACTTGAGGTATACTATGGTCATACTTGAACTGCACTACTTTTAAACTTGAACCATACCAGTTATATACTCAAAACATACTATGCGTGAACTTAATGTACACTACTCTTTTACTTGCAGTGCACTTGTCTTATACTTGACGTAAACTACGTTTACATTTGAACTGCACTATTTTCATACTCGAGGTATGCCATTTATATACTCAAAACATACTATGCGTGATTTTAATGTACACTACTCTTTTACTTGCAGTGCACTTGAATTTCGCTCTTCTTTTACTTGAGGTATACTATGGTCATACTTGAACTGCACTACTTTTGAACTTGAACCATACCAGTTATATACTCAAAACATACTATGCGTGAACTTAACTGACACTACTCTTTTACTTGAACTGCACTTGTTTTATATTTGACGTATACTACGTTTATATTTGAACTGCACTATTTCCATACTCGAGGTATACCATTTTTATACTCAACACATACTGGGCGTGAACTTAATGTTCACTACTCTTTTACCTGCAGTGCACTTTAACTGCTCTTTTCTTATACTTGAGGTATACTATGGTCATACTTGAACTGCACTACTTTTAACTTGAATCGTACCATTTATATACTCAAAACATACTGTGCGTGAACTTAATGTACACTACTCTTTTACCTGCATTGCACTTGAATTGCACTCTTCTTTTACTTGAGGTATACTATGGTCATACTTGAACTGCACTACTTTAAAACTTGAAGTATACCATTTATATACTCAACACATACTATGCGTGTACTTAATTGACACTACTATTTTAGTTGAACTGCACTTGTTTTATATTTGACGTATACTACGTTTATATTTGAACTGCACTATTTTCATACTCGAGGTATACCATTTATATACTCAAAACATACTATGCGTGAACTTAATGTACACTACTCTTTTACTTGCTGTGCACTTGTCTTATACTTGACGTAAACTGTGTTTATATTTGAACTGCACTATTTCCATACTCGAGGTATACCATTTATATACTCAAAACATACTATGTCTGATTTTAATGTACACTACTCTTTTACTTGCAGTGCACTTGAATTGCACTCTTCTTTTACTTGAGGTATACTATGGTCATACTTGAACTGCACTACTTTTGAACTTGAACCATACCAGTTATATACTCAAAACATACTATGCGTGAACTTCATGGACACTACTCTTGTACTTGAATTGCACTATTCTTATACTTGAGGTATACTATGGTCATACTTGAACTGCACTACTTTTAAACTTGAACTATACCATTTATATACTCAAAACATACTGTGCGTGAACTTAATGTACACTACTCTTTTACCTGCAGAGCACTTTAATTGCACTTTTCTTATACTTGAGGTATACTATGGTCATACTTGAACTGCACTACTTTTAAACTTGAACCGTACCAGTTATATACTCAAAACATACTATGCGTGAACTTAATGGACACTACTCTTTTACTTGAATTGCACTTGTCTTATACTTGACGTATACTACGTTTATATTTGAACTGCACTATTTTCATACTCGAGGTATACCATTTATATACTCAAAACATACTATGCGTGAATTTAATATACACTACTCTTTTACTTGCAGTGCACTTGAATTGCACCCTTCTTTTACTTGAGGTATACTATGGTCATACTTGAACTGCACAACTTTTAAACTTGAACCATACCAGTTATATACTCAAAACATACTATGCGTCAACTTAATGGACACTTAATGGACACTACTCTTTTACTTGCAGTGTACTTGAATTACACGTTTTTTATACTTTACGTATACTACGTTTATACTTGAACTGCACTATTTTCATACTTGAAGTATACCATTTATATACTCAAAACATACTTGAATTGCACTTTTCTTATACTTGAGGTATACTATGTTTATACTTGAACTGCACTCTTTTCATTGTAACGACGGGGTGCAACTAATTAATATTCGACCACAGTTCTGCATAAGTATTGTAATGGTTAAAGAAAAACAGAGTGTGAAATATTATAGCTTTGGAAATGGAGGACTGTATATTCTGGAGTTGAGGTTCTGCCCACCACAGGGCTCCAGTCAAAGAGCAGTAATCAATGATGAGACTTGATGGCGTTTTATGTGGTTTTTATAAAGGAGGTAGTTGGCGGACACAAACATACACAATGATGAATGGTATCTGAAAATATAAAAATAATACATAAGGATAAGGAGACAATAAACAATATGCAGTAGTAACCTACACAAACATAGCATATTACTGAAATGAGCCATGCACTCATGTGCCAGCTTAGACCCAGCATGCACTCACACACAGGTTAAACTAGGGCCTGTTAGCTTAGCCACTGAAGTTTAGCTAGCAATTACAAAAACAAACTTTTTAAACCACACACAGATCAATTCTGACACAATGAACTGTTACCACATGAACCATTATTGCTCTGCAGGACAGAAAACAACTCACTGGGGCATGCCTGCTCTAAATGGGGACAATAAAGCTGGTGATGGGGAATTTTGTACACAGAGTGTAACAAAGGCATTTAATGAAGTTGGGGGGGGGGGGGTTGGTGTTGCTGAACTGTCTGTAGATTTCACTCTGAATGTGTAGACTTGCCGGTCCCATTATACACCTACAAATGAACAGATAAAGCACATTAGTTATGGGAGTCAACAGTAGTAATATACTTTGAATTGACAAGTAGAATGCCAAGATGTGTGAAGATAATACCTTTGTCTGATGTTCTCCTCCTCCCAGGGTGGTGTTCGGGCAAAAGAGTTCCCTCTGGGAACACACACCCTATTTATAGTCCTGGGAGGGTGAAACCAAGTGGGAAGTGGATAGAGGGGAGATTGAGAATTATTCTAATGCATTTTATAATACAAAAGTACTTAAAACACTAGCACATGGAAATGCTCCTTTAATTCATATCTCCAATTACCACTATGCCCACTAAATGTGTACACCCACCATACATTATTAAATGCATTAGAATCATTCTCAATCTCCCCTCTATCCACTTCCCACTTGGCTTCACCCTCCCAGGACTATAAATAGGGTGCGTGTTCCCGGAGGGAACTCTTTTGCCCGAACACCACCCTGGGAGGAGGAAAACAGACAAAGGTAAGGGTTTTACAAATAACAGCTTTACATTATCTTCACAAATCTTGGTATTCCTCTTGTCAATTCAAAGTATATTACTACTGTTGACTCCCATAACTAATGTGCTTTATCTGTTCATTTGTAGGTGTATAATGGGACCGGCAAGTCTACACATTCAGAGTGAAATCTACAGGCAGTTCAGCAACACCAAACATCCCCCCCCCCCAACTTCATTAAATGCCTTTGTTACACTCTGTGTACAAAATTCCCCATCACCACCTTTATTGTCCCCATTTAGAGCAGGCATGCCTCAGGTACCCTCTGATCAGGACCCAGGTGACACTTTAGTTGAGGCAGTTGTTTGGGCACCACTAGAACAGAGGACCCCAACTGTTTACATGCATGAGTGCAGCCACACACAAACATATGCACATAAGAATGCGTTCTTGACAAAGTGAGTTGTTTTCTGTCCTGCAGAGCAATAATGGTTCATGTGGTAACAGTTCATTGTGTCAGAATTGATCTGTGTGTGGTTTAAAAAGTTTGTTTTTGTAATTGTGTTTGCTAGCTAAACTTCAGTGGCTAAGCTAACAGGCCCTAGTCTAACCTGTGTGTGAGTGCATGCTGGGTCTAAGCTGGCACATGAGTGCATGGCTCATTTCAGTAATATGCTATGTTTGTGTAGGTTACTACTGCATATTGTTTATTGTCTCCTTATCCTTATGTATTATTTCTATATTTTCAGATACCATTCATCATTGTGTATGTTTGTGTCCGCCAACTACCTCCTTTATAAAAACCACATAAAACACCATCAAGTGTCATCATTGATTACTGCTCTTTGACTGGAGCCCTGTGGTGGGCATAACCTCAACTCCAAAATATACAGTCCTCCATTTCCAAAGCTATAATATTTCACACTCTGTTTTTCTTTAACCATTACAATACTTATGCAGAACTGTGTTAGAATATCAATTAGTTGCACCCCGTCGCTACAATGAAAATAGTGCAGTTCAAGTATAAACATAGTATACCTCAAGTATAAGAAAAGTACAATTCAAGTATGTTTTGAGTATATAAATGGTATACTTCAAGTATTAAAATAGTGCATTTCAAGTATAAAAGTAAAGTATAAACAACTTGCAATTCAAGTACACTGCAAGTTAAAGAGTAGTGTACATTAAGTTCACGCATAGTATGTTTTGAGTATACAAATGGTATACTTCAAGTATTAAAATAGTGCATTTCAAGTATAAAAGTAGTATACCTCACGTATAAGAAAAGTGCAATTCAAGTACACAGCAAGTGTACATTAAGTTCACGCATTGTATGTTTTGAGTATATAAATGGTATACCTCGAGTATGAAAATAGTGCAGTTCAAGTGTGACCATGGTATACCTTAAGTATAAGAATAGTGCAATTCAAGTAAAAGAGTAGTGTCCATGAAGTTCACACATAGTATGTTTTGAGTATATAACTGGTATGGTTCAAATTCAAAAGTAGTGCAGTTCAAGTATGACCATAGTATACCTCAAGTAAAAGAAGAGTGCAATTCAAGTGCACTGCAAGTAAAAGAGTAGTGTACATTAAAATCACGCATAGTATGTTTTGAGTATATAAATGGTATACCTCGAGTATGAAAATAGTGCAGTTCAAGTATGACCATAGTATACCTCAAGTATAAGAAAAGTGCAATTAAAGTGCACTGCAGGTAAAAGAGTAGTGAACATTAAGTTCACGCACAGTATGTGTTGAGTATATAAATGGTATACTTCGAGTATACAAATAGTGCAGTTCAAATATACACGTAGTATATGTCAAGTATAAGCTAAGTGCAATTCAAGTAAATTGCAAGTAAAAGAGTAGTGTCCATTAAGTTCACGCCTAGTATGTTTTGAGTATATAAATGGTATACTTCAAGTTTAAAAGTAGTGCAGTTCAAGTATGACCATAGTATACCTCAAGTATAAGAATAGTGCAATTCAAGTAAAAGAGTAGTGTCCATTAAGTTTACCCATAGTATGTTTTGAGTATATAACCGTTATACTTCAAGTATGAAATAGTGCTGTTCAAATGTAAACATAGTACAATTCAAGTACACTAGAGGTAAAAGAGTAGTGCACATTAAGTTCATGCACAGTATAGTTTGAGTATATAAATGGAACACTTCAAGGTTAAAAGTAGTGCAGTTCATATGACCTTAGTATACCTCAAGTACAATAAAAGTGCAATTCAAGTACACTGCAGGTTTAAGAGTAGTGTACATTAAGTTCACACATAGTATGTTTTACGTATATAAATGGTATACTTAAAATGTAAATGTAGTGCAGTTCAAGTATGACCATAGTATACCTCACGTAAAAGAAAAGTGCAATTCAAGTATGACCATAGTATACCTCAAGTAAATGAAAAGTGCAATTCAAGTGCACTGCAAGTAAAAGAGTAGTGTACATTAAGTATGTTTTGAGTATATAAATGGTATACTTCACGTTTAAAATTAATGCAATTCAAATATAAACGTAGTATATGTCAAGTATAAGAATAGTGCAATTCAAGTAAAAGAGTAGTGTCCATTAAGTTCACACATAGTATGTTTTGAGTATATAACCGTTATACTTCAAGTATGAAATAGTGCTGTTCAAATGTAAACGTAGTACAATTCAAGTACACTGCAGGTAAAAGAGTAGTCTACATTAAGTTCAAGCATAGTATATTTGTAGTATATAAATGGTATACCTCAAGTATGAAAATAGTGCAGTTCAAATATAAACCAGCAAGAGCCGCTGATACAAACGACCTACGGCCTGGTCGCGACTTAGGCCACGACTTGGAGGTCGTAGGTCCCGGTTCTGGAGGTTTTGCGCGATCTCGGTCGTAATTCAGCGACCTGGGAAGTCCGCGATCGAAACTCTACGCTTGCTAAGGGAAGGGACGCGAGTTTAGAAACTCTACGCTTGCTAAGGGAAGGAGCGCCGCGATCGAAACTCTACGCTTGCTAAGGGAAGGGACGCGAGTTTAGAAACTCTACGCTTGCTAAGGGAAGGAGCGCTCGTTTTCAACAGCGTCGGCAGGTTAGCTACTCAGTGTCGGCAGGTTAGGGTTAGGGTTAGGGTTAGGGTTAGGGTTAGGGTTAGAGTTGGGGTTAGGGTTAAGGTTAGGGTTAGAGTTAGAGTTGGGGTTAGGGTTAAGGATAGGTTTTGGTGCACCTCGCGCGGTCCAAGTGACTACAATGGAGCGCTTCCTACCTCCGGTTCAGCCAATCACAAGCTTCAAAAGGTTGAATAGCGCTGCTGCTCTAGAATATTCTGCAAAAAGACCTTTTAAATACGACCGCGGACTTCCCAGGTCGCTGAACAACGGCCCGATCGCGCAACAACGGCCCGGGGACGACCGAGGTGGCGCAACCACGGCCGGGGGTCGCGAAACTAGACCGGCCGCGACCTAACAAGTATGTACCGCGAACTACGACCTCCAGAACCGGGACCTACGACCTCCAGGTCGTGGCCTAGGTCGCGACCAGGCCGTAGGTCGTTCGTATCAGCGGCTGTCTCTCATATAAACGTAGTATACGCCAAGTATAAGAAACGTGCAATTCAAGTACAATGCAAGTAAAAGAGTAGTGTCCATTAAGTTCACGCACAGTATGGTTTGAGTATATAACTGGTATTCTTCAAGTATAAGAAAAGTGCAATTCAAGTACACTGCAGGTAAAAGAGTAGTGTCCATTAACTTCACGCACAGTATGTTTAGAGTATATAACTGGTATGGTGCAAGTTTAAAAGTAGTGCAGTTGAAGTATGACCATAGTATACCTCACGTATAAGAAAAGTGCTATTCAAGTTTAAAAGTAGTGAAATTCAAGTATAAATGTTGTATACGTCAAGTATAAGAAAAGTGCAATTCAAGTACACTGCAAATAAAAGAGTAGTGTACATTAAGCTCACGCATAGTATGTTTGGAGTATATAAATGGTATACCTCAAGTCTGAAAATAGTGCAGTTCAAATATAAACGTAGTATACGTCAAGTATAAGAAACGTGCAATTCAAGTACAATGCAAGTAAAAGAGTAGTGTCCATTAAGTTCACGCACAGTATGGTTTGAGTATATAACTGGTATTCTTCAAGTATAAGAAAAGTGCAATTCAAGTACACTGCAGGTAAAAGAGTAGTGTCCAGTAAGTTCACGCAAAGTATGTTTAGAGTATATAACCGGTATGGTGAAAGTTTAAAATTAGTGCAGTTGAAGTATGACCATAGTATACTTCAAGTATAACACAAGTGCAATTCAAGTACACTGCAAATACAAGAGTAGTGTACATTAAGTTCAAGCATAGTATGTTTGTAGTATATAAATGGTATACCTCAAGTATGAAAATAGTGCAGTTCAAATATAAACGTAGTATACGTCAAGTATAAGAAACGTGCAATACAAGTACAATGCAAGTAAAAGAGTAGTGTCCATTAAGTTCACGCACAGTATGGTTTGAGTATATAACTGGTATTCTTCAAGTATAAGAAAAGTGCAATTCAAGTACACTGCAGGTAAAAGAGTAGTGTCCATTAACTTCACGCACAGTATGTTTAGAGTATATGACTGGTATGGTGCAAGTTTAAAAGTAGTGCAGTTGAAGTATGACCATAGTATACCTCACGTATAAGAAAAGTGCTATTCAAGTTTAAAAGTAGTGAAATTCAAGTATAAATGTAGTATTTGTCAAGTATAAGAAAAGTGCCATTCAAGTACACTGCAAATAAAAGAGTAGTGTACATTAAGCTCACGCATAGTATGTTTGGAGTATATAAATGGTATACCTCAAGTCTGAAAATAGTGCAGTTCAAATATAAACGTAGTATACGTCAAGTATAAGAAACGTGCAATTCAAGTACAATGCAAGTAAAAGAGTAGTGTCCATTAAGTTCACGCACAGTATGGTTTGAGTATATAACTGGTATTCTTCAAGTATAAGAAAAGTGCAATTCAAGTACACTGCAGGTAAAAGAGTAGTGTCCAGTAAGTTCACGCACAGTATGTTTAGAGTATATAACCGGTATGGTGAAAGTTTAAAATTAGTGCAGTTGAAGTATGACCATAGTATACTTCAAGTATAACACAAATGCAATTCAAGTACACTGCAAATACAAGAGTAGTGTACATTAAGTTCAAGCATAGTATGTTTGTAGTATATAAATGGTATACCTCAAGTATGAAAATAGTGCAGTTCAAATATAAACGTAGTATACGTCAAGTATAAGAAACGTGCAATTCAAGTACAATGCAAGTAAAAGAGTAGTGTCCATTAAGTTCACGCACAGTATGGTTTGAGTATATAACTGGTATTCTTCAAGTATAAGAAAAGTGCAATTCAAGTACACTGCAGGTAAAAGAGTAGTGTCCATTAACTTCACGCACAGTATGTTTAGAGTATATGACTGGTATGGTGCAAGTTTAAAAGTAGTGCAGTTGAAGTATGACCATAGTATACCTCACGTATAAGAAAAGTGCTATTCAAGTTTAAAGGTAGTGAAATTCAAGTATAAATGTAGTATACGTCAAGTATAAGAAAAGTGCAAATTAAGTACCCTGTAAGTAAAAGAGTAGTGTACATTAAGTTCACACATAATATGTTTTGTGTATAAATGGTATACCTCTAGTATAATAAAAGTGCAATTCAATTACACTGCAAGTGTACATTAAGTTCACGCATAGTTTGTTTGGAGTATATAATAGTGCATTTCAAGTACAATCGTAGTATACGTCATGCATAATAAAAGTGCAATTCAAGTACCCTGCAAGTAAAAGAGTAGTGTACATTATGTTCACACATAGTATGTTTTGTGAAAATACATATGGTACACCTCAAGTATAAGAAAAGTGCAATTCAAGTACACTGCAAGTAAAAGAGTAGTGTCCATTAAGTTCACGCACAGTATGGTTTGTGTATATAACTGGTATTCTTCAAGTATAAGAAAAGTGCAATTCAAGTACACTGCAGGTAAAAGAGTAGTGTCCATTAAGTTCACGCACATTATGTTTAGAGTATATAACCGGTATGGTGCAAGTTTAAAAATAGTGTAGTTGAAGTTTGACCATAGTATACCTCAAGTATAAGAAAAGTGCAATTCAAGTACACTGCAAATAAAAGAGTAGTGTACATTAAGTTCACGCATAGTATGTTTGTAGTATATACATTTTGTGTAAATAAATATGGTACACCTCAAGTATAAGAAAAGTGCAATTCAAGTACACTGCAAGTAAAAGAGTAGTGTACATTAAGTTCACGCATAGTATTTTTGGACTATATAAATGGTATACTTCATGTATGAAAATAGTGCAGTTCAAGTATAAATCTAGTATACCTCAAGTATAAGCACTACAGGTGCACAGTGTAGGGCAACTACCTCAAGCAGCCAGTGTGAGAAATATACAAGTATACACCCACAAGCCAGATACTGTATAAGAACACTCCATGTTGCATGCAGGCAGGTAGAACATTTTGATTTACTTGTACTAAGTACTATAGAATATAGGCTGCACTTGAAATGAAGGAAAAGTATACTTAAACTTTTGCTGTGTACTCGTCAGTATAAACTAAGTATACTTTTGTTAAGTATATTCCTGATAGTACATTTTAAGTAAACAGAAAAGTATACTTACCAAAGTATTAGTTTAGACAAAGTATACTTAGTTCATAACAAGTATACTCAGAGTATACGTAAGTATACTACTTTTTGGTAAGGGACAGTAAGCACAGTGGATGTATGGAGATCTGCTATTTTCATGTATGTGTTTAACTTTTTGGACGCTTTTGGTTAAAAAGCTGAACAAATCGGCTGCTGCATATAACTGCAGATGTTGTCGCCAAAAAGACAGATGATGAACAATACTGTATATCAGCCAAACTGATAATCTAAACATTATCATGTATTTAAATCTATGTAGGCCTATACATTATTTAATGTAAAACCATTGCCTACTGTATGTAAATTGAACTCCTGTATCTCCAGTAGAGAGGTGTTTACTGACTTAAACCTTTTGTGTCTTTTTTCAGCCAAACAGAAGCTGAGGAGAGATCCGTCTGTGACAGAACAGAGGTGGATGAACATGACAACACAGATGAGAAGAATGAGAAGACCCCAGAGTCTGCTGCAGACCCTCCAACCCCTGAGACCCCAGAGACCCAGAACCTGCTGCAAACTGACCCCAGTGTAGGCCTTTCACTACATCACATAATAGCCTGAGAGCAATTATTGTTTTGCATAATCGTCATAATTGGTTGTATTCAGAAGCTTCAGAAGGAAGATGAAAAGATGTCTCAAAATGCGTTCCAACATGACACGTTTTTAGCTTGTAGATCTGCTATTTCTGAAAATGTTTTATACAAGTATAACATTATTAAATAATAACTATAATTGTGGTGACAGGCCTGTCCCTGCAGTGAGGGCAGGAGTTGGTGGGAGACGTCCCTGTCAGCGTCCACAGAGCGGGGACCACCAGAGCCTCCCCCCAGCAGGCCCAGGGCCTCCTGCTCCTCTTCTCCACGCTGGGACTTCCACTCCATTCCCTTCCCAGACCTGGGCTCCAGGTGGAGCTCCTCCACAAGGCTGGCCTCCCCGGACCCTTCCCTGCTGCCCGGGGCTCTGGCTGTGGGCCACTGCGACGTCGCCCCCTGGCTGCACAGGCTGAACCTACGCCAGGTGAGGACTAGTGGTGGACAAAGTACTCAACCCTAGTACTGACTGAACCCAGTGCTAGAGTCAAAGTATAGATATTGTTGGTCAAATATTACTCGACTACAAGTGAAAGTTGCTCTGTTAAATTTGTTCTTGAGTTAAAGTACTGGAGTATTTACTTTCTAAATATAATTAAGCACTCAAAAGTACAAATTACAAAGAAAGTTTATTTTCTTTATTCTCCAAATAAATTCAAAGACCTTCCGTAATGTGAGCTTGTAGATCTGCTATTTCCACTATATTTGAAATGGAGCTTGAGTGATTAATTCCCTTTTTTCCCTAACATCACAACATCATAATTTTACATATTGTGTTAATTGTTCAGGAATCAGCACTAGTGTGTGAGTGGGCTCCTTTTCATACTGTTTCACAAATCACACATTAGGACGTGAGCAGGCCTGAAATGTCATCATTTTAGGGGCAAGGCCACATTGGTGTTGTCCATTGTTTGAGGACAGAAAGGCCAAATGCCAGGGCAGGAAGGCCATCAAATAAAACACGATTTTGGTTAAGATTTAACATTTTATATATAGATCTGCTGTGAAATAAATAAATTGGTATTTACAATCTGATCCATGCTCAGCCCTGTATCAAAGATACTGGATTGGTTTAAAAATGGGGACTCAACAAAAGACACTGGTCTACATGACAAGAAAGACAGACTGGTGTCTACATGTTGGCAAGACAGAGGAGAAAGTGGTACAGTCAGCTGGGGCATCAAGGCCACTATGGCCTCAGGGCATGACATTTTTTGGAGGGGCCTTCATGGCCTCCCTGAAATTCCTGCCCTGGTCGTGAGATTGAATCATGAGCAATGTTCCCTCTAAGCTGCGCGCATGCGCGCCCGCGCACAACTCAGGACGCTGTCGCGCACGACAAATCTTTGTAGCGCACGGCAGATTAACACCAATAGATTTGTGAAACGCAGCAGTTTATTATTTTGTGTACTCAGACTCTGTCTGCCTGCCCTGCATATGCTTAACATAGGCAGCGCTAGGTCTCTCTCTCCCTCTCTCTCTCTCTCTCTCTCTCTCTCCCTCTCTCTCTCTCTCTCTCTCTCTCTCTCTCTTTCGGTGCCTCGGTTGCCTCCCCCCTCTCGCCAAATTCTCTCCCTCTCGCTCTCTGTCTCCGTCTCGACTCGTTTCTCGCTCGCCTCCCCCCCTCCTCTCTCTCTCTCTCTCTCTCTCTCTCTCTCTCTCTTACACACACATGCACGCAGGCACGTGTGGTAAACAGAGACTTCTTCGGACTAAATTGTTTTATTGCCGTCATAAAACTTTCTCAGTTACATCTTCTATGTGTGCATTACCGTTAGCAACAGCGTGGCTGTAGGGATAAAACTTTCTCCGTTACATCTTCTATGTGTTCATTAACGTTAGCAACAGCGTGGCTGTAGGGAAGGCTACCAAAACAAAACAAACGCATGTGCTTTGCTTCGCGTATCAGAAGCTCAAAGGACCATGGTTGCTAATGTGCAGTTTCATAAAGAAATCCCCCGCCTGGAGTTACATTAACAAAAATAACTCCAGTCCTGTAATGCATTGGTCCCAAATTGGGTCTGGGGACCCCCGGGGATCTTGAGGTAGTTCCAGGGGTCCCCAGCAAAGGTTAGGAACCAAATGGACCCTTATGTAACTCAGAGTGTACAAATGGAACCCCACACTCAGAGTTAAATTAATTTGTTGATTTTATAAAAAATATAAATTGGGTTAGGGTTAGGGAGAGAGTCCACCTCTCTGTAAGGTTATGGGCTAGCTTAGGTCATATTATATGATTTAATCTTTGGGAAAGCAATCTACAAGGTCAAAAGCCAGTGTTAATTTAAATTGAGTGTGAAATGGTAGGCCTATACCAAATTTTCGCATGCATGCTTACATTGGCACTTTGGCACATAGGCTACACATAGTGCTTTTGGACTGTATTCTATTCATAATAATGACACTTCTTTAGATGTGTCAATGTCAATATGTCA
The DNA here is from genome assembly GCF_963921795.1 of Nannobrachium achirus. Taxonomy (NCBI): domain Eukaryota; kingdom Metazoa; phylum Chordata; class Actinopteri; order Myctophiformes; family Myctophidae; genus Nannobrachium; species Nannobrachium achirus. The sequence continues at coordinate 63,558,335 of NC_137813.1, forward strand.
ATGTATTGTTATTTTGACTCATATTTAGGCCCATTGTTTGTATTGTATTTACACAACATGTTGTCAACATGTGTATATACTATATAAGATAGATAGATTTATTATCCCAAGGGGGGAAATCAGTCTGTAGGCCTAATACAGAATAATAATGGATATAAAACCCTTTTTCCCCCGTCATTTTAAATTTAACTGTCCTATAGTAGCCAACAGTTTATTAACAGTAGTCGAACCGCTATTACTTATTCTGTAATTAAATTTGAATAAGCCATAACTTGACATGACTTGACGCACTGACGCGCATATGTTGTGCACTCGACATATTTGCTCATCAGTGCTCAAGTTGTGCTCAGAAGGTTGGAGTGTTTGCTCAGACCGAAAAAAAATTAGAGGGAACATTGATCATGAGTACTGTCCTCTACGTTCCTGTCCCTGACAGATGAAGATGTCTGCAGGGGAGCGGCGGAGGGAGGAGGACAGGGACAGGTACAGGCGGGACGTCAACGAGGACAGAGAGGTGAGACGCTGCAGCAACTGGACAGAGTACCACCAGCTGCAGGAGGGGAGGAGGAGGCAAATACTGTGACTCCATGTTAGAAAGACATGTTACGACCACACTCTGACTCCATGTTAGAAAGACATGTTACACCCTGACTGGTACGACCACACTCTGACCACATGTTAGAAAGATATGTTACACCCTGACTGGTACGACCACACTCTGACTCCATGTTAGAAAGATATGTTACACCCTGACTGGTATGACCACACTCTGACCACATGTTAGAAAGAAATGACAGAGTTTCGATTACGATGAACAAACGTTATCGTTTTCCTATTATGAGAGTGGGTCAGCAGCACTACACCATCACTAGGTGTTTTGCTGGTCTGAAATAGTTTATTAAATCTACTAAAACCGGGAAAGCATCTGTCATTTTAGATTTCCGTGTTGGTTATTCAATAATAGCAGTTATACAAGCTCATTCTGTCACTTTGTGCAGTGATGCGAGCTTGTACATCTGACATTTCTGAACATTTTGGAAAAAAAGTGTGAGAACTACTGGTTTTCTAGAATCGGCCTCAGGTCTTAATGGGTTAAGTTACATTTCTGTGGCGGGTGAGCGGGCGGATTGTGCCCAAAATGTGAATATTATGCCCAAACCATGTATGCACAAATCACCCGCTCACCATGTTATGCCTCAACATGGTTATGTCTGATATCAAAGGCAGAGATGAAGAGGGAGGGAGGGAGAGTGAGATGTTGTTTTTTGCTTGTAAGATATGAATAACAGAGTGACATTTCTTTGTCTCTTTTCTCAGCTGAGCTGCTTGAAAAAATCAGCGTAGTCAAATCATCCAACTTGCTGGATGGAGCATCCAGGTAATGTTTTTAACTTTTGATTTCAAATGTCACAATGCATTTGACTTTACATCCATTCTATTATAAAGCAAAGCATTATTGTATGAACACTACAGCTACAGTATGGATCGAGTGTGTATTACTATGATTTCATGAGTGACTTAACACATAATAACACAGTATTGGGGGAACAAGGTGACCTTGTGCTTTGTGTGTTCAGGTTGACAGCTGACGAGGAGTGGAGGATTAGTTTCAGTGTTTACCAACCCAACACGGTGGCCGACTTCAAGAAGAGCAACCCGGGGAAACCCTATTCCCGCCAGTGTGTCTGCAGGTAAGAAGTCCCCACTAACTGACACATGTGTGTCTGTAGGTAAGAAGTCTGCACTAACTGACACATGTGTGTCTGTAGGTAAGAAGTCCCCACTAACTGACACATGTGTGTCTGCAGGTAAGAAGTCTGCACTAACTGACACATGTCTGCAGGTAAGAAGTCCGCACTAACTTTAAGTGTGTGCTACTTTCGTCTAATGGTTCATGTCCTGTTCAAAATGTGACTGTGGCTGGAAAAATCTGGGTGGGCCTGAAGTTTTTTAAGATTAGACATTATAATGACCGGTGGATGATGACAATATTACAATCTTTTTGGTCTGTTTGTCTGCTTTCTGTGGGCGGCACATGGAAAAATACAGACGAGTTGCAGGTTGTAGCAGACCTAGCTCACAAATAGCCAAACAAAATCAGGGTTAAACTCAAAGGGTAAAGATTCTATTTGCACACTGAAGCACCCTTCAAAGATGTATATTTTTTATGATGTTTGGAGGAGAAAGCTCTTCTTCAGACTCAGTTCACTACAGTATGCAGATCTGTTTCTTGCCCTTTCATCTGGTGTACTTTTGGGTTCAGCACCCGTCTTTAAAGGTTCTGTGTGGATGTGGCATCCACTAACATCAATGTAAATGTTCTTCTCTTTCATTTCAATTCAATGTAAGAATATGACATGGTGTCAACTGAATAGGCCTACCATCCATACAAACATGACAATAATAGAAAGGATACATTTTATTCATAAAAGAAAAGTTACATAATGCCGATTTAACATGACAATAATAAAAAGGATCATGTGAGAATAAAATAAAATGCATTAACACAATCACTGATCTAAGCTGTCTATGAAATCTATGAAAAAGTTGAATCTGCTACACAGTTTTATACAATATGTAGTGGGGGGTCCCTGCTTCATCTCACTCTCAGTGAAGGGGTCCTTGGCCTGAACAACCTCAAAGACCCCTGTTCTAGGGTATAGAATGTGACTGTAATACTGATTATAATACATGTCTTGTATATATATTTTTTATACAACTTTATTAAACAATTTTGTATTCACAAATACATACTTTTTTTTCATTTTTTTTTTCTCAAAATGTACAAGAAGAATCTCATAATAGACAAAACTTGTTCCTCATATATTTCATACAAAACATTCAGTAAACGAAGAAACCGTGTAATAGGGTAACAATGGAGACAGCGCTTTGTATCTGTATTCTGAGAAAAAAAAACTTGTCTTGTATAGTTGTATAGTTGTATAATACCAGTAATTTGTGGTTGACACACCTGGGCTTGTTTCAAGGAAGACCAGTGTTCCTTGTTTGGTAGACACTTGTGTAGACAACACTAAAATGTCATAATTAATTCTCTATGGAACATTCACACCACCATGCAGCACAGTATTGACAAACTAGAAAAGAAAATTTCCAAGAAATTTTAAGTGTGCCTGCAGCTTGCTAAGTGTGTGCAACCTTGTAAAGCAGTTTTACATCAGCATTTTTATCATTAGCTTTAACATTAATATTTTTTTAGCATTAGCATTATCATAGATTTGTTTTCCTTTAAACATTAGGCATTTGTTAGCATTAGCATTTGTTAGCATTAGCATTAGCATTTTTAGCATTAGCATGTGTTAGCATCTGCATATGTTAGCATAGCATTATCATGTGTTAGCATTAGCATATGTGTTAGCATTAGCATTTGTTAGCATTAGCATTAGCATTTGTTAGCATTAGCATGTATTAGCATTAGCATTTGTTAGCATTAGCATATGTTAGCATTAGCATGTGTTAGCATTAGCATTTGTTAGAATTAACATTAGCATTAGCATTTGCTAACATTAGCATTCGTTAGCATTAGCATATGTTAGCATTAGCATTTTTTAGCATTAGCATTTGTTAGCATTAGCATGTGTTAGCATTAGCATTAGCATTTTTAGCATTAGCATTAGTTAGCATTAGCATGTGTTAGCATTAGCATGTGTTAGCATTAGCATTTGTTAGCATTAGCATTAGCATTAGCATTAGCGGTTAGCCGTTGGGACTGTGGGACCACCCACCGAGTTTGTGACCAGTAACGTGTTGGGAAGTGGAGACATGGCTGTTTAAAGCCCAGCCAATAGGAAGGCAGAGGGGGCGGGGCTTAAGCATTTACAGATAGTTCCTATTTGCCATGTAAGTACACACATCGAGTTTCGAGACGGTACCATGCTGCAAACTGGAGATAAAGCTGTTTAAAGCTAAGCCAATAGGAAGATAGGGGCGGGGCTTAAGAGGGGGCTGGGCTTAAGTAATAAGTCCCTATTGGCCGTTTAAGTCCAGACACCAAGTTTCAAGACGGTACCATGCTGTGAACTGGAGTAGTGGCTGTTTAAAACCCAGCCAATAGGAATACAGAGGGGGCGGGGCTTAATCAATTACAGCTCATCCCTATTGGCCGGAAAAGACCAAAGTTGTGTGTGCATTTTAAAGTTTAAATCACGTTGCTAGGCAAAATTATGGCAGAGTTATGTGGCGCCAAAGTTTCTGGGTTTTCTGGGTCCCCCATTCAAAGTCAATGAGGGTTTTTGCGCGTAGTTTTTTACGAATTACGTTGCCATGGTAACGCGGATCGGAAAGAAAAGTAATAGCACACCATTCCCGGCCGAGCCGCACGTTTTGATGTATATATTGCGGAGGTGGCGTAAATCTTGCGGCAGTTATTACGTGCCGAAATTTCCCCCATTCTAAGTCAATGGGGTTTTTGGGCGTCGTTTTTTGCGAATTACGTCGCAATGGTAACGCGGATCGGAAAGAAAAGTAATAGCACACCATTCCCGGCCGAGCCGCACGTTTTGATGTATATATTGCGGCGGTGGCGTAAATTGTGCGGCAGTTATTACGTGCAGAAATTCGTGGCGAAAGACTTAATGACTTAATGACTTAAGTATGGCGGATTACAATAAGTGTTTTGCTATTGCATAGCAGGCACACTTAATAAGTGAATAAGTGCAGAGCTCCCTGTATGAGCTACAGTGTTTTCTTTTTCTCACTTGTGTGCCCACAACTTGTATGTCCATAGTAAAACCTAACCAACTTAATAATGTGATTGTGTCCATGTGTCCACAGCTTCCAGGGTCCAGTTCCTGACCTGCAGACTGTCAAACTGCTGGCCTTCCAGAGCAGGGACGTTCCTGTCACCTTTGCTGTGGTGGACCATGGTGACATCTCCTTCTACACCTTCAAAGACTTCCATCTGCCCACTGACGTGTTCCCCTGAGGACAACAATCCTCTGGATGTTCTATGAGGACAACAATCCTCTGGGATGTTCTATGAGGACAACAATCCTCTGAGATGTTCTATGAGGACAACAATCCTCTGGGATGTTCTATGAGGACAACAATCCTCTGGGATGTTCTATGAGGACAACAATCCTCTGGGATGTTCTATGAGGACAACAATCCTCTGAGATGTTCTATGAGGACAACAAACCTCTGGATGTTCTATGAGGACAACAATCCTCTGGGATGTTCTATGAGGACAACAATCCTCTGGGATGTTCTATGAGGACAACAATCCTCTGGGATGTTCTATGAGGACATCAATCCTCTGAGATGTTCTATGAGGACAACAAACCTCTGGATGTTCTATGAGGACAACGATCCTCTGGATGTTCTATGAGGACAACAATCCTCTGGGATGTTCTATGAGGACAACAATCCTCTAGGATGTTCTATGAGGACAACAATCCTCTAGGATGTTCCCACACTGACTATATGTACACTGTACATACTGTACATACACACTGCAACTGAAATAACTGCTCCTTATGTCTTATTCAGGATATACTTTATATATCTTTATATAGATGCCTTTAACTACTTAAGCCCTATTCAAACCCTTTAAAAAATAGCCGATTTACAAGCTCCTAGCTATTTTTGAAAAGTTCTTTTTTTTTTACAGTTTTTGACATGCCCAAAATAGTGACACCAAGGTGACCAGTAATTAATATCCTGCTTTCTAAAATCTCCATTTATCTGCCCACAACTGTATAGATTTTCTACTAAATCAGGGTTGTCAGTACATTGGCAGTGCTGCCAAACTGAGCATCAGTCAGTATTGTGAACATTGTCAGAATATTCCAGGTACATTTATCCCACTGTTGTTGTGAGATGTTGGTGTTCATGTAACCATAACCAGTGACTCTCTTGTTAAAAGTGCCAGAGCTCTCAGATTGCAGTTTATGTCTCCATATTAGTGCACATAAAGTGGAGACTCTCATCACAGCTGACAGGCCTCCTAAACATTAGCAGTGTAGTCTCACCTAGAGCCACACCATCACATTCAAAGCATGGAAGGAAACAATTCCCAAGCAGACGCATTGGACATATTGTAGTGTGGTCCTTCATATTGGAGCAGGAGGTATCAGGAGCTTTTCAAAGCACTGGGTGAAGGCAGCAACACAACTAATGGTTGTATTTGTTATGTCTGCCGTTCAGAAACCACTGTATGTAGGAACTGAACTACTCTGATAAGTAGTGAGCATGGAGTCTCCTCAGTGTTTTGGATGTTTTGACTTGTTGAGAATATTGAGTTGACATTTACTTTCTGTTTTACAAAATAAAGAAAGCACTGTTGTCCACAAAGATATGATCCTTTGCTGTTGTCCACAAAGCTCCCTTAAAATAAAGATAAAACGATAAAACTATCTATGGGTATCTAAAATATGTATGATGTACATGTTCTAGTAGTTTAAATCAACTAGTAATAGACATGTTGTGTAGAACAGAGGTTGTATGAGCTGTATGTATAACCTACAGTCCTACACCACTGATATCTATTGAACAACACTACACCTTCACTGACACTAGAGGGAACCAACAGCACACAGGGTGAGGCTGAGGACTGGGAATATTTGAACACATTTTATAGTCTTGTTTTTACCACTTGAACCATGTTTACTTTGTTGACATTTGTCCCTCAGGGCTCTATTCTTGGTCCCCTGCTTTAATCATCACTGTGAGTGTGCGTGTCCATAATGTAGACACGTGGACAAATGTACGTACAATTGCATTCATTTATAGTGTTCAAGTACTGTATCTGTGTGCGTGCATTTGTGTGCATGCGCCAGCACACGTTTGTGTGTGTTTTACCAGGACTGAGTCAACCAAACTATAAAATAATAATAGATAGGTCTGTCTCCTTATAGATTAATGACAGTTTGTTCCATGTTAATTTCTCAGCAGAGCTGCTTGAAAACATCAGCATAGTCAAATCACTTGCTGGATGGAGCATCCGTCATGTTTTACCTTAAAACTTTGATCTATTAAAGGACACAAAAACAATGCGTTTGACTTCACATCCATTTCAATACAATTATTATAAAATGTATGATTAAACCACATATTGTGGGCATGTCATAATAGTAACAGTAAAGATACAAAAACAGGGATAACGGCTCACAGCGTGTTGCAGCATAGGTCTACTACACGTGAGCTTGTAGAGCAGCTATTTTTGGTGAAGTATTGAGGGTTTAAGTGTTTAAATGTCTGAAAATACACATTAGCATGAACCAAGAAAAAAAAAATAGTATGTACGCAACACCATAATAATGCTGCATTACAAACAAGTGTATGAAGAAACTGAAACTATCTATGAATATGTATTGGGGATCCCTGCTGCGTATCTCTCTCAGCTAAAAGCTCACATTACAACACGTGAGCTTGTAGATCTGCTATTTTCGGTTAATGTTCCCCTCAGAAAAGGAATGCTCAGGTTCAAGTTGTAAGAAATAGATTTGCACACAGTAGCTCCATTCAAAGGTTTTTATAGACATCCTCCTGAGTGACGTTTGGAGGAGAAAGCTCTTCTTCAGACTCCAAAGTCAAAGTGCAGTAAGAAGACCACAATTATACTGATGAATTGGGCTTTGAAGTGTTTCTACTGTCAGTCAGTGGTTCCCAAAGTTTTTAGTTCAAGGCCCAAAAGAGAAATAAGCAGTACGAATAGCAGAACTACAAGCTTATAGATCTGCTATTTTCACCACTTCTTAAACAATATTTTTAGTTATTTATGGAAATGATTCGATGTTTTATTTTATTCATTAAATACTTTTGTAAATATTAGAATTGAATGAAATGTTTTTCATGAAATAATTATATATATTTTAAATGTAGGAATAAAAATGGTAAAAATATGAATTTAATGAATAAAAAACATGGGTTCCCGCCCCACTGTTAGGGAACCAGTGCTGTAAGTGATACTGCACTAATGTGTTCTTTATTTGACCTTTGCTTTGAGACAAATAAATAACGTAGTTACTGCACTTTTATATCTATTTCTTGCCCTTTGATCTTGTGATCTTTTGGATTCAGCACCTGCCTTTAAAGGGTCTGTGTGTCCTGATTCAAGTTGTTATTTTTGTATCCTTCTTTAATATCAATGTAAAATGTTCTCCTGTTTCATATGAATGTATTTTAAATTAAATTTAAAAATTAAAGTGTAAACTGAATACTTTAACCCATTAAGACCTGAGGCCGATTCTACAAATGCCTTTTGAAACAGTGGTTCTCAAAATGTTTTTATGCCAAGGACCCCCTAAATTATAAGTATTTGGGCCGTAGGACTCACCCATCTGAAAATATCCCCACAGAAGAATAAATCTAGAAGTTTTTCAAACACTTTCAAGATTTTTCTAAAGATTTTCAAAAACAGCAGATGTACAATCTCGCAGCGCAGCATGAAGGTGACGGGCTGTGAGCTTGTAGATCTGGTATTTTTTTAGAACTGCTCTGTTAAGCAAATCTAAAGCACTAAAACTAAAATCTAAAAGGACAAATGCTTTCCTGATTTTAATGGGATTAACAATTCAGTTAAAAACAAATAATTGTTTTATCAAGCGACATTTCAAAAGAGCAAAGTGACATATTTAGACCCACAATCCCTCCAAGTAATCTGTTTTAATATTTTATTAACAGTGATTCAAGTGACTGCAGGGTTCAGTCTTCCTCAGCCATTCTGGTTTCATAAAACGAATGTAATATTAAACATATTGACCTCTGCTAACCATCATATTATAACATGTCATACTTATAATGTCGCGAGAGATTCATCCAACGTGATGATTCTATATTAAGGAAATAGTGTAAAAAGTACAGTGCAGTTAGGTACAAGAGTAAAAGTATCATATCTCGATGTTTACTACTGAGATAATTACATTTGTATGAATCCCCTAATATTAATTACCTTTAAAATCATTCAAATAATTCTGTTATTATAGTACTATTACTGATATGCTTTATACATCATCATCATCATCATCATCCTCATGTCTAACTACATGGTTCCAGAGTTACACTGATCTTCCATGGTAACATCTTCAGAGGGAGAGTACAGCTAATAGTGGTAATGAATGGAAAGAGTGTTTCAGTGAAAGTGTGTGTGAAGGTGTGTATGTGTGTGTTAGTATCAGGATCAGAGAAGGACAGCTTTCCTTTGTTCCAGTCCAGCTGGACTCTGATCTTCTTGGGGTTCTGCTTCACTGAGAGAACAGTGACTGACCCTGGTGAGGAGGATGCTTTGTATTTACCTTCATATAACCATATGCACCAGCGTTGACCCCCTCCATTTCCCTTCCTCTGAAAAGACTCTGCTGACACACCTAGTACCCAGTATGTATTGTCTCCAACCTCAACATCCCAGCTGTGAGTCCCAGAGTTAAAGCCCTCAGAACCCAGGACACGGAGCAAGTGGTCAAACCTCTCTGGGTTGTTAGGAAGCTGCTGTTCATCTCCACGTCTCACACTGGTCAGATCATCAGACAGGATGAGTTGTGGATTGGCAGTGTTGGGGTCCAGAATGACAGGAGTGTAGGAGACAATGTCCTTCATCTTGTCCCAGACTCTGAAGGTCAGGTTCTTCAGGTGTTTGGTCTCGTCTATCAGTGCTCCTGAGACCGGCTGTGGGTCCTGCAGTGTGAACTGCACTCTTTCCACTGTGGTCTTGTAGTTCTGCAGGAATGAGATGTGTTCAGCTCTCAGATCCTCCTCTATGGCTCTGATTGTGTCAGAAAGGGTTGATATGTCTCTGTTCAGACCCTCAATCTTCTCCTTCATCATCTGAGTCTTCTGCTGCTCTTCCTCCCTCAGTGCAGTGATCCTGGCCTCCTCTTCCTCTTCTAGAAACTGATGCATCTTCTTATACTGTTCCTTCATCTGCATCTCTGTGTGCCGGGCCCGGACCTTAATGTGTTCTGCTGTTTGGTCACAGTTTGTTTTAACTTTATTAAACACCTCCAGTTTCTCTTGTAAAGGCTTCAGTGATTTCTGGACTTCCTCCATGTGATCCAGTGCAGCTTCATCGATGGGTCTGAATCTGTGGTTGATGTGTTTTTTAGAATCTCGACACACAAAACACGCTGGCTGTTGACATTCCAGACAGAACAGTTTGAGTTTCTCAGCATGCAGACTGCAGAGAACCTCAGACCCTGTTGAAGCTCTCTGATGTATCTCCTGTATGAAGGCCTCACACAGGTTCTTCAGAGCCAGGTTTCTGGGTGGATCCACTGAATGTCTCTCCTTACAAACTGGACATTCTTTTATTACCTTCTCTCTCCACCATTCCTGCAGACAGGCTTTACAGAAGCTGTGGCTACATGGCAGAACAACAGGATCTATAAAGATGTCACAACACACAGGACAGCAATAATCCTCTTCTGGGCGAGATGCGTTGGAAGCCATTTGGTCTCAGTGTGTAGCTTCAAATACGCTGCTCAAGCCAGGAAATCAGCCAGTCAGTGGTGGTAAGTCACTCCCTATACTCTAGAATGTTCCCTGAAGTTTACCCTTTGAATCGTGGTTCTTGTTAAAGTCCATTCAGCTAACAGAGTCAGCAGCAGGTTCCAGTGGTCTGGGTAAGTATTCCCTCCTGTATCTGTGGAAAGACTGTCTGTCCTCCTCACTGTAAGTTGTGTTTGATCTGAAGGTGAATCTTATGGTCTTATACTGTATGAATCTGGCAACATCTGGGTGGAGCTTTGCCACACAAGGAAACTCCTTCATATAATTTGTGCCTCAATCCATCAGGTATGTTGTCAAACAAGCATGTGATGTCTTCGTCACATGCATGGCATTTATGGGAAAGCAGGTTAGCTCATGGACACACAGAGTGAGTGAGTGTGTGTGTGTGTGTGTGTGTGTGTGTGTGTGTGTGTGTGTGTGTGTGTGTGTGTGTGCGTGCGTGCGTGCGTGCGTGCGTGCGTGCGTGCGTGCGTGCGTGCGTGCTGTTCAGACAGACAGACAGACAGACAGACAGGCAGGCAGACAGACAGGCAGACAGACAGACAGACAGACAGACAGACAGACAGACAGACAGACAGACAGACAGACAGACAGACAGACAGACAGACAGGTCTTGTGAATTCATAGAAGGATATAGACAGGTTATCAAAATGAAACAGCCTTCTCAGAATGCAATTTGACCATTCAAAGTGTTTTAAAATGTAGGCCTCACATTCACTCTTTCACACGGCAACAGCAGCTATGCTAGTCACATACCTGCTTATTGCGACCGTAGGTCGCATTTACTATCAAACCCTGCACAAAGTGTAAGTCAGTCCGTCAGTCTGTCTGTCAGTCTGTCTGTCACACCTCACACGTCACACTCTTGCCCTGCTCATATCTCCGCAACCGTTGCCCCGATCCATGCCAAATTTTGCACACACGTTCCTTACCTGCCAAACTACAACCTCCAAGGACCCCCGGAGCTCCAGGGACCCCCAGGTCCCTGGGGGACCCCCAGATGTAAAAAATGACCAAATGTGCTAAACTGACCAAATGACCACCCCAACGGGGCTGCTCACGGGGGAATTCCCGGGGACCACCCACTCCTGGTGCTCCAGAACGGATGCAAAAGTGGTGGCGCCCCCAGTGGAGGACCCCCTACACTGCAGCTCACATAAAATGCCGTAACTCTGGCTAGGAGCGACCGGGACAGCCGGGGCCGGTACCTATTCGTCCGCCTTGCCGGCGCGGAGACCCCACCCCTCATTTCTCACATGGCCCTCTTCTAGCGCCACCATGAGGCCGATTCTTGCAAAACACATTTTTGGACACTGCTCCTACAATTTTTGCCCTAAAATCACGCAAATCGGTACACAGTATGTCTACACTCATCCCATCAACATGAATCTCTCCCATATAGCGCCACCTCCAGGCCGATTTTTAAAAACACATTTTTGGACACTGCTCCTACAGATTTTGCCCTAAAATCACGAAAATCACTACACAGTATGTCTACACTCATGTCATCAACATGGATCAGGAAGATTTTGGCAAAACACATTTTTGCCCTATTTGTGGAGATAAGTGACCTACGGTCGCTTATCTCCCGATTAGGGAGCCTTACTGGTCAGGAGCAGTTTAGGGGTTCAGTGTCTTGTTGAAGGATGCTTCTACATAGAGTGCCAGGACAGGAGGAGAGTTCTCACCGTTATGCAGATGAATACAATCAAGAGACAAAGTCACACCAGCAAGAGAAGAGAGACAACCATTTGACTTAAGTTTGTAATGATATTAAAAGATGACTGTTAAATTATTGCTTTGAAACGTTTCTGCAACTTTTAACTTGGACGGATTTGGATAATTGTCAAAATTGCCCCGAAATGCAACTAATCATGATATGAGTGGAAGAGAATGACCTGATGATACAAGTCAACTACAAGGATACAGCATTAAACTGGTTATGACACTTCCTTTAAACCCTGTCATGCCCTTCATTATCTAATCACTCATCATCATTCATCATGTTCGTGTCTGTGTTTAGCTAGTAGAACTTGATTTCCTGTCCTCAATAACACTGTCCTTAGCAGCAATCTGACTTTTAACTCATCTAGTGCCTTTCGCGTGATGTCACGCGATAAGTACTAGAGTACGTATAGTGCCGAATGCGTGATGTCGCGCGAAAAGTAATATATTACTGTAACGGCGAGTAAAAATACCTTGTACAATGGCCGACGCTCCGGAGACGAAATCCGCGCTGATTTGTCATCATCACGGCTCCACGAACACACAATAGTCATCCCATAACATTGAGGTGGACGGCCGATCTCATCTTTAATGTCCATTATCTCAAAACAACACTTTAGAAGCGAAGATGGAGGCAGATGCTCGCTTATAAAACACATGTATAAACGCTCCTATGCAATCCAGCATGGCACCACGTAAACAATGATCAGTTCCGTCGCAGGATCCGATGACGTCAGACCGGAAGTACTTCCGGTCTAGACTTCTGGCCTTCAAAATAAGACAATGGCCGTTAATGGGGCCGGGAGGGGGCACTCTGGACCCCCTAATCCGTTAATGTCCTGGGCTCTGGATGAGTTAATAATAAGCACACGCCCATCTTTGTAAGTAACTTGCTAGAGTGGACTTGAGTGGAAATTATGTACCGTAGGTGTCCCTTTTGTATAACAAAGATGGTCTTAGGGTTGTGTTGAATAATGAACAGTACAAGTGTGTGAGTCAGTGGGGTAGTGTACAGACACATATAGTCTAGTGTGTGTGTGTGTGTGTGTGTGTGTGTGTGTGTGTGTGTGTGTGTGTGTGTGCGTGTGCGTGTGCGTGTGTGTGTGTGTGAGTGGGGTAGTGTGCAGATCATTAGTGTGTCAGATCAAGGACACTAAAACCTGCAGCTGTAACACAGGAAGAACTATTTCAATGAGTTGATGTTTATACAGGAGCACAATAAACGTGAGTTTACCTTACAATGATTAATGTGTTGTTACTTTTTAACATTTTATTAATTATTCAAGTCTGCAATTCAGATCTCATTCTCACAGGTGGAATGTAAAACAAACAAACAAACAAACAAACAAACAAACAAACAAACAAAAAAAGACATTAGCCTAGTATCAATGTTTGGGATTACTATCTATCATGTACATTACATTGACACCTGACCTGTGCAGATTCTACCTGGTGTGATTTCACCTGAGGTGGCGTGTATGCCCATAGCCAATCAGAGAGGGGCAAAGGGTGACATCATAATATCAAGGCATATCCACGAGTTTCCAACGCCCCATAGTGCATTGCGCAGACGCTGTACCGAGCTTCCGGCACCGCAGCCGAGTGTGATTTACAAGCTCACAACAGGCTGCATCTGCGACGCGACGTGAGCTTGTATGTCTGCTGTTAAACCGGAAGTGTGGTGCAAACAGGTCCAAATAATCTCCAGTAAACTCCCGCGGAAACAGGTGGATAGAGTATAAAGCTACATACAGGTATTTATCCAGTTTATAAATAGGCGATCTCTAAACGTGAGCGGCCCGAGATCGGACAGGTAAGGACAGGTAAGGACAGGTAAGGACAGGTAAGGACAGGTAAGGATCCCTTAGGGATGGGTGAGGAGAGGGGTAAGGATCTAGTATAGTTTCATTTATATTAATTTATTTGTGAATTCATTTTCTCCTTTGACTTTAATGGGAAAATGCTAAAACAAAACCTTTCCCAAATACGGAGATGGTGACATCATAGATGTTCTGACATCATGAGACAGACACAGGTAATACATACAGTATGTATAGGCAGCAACAGAAGCAGTTAGGGGTTCAGTGTCTTGTTTAAGGATGCTTCTACACGGTGTCAGGAGGAGTGTTTTCACTATGATGCACATGAAGACATCAAGAGATTCATAGTCAAAAAGAGAAGAGACATTTTAAATATAGCTTGTAAGACCACAGGCGAATAATATGTTCTCTTTCTTTCTTTTCAAATCTTTTTGAAGCGGTGGAAACCGCTTCCAATGAATGGCTTTGTGTGTATCACGCCCATATATGGTCATTTCAGTCCAGAATGAACAGGTTTTTTCAAAAACAGAATGTCCGTTACCTCCAATGAATGGCTTTCTGTGTATCACGCCCATATATGGTAATTTCAGTCCAGAATGAACAGGTTTTTTCAAAAACAGAATGTCCGTTACCTTATGTCCATATATGGTCACTCCAGGCCAGAATGAACAGGTTTTTCCTGTCCCGTACGTGTAAAATATCAGTCCAGAATGAATAGGCTTTTTCAAATATGCAATAGGTCTCACTTATTGCATAGGTCTCACCTATTGCATTGGATTGGTGAAGCTTCACATGACAATTCAACCCTATAGGTAATAGCATGGTTTATACTAAATAATTATTAACTTTGCTATAGTCAGCATGGAGAGGAACATCTACAATTTGATCGTCTCATCAAATGACTTGGTTTCATGTGCTATTGGAGGTTTTATCTGTCCACCGCTTCACTTCGAACCGAGGTTCGTCTTGTTTATTAAGGTACAATGTCACAATGAGGCAGGTATAGTGATGGCACCCCAAATCACATTCCAATCACAACAATCATTGGTAAGAAATAGCACAGGATCTGAGGCGATCACGGTACGTACACATTCAGTTGTAAGGAAGAGAAACCCTGCCCATAAGAGATAATAAAAGAAAACATTTTTTCCCCATATACCCAATTTAGTGTCAAGCCAATTCCCCCATCCCCATACTCTACGTTTGAATAATATGTTCTCTAAAGGATCGAAATGAGTGAGAGACAGACAGACAGACAGACAGACAGACAGACAGACAGACAGACAGACAGACAGAGAGAAACAGGAGGAAATATACCAGAGATAATCATCTCTGGTATATGGACTCAATTTCGATCCTTTAGAGAATAATATGTTCTCTAAAGGATCGAAATTGAGTCCATATACCAGAGATGATAATAGAGGTCGACAATAGAAACACAATGACATGAAAAACACAATTATTTCCTCCTGTTTCTCTCTGTCTGTCTGTCTGTCTGTCTGTCTGTCTGTCTGTCTGTCTCTCACTCACTCTCTCTCTCTCTCTCTCTCTCTCTCACTCTCTCTCTCTCTCTCTCTCTCTCTCTCTCGATCTCTCGATACAGCATCAAACTCGTTATGACACTGCATTCCTTTAAACCCTGCAATGCCCTTCATTTTCTAATCACGAATCATGAATCATTATGTTCGTGCCTGCTTTGACAACTGTTCCATTGCCAAACCAACACATATTTTAACAGGTAGAACTTGATCTCCTCCTGTCCTCAAGTAACACTGTCCTCTGCAAAGCAATCTGTATAAAAACAATACAAGCACACAGGCCCATCTTTGTACGTACAGTAACTTGTATGCTAGAGGGGACTTACAGTACCCCGATTAGGGAGTCTTACTGGTAGATTAATATATTCATGCTTTTATTTGAAAAATGCATGTACAAGTGGCCATACAACTGCCATTAACAAACATACCTTATTAACTGAGAACCAATGTCAATACTATCAATCTATCACTGACTAGATGTGCCAGATTTCGGGATCTGATCCTGATTTTGGAGAGTCCTAGAGCAGGGGTTCCCAAACCTTTTTGTCTCAGGGCACCCCATAAATATTTGTTTTAATCTGAGGCACCCCTACATTATAATTTTCACTCCCAGCACCTTATATTTATAGCATATCATCGTTGTCGGGTGGAAACCTTGTATGTCCAAAACCGTTAGTTTTGTATTTATCATCTATAAAATGCACTAAACTATAGTGAAAACAGCAGATCTACATGCGAGGCGTTGTGTGCTTGTAGATCGGCTGTTTTCAGTAGTTTTGTGCGACAGTCTTGTATGATGAACCAGGGCTTTGCTTTACCAAAAGACGTACACATTTGAAACTTGGAGATACGAGGTTTCTGCCCGACAGCGACGATATTTTAGTGATTATGTTGCGAGGAAAAGGTTGAGATAATATTTTTTCAAGTGTCCAAATAATTTCCAAATATTATCCAAATTATCTTGCGGCACCCCTGGACTGCCGTCACGGCACCCCAGGGTGCCCCGTCACCCACTTTGAAAACCCCTGTCCTAGAAAACCAATTAAAGAAATCAAATAATGGCTGATATGTTGACCAAAGTGATATATCGGACGAGCTCTGAATGCTTTTCTCTGCGTTCCAGAGGTAACCTGGTGAAAGCTGTGTGGATTCCTAGGGAGAGAAGGGTGGAACTGCAGTCTCCTGCTGTGAGTGCATCACCACACCATGATGGGAGAAGACAACCTCCTTCCTCTATTACCCATTCATCACATACGTACTGTCAGATGCACATTGATAATTACTGCTTTTTTTAATCTAATCCACACAGGGAAAGTTTTGGCAGACGGGTTACTCTGCCAACGGGAAACAATATCTTCTCCCAGAAGAGGCTCTGTACCTGATGGAATGTGTGAGTGTCAAATACCGTGTGTGTGTGTGTGTGTGTGTGTGTGTGTGTGTGTGTGTGTGTGTGTCTGAATCGACATCAATATAACAACAGATAAGGCTTTCCCCTCATAGTATATTAATCAGTCAGTTTGTTATTAGTTGACCAAGACTTTATTTTCCTCCCCCATGGACATGTGTTGTAAACTCTAGATAGAACCCTGTAATTCTCCCAGTCTATATATAGACCAATGTCCACTAGGCATTGTTAAATCTAGTTCTTAATATCACCTGAAAAGCCTGGTCTCTGCTAACTGGTTGATTAGTAGAGACATTCCTGTGACTTCAAGTCACAGGAAAGTCTTCAGTGACTGAGTAAGAGATTAAGGAGTGCTGTGTGCGTCCGTGATTATATCCAACTGAAAACTGGGGTGCTTTTTGAAGAGGGATGTATCGTGAGATGTAACCATTTTCCTTTGTATCCATTTTGCAAGTAATTTTGCTAAATGGGCAGGCTGTCCTTAAGGTCTTGGTTGTAGACAGTACAAGGCCTTTGCTGTGTTCAATGTTTGTGTATGATGACTCAGCCTCATTGTGACTAAAATGCATCACAATTATTCAGTAATTCATTCTTTTTTTTTAAGTGATGAATTGAAAAAACAAAGGTAGGGTGGAAACAAAGGCTTTATAATGCAATAGTCATTACTAGTGAAATATGTTTTTCATCATGTGTTATATACCTTTTTGTAAAAACATTAAACCATTGTAAGAATTTCTTCAGTCTAAGATATTTCTAAAGAACAAATCAAAGGAAGAATCTGTGTTGTAGTGAATTGATTGAATGAATACTTGATTAACAATTTGCAAACGGTACAGGCAGGGATTGACACTAACGGTTGCCCGACTGCCTGGGGCAGGTAAATAAAATTCTCAGGCAGGTGAAGTTTGCAGCGGCAGAGTGGCTGGCTAGCTGCTACGTGAGCTCCGTCAAAAACAGTCATAGCTAAAGACTTGTTTCCCCATTCACTTCACGTTCGCACAATGAGGCATGCAACTTTACGTGAGATTCCAAGTGGCCAAGACCTGAGGGCAAGTAGAACATGACCTGTACTTGCCCGACGGGCAAGTACCTCTTAGACCTTAGTGTCAACCCCTGGCTGCAACAGTAACTGAATATAAATTTTTTAACTCATTTAGTGCCCCTGAAATTAACGGATTATAAAGTCCACGACGCCACCTTCAGGCTGGCATCACCGCAGTTATCTTATTTTGAAGGCCAGAAGTCCACCGCGCAATCACTTCCGGTCTGACGTCATCGGATCGTGCGCCGGAACCGATCCGTGTCCACGTGGAGTTGTGTAATGGCCGACCGGGAGCTTTTATAACTGTGTAACATAAGCGAGCATCTGCCTCCATCCTAGCTTAAAGTGTAGTTTTGAGATAATGGACATTAAAGATGAGATCCCCCGTCCACCTCAATGTTATGGATGGGACTATTTTGTGCTTGTGGAGCCGTGATGATGCGAAATCAGCGACGGATTTCGTCTCCGGACCGCCGGCCATTCTTCTCGGTAATGTACTCGCCGTTACAGTAATATATTACTTTTCCCGAGATATCTCGTGAATGGCACTGCGGATTACTCTATTACATTTCACGAGTCTTCTCGGGATTAGCACTATATGAGTTAAAAGGTATCTTTTGTTGATTTTTTATTACGCAATAGGCTTACTTAATCTGACCTATTTGAATCTTGCACCTGGCAAATAACTAACATAATTATACAAAAGACACTCAAATTAACACTAAAACGAATAAAAAGGAAACCAAAACTAAGCTTTGTCACAAAAATCAAAAACTATAACGAATAAAAACGAACTGAATTAGACGAATTAAACTAACAAAAATCCCAAACTATTAACCTCGATAGGCGTCACACGGTTTGCTGGCTGGTGTTGGTCCACATTCTGAAGAGTGAAGTGTTCTTGAGGCCTGAATGGTTGTCTTGTGTTTTCAGGGAAACCTGCAGGTGTTTTATCACGACCTTCCTCTGTCCATCCAGGAAGGATATGAGAGGTTTCTGTCCTCCAAGACACTCACACTGCAGGAGTACCAGGTATCAGGGATGAGGGGAGCTTGTGGGTTTGAGTCCAGCTTTGTCGGCCGTCTACCCAAACACAATTGGTCTATTTTTGGTGGAGGGAAGCCGGGCTGTGATATTGGTCAATACAGGTACTCCTAAGGGCTGGGGGCGATGCCTCACCTGTCAGTAGGGAGAGTTTGGCGGGAGGAGTAGGGCAAAGGCCCTACATCTTCCCGGTGGGGGCTCCTCATTGGCAGGTGAGTCAGTAGGATGCAACAGCAGTGACAACACAGCAATGTGTGTTGGCATAACGACTATATCGTGGGATCAAGGGATGAGGGGAGCACTGCTTATGTTAACAGCAGAAGAAAGTATTTCCTCTCAACTCAACCTAATGTCACAAACATTTTCATCACCAAGGTGTTTGGGCATTTGAAGAGACTCGGCTACGTCGTGAACCGGTTCGATGCCAGGTAAATCACTGCTAGTGACGCGTTCTTACACCGTCATGCTTGACCTTACAATGGGGGTTGTGGAGGATTTGGAGGGGACAATGATTCTGGATCTCTTCACAGTACGGTGTCGTCCTTATACGAGGACAAGCTGAACCTGCCGTCTTCGAACGACCAAGCAAGGAGGCATCAGAAGAGGAAACGCAGTGACAGCCCCTCCCCTTTGCCAAGGTACCTCCAAGATCTCCATGGATGTATGGAGATCTGCTATTTTCATCTATTTGTTTAAATCTTTGATGCTAGGTTGGAAGTGGTTAAAAATCTGAACAAATCGGCTGCTGCATATAACTGCAGATGTTGTCGCCAAAAAGACAGATGATGAACAATACTGTATATCAGCCAAACTGATGATATCAACATGATCATGTATTTAAATCTATGTAGGCCTACTGTATGTAAATAGAACCTGTACCTGTATCTCCAGTAGAGAGGTGTTTACTGACTTAAACCTTTTGTGTCTTTTTTCAGCCACACATAAGCTGAGGTGGGATCAGTCTGTGACAGAACAGAGGTGGGTGAACATGACAACACAGATGAGAAGGATGAGAAGACCCCAGAGTCTGCTGCAGACCCTCCAACCCCTGAGACCTCAGAGACCCAGAACCTGCAGCAAACTGACCCCAGTGTAGGCCTTTCACTACATCACATAATAGCCTGAGAGCAATTATTGTTTTGCATAATCGTCATAATTGGTTGTATTCAGAAGCTTCAGAAGGAAGATGAAAAGATGTCTCAAAATGCGTTCCAACATGACACGTTTTTAGCTTGTAGATCTGCTATTTCTGAATTGTTTTTATACAAGTATAACATTATTAAATAATAACTATAATTGTGGTGCCAGGCCTGTCCCTGCAGCGAGGGCAGGAGTTGGTGGGAGACGTCCCTGTCAGTGTCCACAGAGCGGGGACCACCAGAGCCTCCCCCCAGGCCCAGGGCCTCCTGCTCCTCTTCTCCACGCTGGGACTTCCACTCCATTCTCTTCCCAGACCTGGGCTCCAGGTGGAGCTCCTCCACAAGGTTGGCCTCCCCGGACCCTTCTCTGCTGCCCGGGGCTCTGGCCGTGGGCCGCTACGACGTCGCCCCCTGGCTGCACAGGCTGAACCTGCGCCAGGTGAGGACCAGTCATGGACAAAGTACTGAACCCCGTACTGACTGAACCCCAGTGCTAGAGTCAAAGTATAGATAGAAGTATAGATCAAAAGTTACAAAGAAAGTTCATTTTCTTTTCATTAAGTGTGCCTGCCATGCAATGCAATGGCAAAACACTTATTGTAATCCGCCATACTTAAGTAAGTAAGTAAGTAAGTAAGTAAGTAAGCCACAAATTTCGGCACGTAATAACTGCCGCACGATTTACACCACCGCCACAATATATACATCAAAACGTGCGGCTTGGCCGGGAATGGGGTGCTATTACTTTTCTTTCCGATCCGCGTTACCATTGCGACGTAATTCGCAAAAAACGATGCCAAAAAAACCCCATTCACTTAGAATGGGGGAAATTTCGGCACGTAATAACTGCCGCACGATTTACGCCACCCCCGCAATATATATATCAAAATGTGCGGCTCGGCCGGGAATGGTGTGCTATTACTTTTCTTTCCGATCCGTGTTACGATGGCAAAGTAATTCGTAAAAAACTACGCGCTAAAACCCCCATTGACTTTGAATGGGGGACTCGGAAAAAAACCCAGAAACTTTGACGCCACATAACTCTGCCATACTTTTGCCTAGCAACGTCATTTAAACTTTAAAATGCACACACAACTTTGGTCTTTTTCCAGCCAATAGGGATGGGCTGTAATTGATTAAGCCCCGCCCCCTCTGTATTCCTATTGGCTGGGTTTTAAACAGCCACTACTCCAGTTCACACCATGGTACCGTCTTGAAACTTGGTGTCTGGACTTAAACGGCCAATAGGGACTTATTACTTAAGCCCCGCCCCCTCTAAAGCCCCGCCCCTATATTCCTATTGGCTTAGCTTTAAACAGCTATATCCCCAGTTTGCAGCATGGTACCGTCTCGAAACTCGCTGTGTGTACATGGCAAATAGTAATTATCTGTATTTGCTTAAGCCCCGCCCCCTCTGCATTCCTATTGGCTGGGCTTTAAACAGCCATGTCTCCACTTCCCAAAACGTTACTGGTCTCAAACTCGGTGGGTGGTCCCACAGTCCCAACGGCTAACCGCTAATGCTAACAAATGCTAATGCTAACACATGCTAATGCTAACACATGCTAATGCTTATGCTAACAAATGCCAATGCTAATGCTAACACATGCTAATGCTAAAACATGCTAATGCTAACAAATGCTAATGCTAACAAAAATGCTAATGCTAACAAATGCTAATGCTAACACATGCTAATGCTAACATATGCTAATGCTAACACAAATGCTAATGCTAACAAATGCTAATGCTAACACATGCTAATGCTAATGCTAACATATGCTAATGCTAACACAAATGCTAATGCTAACACATGCTAATGCTAACAAATGCTAATGCTAACACATGCTAATGCTAACATATGCTAATGCTAAAAAAAATGCTAATGCTAACAAATGCTAATGCTAACAGATGCTAATGCTAACACATGCTAATGCTAACATATGCTAATGCTAACACAAATGCTAATGCTAACACATGCTAATGCTAACAAATGCTAATGCTAACAAAAATGCTAATGCTAACAAATGCTAATGCTAACACATGCTAATGCTAACATATGCTAATGCTAACACAAATGCTAATGCTAACACATGCTAATGCTAACAAATGCTAATGCTAACACATGCTAATGCTAACATATGCTAATGCTAACAAAAATGCTAATGCTAACAAATGCTAATGCTAACACATGCTAATTGTAACAAATGCTAATGCCAACACATGCTAATGCTAACAAATGCTAATGCTAATGCTAACAAATGCTAATGCTAATGCTAAAAAAATAATAATGTTAAAGCTAATGATAAAAATGCTGATGTAAAACATTTGAATAATGATGTTAATGTTAATGCAAAATGCTAATGCTAACACCAACTGCTATACAAGGATGCTAATGCTAACACCAACTGCTATACAAGGTTGCACACACTTAGCGAGCTGCAGGCACACTTAAATTTTCTTAGAAATTTTCTTTTCTAGTTTACATAGCACATTTCATACAGCAAGTGCAGCCCGATGCGCTTCACAGATCAAAAATACATTTAAAAGCAATAAGGAAAGGAACAATTAACACTAAAAAATATAATAATAATAAAAATACAGACATAAGAATAACAACATAAAAATTAAAGTAAAAGCAATGCTAAAAAGGTGAGTCTTAAGATTTTGTTTAAAACTTTCAATGGAGTCTGTGAGCTGCAAGTTTACAAGCAGGCTGTTCAACAGTGTAGGACCATAAAAACTGAAGGCTCTTCACCGTGTCTCACAGTTTCTGGCGTAGGTATTTCTAAGGCCCAGTCCATACGGCGCCGGGCAAGTCCTTGACCGGCAAGGCACATCCACAATTTCTCATGAGTGTCCACATGCAAACGCATGAAATGGGGGATGTAGACAAACAGATTTCAAAACTCCGGCCACAGTGCATTTTTATTATCCAGGCGTTTTTCTTTTGCCATGTGGACATCATAAACGGTGAAGTTCTTTGCCTGCTTACTTCACCTTGTGTTCCTCCTCCTTGCTACGAAGAGAGAATCCTTTGGTCACTGTAGAATATCCATATTATTTTTGAGGAGCTCATCACGAGTCACGACACGTTAACATTAGAGAGCTGTCTTATTTAGGGATGGAGCCCTAAACAAGGGTAACAGTAATGAATGATTGTTTTAATGATACCGGTATATGTTACTCTTGTAATTGTCAGCCACAAACTCGCAGTCGCAAAAGATAACAGTTATGTTCTGAATTTGTCGTCTCATATCTTTCCACAAAATATTAGAAAACGCTCAATAGTGAGCTCTACAAAAGCCCGGCTCAATAAGCAGGATCGATAATGTGCTCATTATCAATAAAAATTAACAAGCTTGTTAAGTAACAGCATATCTAACACGCGCCTGTTTGTTCTCTTGGTCAAATTCTGGTCATCAAAAGAGAACTGACAGCACTCGCATTAAGCCAGCGATTGTTATAATTCCTCTATAATCTGTGAGAGAAGTCTGTTAATTTGCTGTATGAGTCATGATTTTATTCTCTCTCTGTCTCTGTCAAAAGATATAATAAGCATAATAAAGGCGAAGAATTAATTTCACTGCATTATAGGCCATTTGCTGCTTTTTAAATGGTTTCCAGGTGTTTTTTTATTTATTTATAGGCATATATTGTTAGGAGCAAACGGAGAAGGACATTCACGCCACTGAAGGATATTTGTGGATTTATAGATGGTTCTATCAGTAATGAGTTTATTTTCTCAGGCCTTTTATCAAGCAATGGAGAATTACGCAGTAGCCTATAATGCAATTGTGCTGCCTTTTAAAACTGTTAATAAAGCAATCAATCAATGTGTGTGTGTGCGCGTGCTGGCGTGCGCTCTGATGAGGAGAATGAACAGACTGAAGAGCTGTTTAACGTGTGTGCTGCCTTTAGGCTGACCAAGGATAAGGTCAGTTGGGATCGGAATGATGCACCGTGAGATGCTAATGCTGGTCTAGGATCAGATTAACACCGGGGGAAAAGATCACAGTGCATAATGATGCAAAGTCGCAAATACATTAATTAAATATACCTGACTATACCGATTAATTATATGCGTGAATGCGCCCATATATATTTGTCTACTGCCTCGGTTCCTCTCCCTTCCCTGCTCTAATAGTTAACAAATTCATATGAAATCAATGTTTAATTAGCAATTGTGCATGTTAAAGTGTTGAAGATTGTGAAACTTGGACAATGGCATAGTATTAGTCACATAGCCTATAGATATACCGGTAGCTGCACTGTGATGAGAACAGGGGGACGCAGGCTTTTTTAACAGGGGTTTATAGCGTTTTGCCGTTGTCATGTGGGCAGAGAGTTTTTTCTAAACAGGGCTGTGTGGTGGCATAGAGGTCCACCCGGGAAAGTGGAATTCCCCGGTGATGCATTCCTGGTGTGGATCAGCTCTAAGAGACCGGTGCCAGAGGACCTAAGTGGTCTACTAGGTACATACCTGGAGAGCATTTCAGATAAATACACAGGTGCAGAAACTCTGAGTCTGAAATGGCTCAGGTAAAGTTACTTTGACACAATGCCAAATATGAGGAGAGAATATGAAATTCATAATGAATTTCATATTCTCTTGGTTTATTCAGAGAATGCATTCTCAGACACCTCTTTATCAGCCTCTTTCACGCTCTGCCTCTGGGTCGAGAGTTCTACCATTTAGCAAGGGATGAGTTCATAGTCCCTCTAAGCCAACAACGGTACTTTCCTGGCCACAAATACCTGAGGGTTTGTTTTTCCATGGTACCGGGCCATGATTACAGATATCTTCATATCTGTGGCTGTTTGAACATGTTTTGTGATGAACATACTGTGTTGCTACATTCCTCTCCTCATTACAGGACCCATCCCGGTGTTTGTTTGTGTTTTATCAGTATTATAAGAACATAACATGTCATTTCGGAATACAGTCAGGATAAAGAACAGCAAGGCAAGAGCTATGTTTTATATTCTACATCATAAACATCTACAGCTGGAGGTCAAAATGTGGAAACTACATCCTTTTATACCCGGGTTAGGGAGGGGGGATGCTGTTTCCCAGACAATCTCTCTCTCTCTCTCTCTCTCTCTCTCTCTCTCTCTCTCTCTCTCTCTCTCTCTCCTCTCTCTCCGCTCCCGGCTCCCCGCCCTCCCCCCAATGAATTTTCTAAAAAAAACTTCCCTACATTTGCATTTAACCAAATAGACGTTTAAACACACTGTTAGGGCACGGTCACACCACACTTTTATTAAGTGTGCCTGCCATGCAACGCAATGGCAAAACACTTATTGTAATCCGCCATACTTATATAAGTAAGTAAGTAATGTCGCCACAAATTTCGCCGCGTAATAACTGCCGCACAATTTACGCTATCCCCGCAATATATACATCAAAATGTGCGGCTCGGCCGGGAATGGGGTGCTATTACTTTTCTTTCCGATCCGCGTTACCATGGCGACATAATTCGCAAAAAACTACGCCCAAAAACCCCCATTGACTTTGAATGGGGGACTCTGAAAAAAACCCAGACACTTTGGCCCCACATTACTCTGCCATACTTTTGCCTAGCAACGTCACTTAAACTTTAAAATGCACACACAACTTTGGTCTTTTTACAGCCAATAGGGATGAGCTGTAATTGATTAAGCCCCGCCCCCTCTGTAACAGGAAGTGCCCTTCGCCAAACAGGAAGTGCCTCTACATCTCATGAACCGTTTGTCGTACAGACTTGTGGGAGGCGTCAAATGACTTGATTAGGAGTCCTTAACCTTAATTGGGGCCTATTTCGCCAAACAGGAAGTGCCCCTCACCAAACAGGAAGTGACCCTATATCTCATGAACCGTTTGTCGTACAGACGCGTGGGTGGCGTCAAATGACTTGATTAAGAGTCCTTAACCTTAATTGGGGCCTATTTCGCCAAACAGGAAGTGCCCCTCACCAAACAGGAAGTGACCCTATATCTCATGAACCGTTTGTCGAACAAACTTGTGGGAGACGTCAAATGACTTGATTAAGAGTCCTTAACCTTAATTGGGGCCTATTTCGCCAAACAGGGAGTGCCCCTCACCAAATAGGAAGTGACCCTATATCTCATGAACCGTTTGTTGTTCAGTCGATAATGTTAAAGCTAATGCAAAAAAATGCTAATGTTAAAAAATCTAATGCTAATCTAACGCTAATGCTAACACCAAAAAAAATCTAACGCTAATGCTAACACCAACCGCTACACAAGGTTGCACACACTTAGCAAGCTGCAGGCACACTTAAAATTTCTTAGAAATTTTCTTTTCTAGTTAAGTGTGCCTGCCATGCAATGGCAAAACACTTATTGTAATCCGCCATACTTATATATATATTCCGACAAAATTTCGGCACGTAATAAGTGCCGCACGATTTACACCACCGCCGCAATATATACATCAAAACGTGCGCCTCGGCCGGGAATGGGGTGCTATTACTTTTCTAAGAGAAAAGTTGTATCGTTTAATTGATATTAATTTATTAGTGAATTAATTTTACCCATTGACTTATAATGGGAATCGCAAAAACTCACATTCAATATTTTTTTTCTCGCAAACCATAGGGGCTACAGTTTCAAAACTTGGAGAGGAGATTTAGAACGATATCAAGGATTAAATAAAAAATAATTTCATCAGTTGGCCTCATGGTGGCGCTATAACAGTCCACTTTACCTTTCGGCCTGTAACTCTTGAACCGTGGGTCGGAAAATTAAAATTCCGTTTTCCCTGGATTCCTTGGGTCACGCATCTCCTCATATAGGCCACGCCCATTTGCGTCAGGATAGATTTTCCGCCATTTTGAATTTTCTTCAAAACACACTTTTTGCTCCTTTTCCTACATATTTTCTCCAAATGTCACAAAAATCGATACACACGATCTATGGACTCATGCGATAAACATATTTAAACGATATTTTGATAGTCCATACCGTTCTTCCGTAACAGGGTTCCAAAGTTAGCGGGAGGAGCCCGTTTTGTAAGAAGTAGCCATAAATCACAAACGAAACATCCAGTCAACACCAAATTTTAACCACAAGTGGGGGGCGCTATACTGAACATACACCCAAAAGCATTTCCACTTCGACCCATAGGGGGCACCACAAACGCACAAAACGTAACCGTTTCATGACAAAACGTGTTTTTCAGGGGGAACGACCCTCTCAAAACGAAACACTAACACCAACCGCTACACAAGGTTGCACAGACTTAGCGAGCTGCAGGCACACTTAAAATTTCGTAGAAATTTTCTTTTCTAGTAATAATAATAATAATGACGGTGCCACAAATTTCGGCAACTGCCGCAATATATACATCAAAACGTGCGTCTCGGTCGGGAATGGGGTGCTATTACTTTTCTTTCCGATCCGCGTTACCATTGCGACGTAATTCGCAAAAAACGACACCCAAAAACCCCATTGACTTAGAATGGGGGAGATATCGGTACGTAATAACTGCCGCACGATTTAACGCCACCCCCGCAATATATACATCAAAATGTGCGGCTCGGCCGGGAATGGTGTGCTATTACTTTTCTTTCCGATCCGCGTTACCATGGCAACGTAATTCGTAAAAAACTTCGTGCAAAAACCCCCATTGACTTTGAATGGCGGACTCGGAAAAAAAACCAGAAACGTTGGCGCCACATAACTCTGCCATACTTTTGCCTAGCAACGTGATTTAAACTTTAAAATGCCCACACAACTTTGGTCTTTTTCCAGCCAATAGGCATGAGCTGTAATTGATTAAGCCCCGCCTCCTCTGTATTCCTATTGGCTGGGTTTTAAACAGCTACTACTCCAGTTCACAGCATGGTACTGTCTTGAAACTTGGTGTCTGGACTTAAACGGCCAATAGGGACTTATTACTTAAGCCCCGCCCCCTCTTAAGCCCCACCCCTATCTTCCTATTGGCTTAGCTTTAAACAGCTTTATCTCCAGTTTGCAGCATGGTACCGTCTCGAAACTCGCTGTGTGTACTTACATGGCAAGTAGGGACTATCTGTAAATGCTTAAGCCCCGCCCCCTCTGCCTTCCTATTGGCTGGGCTTTAAACAGCCATATCTCCACTTCCAAACACTTTACTGCTTACAACTCGGTGGGTGGTCCCACAGTCCCAATGGCTAACCGCTAATGCTAATGCTAACAAATGCTAATGCTAACAAATGCTAAAGCTAACACATGCTAATGCTAACAAATGCTAATGCTAAAATGCTTATGCTAATGCTAACAAATGCTAATGCTAACACATGCTAATGCTAACACACGCTAATGCTAACAAATGCTAATGCTAACACATGCTAATGCTAACACATGCTACTGCTAACAAATGCTAATGCTAACACATGCTAATGCTAACAAATGCTAATGCTAACAAATGATAATGCTAACACATGTTAATGCTAACAAATGCTAATGCTAACAAATGATAATGCTAATGCTAAAAAATGCTAATGCTAATACATGCTAATGCTAACAAATGCTAATGCTAATGCTAACAAATGCTAATGCTAACAAATATGCTAATGTTAACACATGCTAATGCTCTGCTAACATATGCTAATGCTAAAAAATGCTAATCCTAATGCTAACAAATGCTAATGTAACAAAATGCTAATGCTAACAAATGCCTAATGTTTAAAGGAAAGAATTCAATGATAATGCTAATGCTAAAAAAAAATAATGTTAAAGCTAATGATAAAAATGCCGATGTAAAAATTTTAATAATGATTAATTAATGCAACATGCTAATGCTAAAATGCTAATGCTAACATCAATTGCTATACAGGGTTGCACACAGTTAGCGAGCTGCAGGCACACTTAAAATTTCTTAGAAATTTTCTTATAGTTATTATTTTAAAATTAAAAGCGTATTTTTTTTTTTGAAAATAGACATCTACAAGCACACAACGCCTCGCATCTGTGTGGTTGTAGATCTGCTATTTTCACTACTTTTGTGGGATGTAGGGCTTTGATTTACAAAAAACAAAACAAAAAAAAATGCATTGCAAAAAAAAAAGGAAAAGGGTACTTGGAAAAGCTGCAGCAAAATTATCAAAGCATTCTTTCTATTTTGCTCATTACTTGAACAACGTGATTTAAACTTTAAAATGCCCACACAACTTTGGTCTTTTTCCAGCCAATAGGCATGAGCTGTAATTGATTAAGCCCCGCCTCCTCTGTATTCCTATTGGCTGGGTTTTAAACAGCTACTACTCCAGTTCACAGCATGGTACTGTCTTGAAACTTGGTGTCTGGACTTAAACGGCCAATAGGGACTTATTACTTAAGCCCCGCCCCCTCTTAAGCCCCACCCCTATCTTCCTATTGGCTTAGCTTTAAACAGCTTTATCTCCAGTTTGCAGCATGGTACCGTCTCGAAACTCGCTGTGTGTACTTACATGGCAAGTAGGGACTATCTGTAAATGCTTAAGCCCCGCCCCCTCTGCCTTCCTATTGGCTGGGCTTTAAACAGCCATATCTCCACTTCCAAACACTTTACTGCTTACAACTCGGTGGGTGGTCCCACAGTCCCAATGGCTAACCGCTAATGCTAATGCTAACAAATGCTAATGCTAACAAATGCTAAAGCTAACACATGCTAATGCTAACAAATGCTAATGCTAAAATGCTTATGCTAATGCTAACACATGCTAATGCTAACACATGCTAATGCTAACACACGCTAATGCTAACAAATGCTAATGCTAACAAATGCTAATACTAACACATGCTAATGCTAACACATGCTAATGCTAACACATGCTACTGCTAACAAATGCTAATGCTAACACATGCTAATGCTAACAAATGCTAATGCTAACAAATGATAATGCTAACACATGTTAATGCTAACAAATGCTAATGCTAACAAATGATAATGCTAATGCTAAAAAATGCTAATGCTAATACATGCTAATGCTAACAAATGCTAATGCTAATGCTAACAAATGCTAATGCTAACAAATATGCTAATGTTAACACATGCTAATGCTCTGCTAACATATGCTAATGCTAAAAAATGCTAATCCTAATGCTAACAAATGCTAATGTAACAAAATGCTAATGCTAACAAATGCCTAATGTTTAAAGGAAAGAATTCAATGATAATGCTAATGCTAAAAAAAAATAATGTTAAAGCTAATGATAAAAATGCCGATGTAAAAATTTTAATAATGATTAATTAATGCAACATGCTAATGCTAAAATGCTAATGCTAACATCAATTGCTATACAGGGTTGCACACAGTTAGCGAGCTGCAGGCACACTTAAAATTTCTTAGAAATTTTCTTATAGTTATTATTTTAAAATTAAAAGCGTAATTTTTTTTTTGAAAATAGACATCTACAAGCACACAACGCCTCGCATCTGTGTGGTTGTAGATCTGCTATTTTCACTACTTTTGTGGGATGTAGGGCTTTGATTTACAAAAAAAAAAAAAAAAAAAATGCATTGCAAAAAAAAAAGGAAAAGGGTACTTGGAAAAGCTGCAGCAAAATTATCAAAGCATTCCTTCTATTTTGCTCATTACTTGAACAAAACATTTCAATTTGTTTAAAACAGCAAACATGAAAAACGAGCATGCCATATTGAGTCTCTGTCGGGAGGAAACCTCATTATGTTCTAAATTGTTACTTTTCAGGATTCAAATTCAAAAACATGTAAAGTAACTTGATGCTTGTGTGACGCTATAGTATGATCAAATAGGGCGTTAATTTACGAAAACAAACACAAAAGGTTAGGAGATGATATGAGGTTTCTTCACCAACAGCAAAGACTATAAGTTAGTGTTGTTGGTGTTCAAACTGAGAATACCCCAGGCGTATGAACACATAAACAGGAGAGCAGGTGAGTTTTAAATAAGTTTTGTTTAAAGGGATGGCTGTTGGGAGTTGAGGAGTGGTGTAGTCTGTAGTGGATGGTGTGGGCAGGATGGAATAGCAGGCAGGCTGGGTGGAAGCCAAGCAGGTATAAGCAGGCAAACAGAAGGATCTGGCGCCCATCAGGGACCTGGGCGCTGAGACGCTAGTTCAGCCTGGGAGGTGTAGATGGAGAGGCCCTCTAGGGGCACGACCGAAGGCGATATTCAATAACATTGTTGAATACCTCGAAAACTATATGATTCACTATATGTACAAAAAAAAAGAAAAAAAATGCAGTAGCCTATATATAGTTTTAGCTTTGCTTCAGATCAAGTTTTGCAAACTACAGACATTAATTCAAGAAATTAAAATAAATATCTAGCCTTACAAAAGGCAACAATGCCCTGTGCATGTTGCATTGTGACATATTATATAGAGGGTATGCGCGTGACATTATCATCATACCCGGAAGTTATGCGGGTACTGAGTGGCAAAAAACAACTTACTGGTCTTGACAACCCTTACATCCAAACGGAAAAGTCCTATCTGATTGCATTAAATGACGTTAAACTTACTTTGCCACTCGATTTGCAACTCAATTTTCCATTCACTTTATGCATCCGCATAGACTCTTCTCTTGTTAAAGGATAGTTGTGTTTCTTGGAAATTATATAGGCCTATTAAAATAAAAGCCTGGAATGGGCCGTTTGGGAACTTTATGACGGCTTCTAGCCCGATGTCAGTGTCGTCCACCTATGGAGTTATACTCCTTATTTCAACATTTATTTTTATTTTTTTATTAATGGTGGTCCTTAGTGTTAGTGATCTATATACTTTTTATTTTGTACTTAAATATGACTCTTTCAAATGTATAATACTTGTCTTTGTATGTATTATCATCCTTATACACACCTGCAGTCAGGACATTCAATTTTTGTATTGCCTGTATGGTAGACAATTTATTATTTCTTAACTTTTGATATCTCTGACCACTCAGGTGGCAGTGTTTGGTCACATGTGTGATTATCCACAGCTGTATCCCATGTGATCGTGATTGAATGTGTATTTGCTGGTGTTTGTATAATATGGGCTCCTCCCTGTTCAAAGTTCAATCTGAAGAAGAGCAGTGTTGGCTCGAAACGTCACAATATTTATTTGGTGCAATAAAGCACTTTTTCGCATGTGAGCCCACAGTGTGCGAGTGTTTTTTTTTTTTTTTTTTTTTTTTTCTAGTATTAACTTGTTCGCTCAGCACCTGCCCAACTAGGGTTGGATGTGCATGTCATCTCCCCTTTTTCCGTTCGGGAATCTTCCCATTTTTCCCAGTGGTCAGCATGTACAGATGGCTCTGGCGAGCACACAGTGGGGAGCTGTTAGGGGTTAACTGCCTTGCTCAGGGACACGTAGACTGGTGGAGCCCTCCGATTCTCATTTGCCTCCCTACCCACTCTCGTTGGGTATACGGCCTCTACAAATGCAGATCCGTAGTGTAAAGTGCAAATGTGGTGCAAGAGAGAACCAAAAGTATAAGTGCTCATAATTTGTGCAGAATGTCCCATTTTGTCAAATGGATAAAAATCTTTTGAAAATAATCTACAAGCTCACGATGTCACACATTGTAGTAACTAACGTTTTCAAATAATTGTAGTGGAGTAAAAATACAATATTTGGATCCAAGATGTAGTGGAGTAGAAGTACTGTACAAGTATTGGAGATTGGAATCCCTCCAGTAAAGTACAAATAACTCAATTTAAAGGGATATTTAACTTTCAAAAAACTTTTGGTAATTTTATCGTCTAATCAGACTTTTATGAACACCCTGAACAGTTTTTAATTTGCTTGTTTCAGTATTTCGATATTTGATGTAAATGTTTTCACTTATTTTTTGCGACCATAGGTCGCAGTTAACTATGAAAACCGGCACATCTTATCCGTGTATCTCTGTCTGTATGTCACGCTTGACACTGTGGTTCCCCTGACACATCACTGTGACATCACAGGTCTATGGGTTTGTCGCTCTGATATCATGCTCTGACATCACTGTGATGTCAGGGGAACCACTACAGAATGGGTTTGCCGCTCTGACATGACGCTCTGGCTTCACTGTGATGGCACACTAACAGAATCCCTTTCATGCCCATATATGGAGTTCGCTGATGTCATCAATATTAATATATCTAACAGGACTTCATGGAAATGCCCATATATGGAGGCCTCATTGGCCACATACCACACTAAGAGAATCCATATATGGCCAAGACAGAAGGCCAAAACAGACCATATCTGTGTGGCTGGTTCTATGCAGGGATCTCCATGTATGGGCATAAAAGTCATGTCAGATGACAGATGTCATATGTCATAGACGTCATAGGACTTTCACATAACGAATAACTGAGTAAGCATGTTTGGGCTAAAATCAGAACTCTTGGAAACCTCCACCCTCTCCTGAGATATATAATAAAATCACATCAAAGAAATGATTATAGAAATACAATTGGACAACTTTATCAAATATTTCAGGAAATCAAATCCGAAGATTTACTTCACATTAAGGATAAGTGGGATAAAGAACTGAGAATTACTATAAATGGGAATGAGTGGAATCAGAGTTTCAAAG
This sequence comes from Nannobrachium achirus, assembly GCF_963921795.1. Taxonomy (NCBI): domain Eukaryota; kingdom Metazoa; phylum Chordata; class Actinopteri; order Myctophiformes; family Myctophidae; genus Nannobrachium; species Nannobrachium achirus. The sequence continues at coordinate 63,592,019 of NC_137813.1, forward strand.
ACATTTCTAACTTCTTAAGATCACCTTTTTGGCAGGAATATGCCTGGGAAATCAATATAAGGTACTTCCAAACACCTCTGTCAATATCTAAGTACCACTCAAACTCCGGCTCCCAAAATACAAACTTTCTGGTCAAGAGTGACACAAATAATAGAACAAATATTTGGGAGAGTTTTAAATCTACAAAACCACAATATACTTCTGGGAACACGTCCCCAAAGTCTGCAGAGCAGAGATTTATATCTCTTCTGGATTTTGAGAATCACAGCACTCAAACAAATATCAAGGGGTTGGAAAAGTTTGGAACCTCCCAGGGTGGATAAATGGTTGGACAAAATGGAGGAGATGTACTCTATGGAGAAGGTGACATATAATTAATGGTAAGGAAGACGTTTTTGAAAAAAGGTGGGCCGCTTATCTTTTAAATAGGGATAACATGCCCACATAACCCCTCTTTTTTTGTTTCGGTACATTCAAGCGAAAAAGCCTCTTTATTTTATTTTTATTTTATTTTATGTAATTGTATTGTATGTTTAAGTAGGTGGTGTTTTTTTTGCACGTGTTATGTAAAAAAAAAAATGATTGCAACCAGGCCTAGAATTTCGTCAGTTTAGGGGCAAGGCCAATTGGCCTTTGGTGTTGTCAAATTTTTGAGGGCACAAAGGCCAAGTGCCAGGGCAGGAAGGCCATCATTAAAACAATGATTTTAAGTCCACGCCACACGGTCATAATTAATTTAGCTTAAACGTTAAGGTTTAATGTAATACCTTTCAATTAAATAAATATCAAGAACCTGTTTATTTCTGTTTTGCCATGTGCAGTGGTGTAAAGTAACTAAGTACATTTACCTAAGTATTGTACTTAATTGTTTATTGTAATTTTGAGTATTTCTAACACTTACTTCTACTCCACTACATCTCGGATCCAAATATTGTACTTTTACTCCACTACAATTATTTGAAATCTTTAGTTACCAGTTACTTTGCATAATAAATTATAATATTATTAAACATACATGAACCACTTTATCCCTATTTAGGCTATTTGAAAATAATCAAGCTTGTAGAAGAAAATAGCAGATCTACAAGCTCAAGGTTGTGAGCTTGTAGATCTGCTATTTTCAATAATGTTGTACTTTTACTTTTGGTACTTTAACTACATTTTGATACCAATACTTTTGTACTTTTACTCAAGTATATTTGGAATTTGAGGACTTTACTTGCAACGGAAGTATTTCTACATTGCAGTAGGCTATTGATACTTTTACTTAAGTAAAACATTTGAGTACTTTTTCCACCACTGGCCATGTGCACGCACGCACACACGCACACAAACTCCTCCCTCCCGTTCGCGGAGTGATCCCTTTCTCAACAATAATGTTCTTTCTGACAGCTCAGCCTCTTGGGGAAAGAATGGCTTTTGGTTCCCTTGTGCTGCATTTTGGTTGTTGTCCTGAGCTCAGCAGAGCTCCGTTTGAAGGCATTCGTTCGCACA